>NC_065531.1:12434845-13067047 GCF_020184175.1 Aphis gossypii | reverse complement strand
TGTTTTCCCGTGTTTTAAATGAAATAGCTGATCTTTCTAAAACAAATTATACAAGTTTAAATTCATTGCGACTGCGGTTAGATATTGTTTTTTCAAAGTACCAATAGTAGTCATATACAAAATTGGAAACCGTAAGATATACGTATGAGTCGTATGACCGTATTTTATATTAATACTACAATAATTAAAACAGATTCCATTCATGTTTCATTTTGTGGATAAGACCAGAAGAAAGAGAGCTATCGTTTGACATACGGGCGGCATATTGTGATAAAATATGAGACAGGACAGATGGTCGGCAGCAGGAGTATGGCACGTGCTATGGTTCGGCGGCAGCGGTTCTAATGATTTACATTTGTTCATATTGTATCATAATCTTATATGACGTTAAACGGCATATGTATTAATATAATACATATTGTTATATTGAAATCGATCCAAGAAAAAGAAGAAAATAAACTGTTAAAAGTTCGATAAAACAGACGTGTTTCTCATCATACGAAAAATTATATAAAAATAATTTATAGACTGAAATGTATATGTGGTAGATAGTTTTCGTATTTAATAAAGAGAAAACAATGTTTTATCTTAAATACGAATATGAATAAAAATTAATTAGCGGTTTAAAATATTTATTATTTAGGCGATGATTATATAAATTCAACTGAAATATTATACGTTCATCATTTTCAAATTAATGATCCAATAATAATGAACAATTATTTCATTCAATTTCAAAATGTAGTTGGTTATGAAAAGAAATCATAACACATAATATGTTTTTGATATGGCTCGTATGAGTAAAATGTTTGAATGTGCGTTCTGTCAAACGAACTTTAAAATTCATACAAGTACTCAAAGCCATCAAATAAACAAGCGACAGAAAAAATAATGCGTCAATGGTTTGTCAATTTTTAGAATTTATTTTGAATGTAAAAAATAATCTGCTTATGAAGTAACATAATTTTGATGATTTAATAAACCAACGCGTTTGAACGTTTGAACTCACACGCGACCATCATATACCTAATTAAGAAGACGTAACTAGTATATTATTATTTATTACCATACAGACGTATATCTACCATATTATTTCAAATAATACTTTTATGTGAAAATTACATAATACCATTCTCTTAATTATTAACAAAATAGGTACTGTTGATAATAATTATAATTCAAAGACATAGCGGTAATATGATTTTATGAATATAATATCATAAAATTTGATACTTGAAACAAATGAATACACTAGGGAAAACAATAATCGTATATATTATGTTATACGTATACGTTTTGTTTATAGGCAAAGCGATTTTTTTAATTCTAATAATACTTTCTAGGCGAGAACACGGTTGTTCATACGAAACTATATTAAATATCATATTATTATAATATTATATCAGATATCATATATTGTTGGACGAGATGGAAACAGGGAACCGAATTTCCGTATAGTTCTTTTTCCCTTCTTTCTGCAAGTACTTAGATACACATAGGCACTTCGGTATAACTGCGCGGACGTGTCCCCTCTCGATTTATGTTTTTTGCGCCACTTGAATTCGCGATCACCACCGACCGCGTGATATAGTAAGTTATATTATAGGTGGTGTACATGTGTTCCTGCACCTATTTATACTGTACATAGTGCATATACATCGTATATTGGCAGCGAACACTCGATTTATAGGAAAAAACAAACTCCTAACAATTCGCATCACGAATTATCTCTCGCGGCCGCGCCTCCCCATCGACATCCCATGGTATTATGTATAAATCGCACGCACGCTGCACAAGTGTTGGCCCCCCCCTGATAATTTTTTTTTTTTCGGCACCCGAACCTCGGCTCGATCGTTACGCGTTATTGTTCTCTCGTAACGTATCGGGGCCGAACCAAACAACCCTCCAAAGGTGTACCCCCGGACCATCGCGGTGTACGCGGTATGTATATATGCATATAGTACGTGTACACGTCACCTGGGTACTGATTTTACGATGCCATGTGTTTAGGGTTGGAGGGTACTACAGCGATCGGTCATGAATGACGTGTCATCGTGCGAGTGTTTGTAAGAGAGTGAGAGAGTGTGTGTAATACGCACTTTAATACACACACACGTTGATCCCAATTGTATTACGATTTAATGCGCTATTGTCGTCGAGCGCATGCCATAATGATTCTGTTGTGCATATAGCCCGCGTTTCGTCCCGTTTAATTTCACGTGTCGAATTTTCGGGCTGGACTTCCGGACGGACGACCCTGCCCGGTCGTAAAAATTAAATATTTTGGCGGAAACGCCACGCGTATTTCATCGCAACGGAACCGATCTGTGCAGACAAACACACACACACACACCGTGTCGTGTAATATATATTATAGGTACACTGTGCACTGTGCTACTACACACCCATGCCGTTAAAATGCGTTATATTATTATTATTTCATTATAAATAATATAAATCAATTCGGATAAAAGCATTTCTGCTAACTCATTTTGACCAGAGCCCAATGAAAACTGGTTTTCGTGCGTGAATTTAATTTGTCACCGTGTGTGACAGTATAATATGTAGGTATCAAACTAATATAGATATATTATTATTATATTGTGTGAATGTATGTGTGTTATCTCCTCCTTCACACACGCATCGTATTTTTTATGTGTACATAAAATGTACAGGATTGAAACCACTAGATAATGTTTTTTTTTGTCATTACTCGTTGAAAAATTAATTGAAAGGATTCGTCGAGAAGACATATTTTTCTCTACGTATTAATACAATAATAATAATAATAAAAACAAAACAAAAAAACGTGACTTAAAAAAAATACGAAATTAGAAAAAACGTTTTTCCCATTTGAGCAATTGCATGACGTGTAACTTGTGCATAATAAAAAACGGTTTGCTCAGTTTTAACCACTACCGTGGTAATGTTTGTTTGAATATGGTGAACCGTAGATCAAGATTTTAAAAAGTTTTTCAGATTAAGTTAGTGTTGTATACCTATACGTATTTTAGCGTTTATACGAAAAACTAAAAAGTAAGTAAATACGTATAAATAAGGTACATATTCGTGTATATGGACACGCTGTTCCGTCAGGCCATTTTATGTAGTGTAGGTACGCATATTTTCCGTATTGCGGATACCAACACAGAACACTGCAGGTGTTTTACGCACAATGTTTAGAGTATTTTCAATGCAGACTCGTGGTGTGCACTACGATTTATTTATCAGTTCACGTCAAATATTCTAAAAGGTACAAACTATATAACCGTTTGGTTTTTCTTTTATTACTACCTCATATATCGATTTATATATAACGTTTTGGATATTTTTCTGATATTACGCGTTCTAAAGTGGTAATGCGTTTTGTAAAGAATGTATACTATATAGAGCGTATTATACGACAAAAATCGACTTTAAATCTGTATAGTAAATTACGATCAATGCGCGCGGTACATATAAAAATATATTATATAGGTATATAGATCGAACATATTTTTATATAATAATAAACACAAAAAAACCGTTTACGTACATTGTCGTGTCGGTCGGTTGGTGGGATACGATTTTGACCCGATCGAATAAGAAAATATTATAGTATTGCTTACGTGACCAATTATTATACTATATATATATAATGTATTATATAAACGGTGTCATGTACAAAATGTGATAGCAATTTTTGAAAAGACTTAGGTAGGTAGTTAGAATCTGAAGAATAAAAATGAGTACAATGGAAGTTGGTATTACAGGAAAAAGAAAAACGAAGGTGTTTCGTACGGCATTATGACGTAATCTATTTAAGACAGAAAATTATAGACAGGGTCTTGAGAGAAAGTATATATGGATTATATACGTATACGATAGCTGTGCACATATAATATTCTGTATACCTATTCAGGTGTATATATGAGTTCTAATGTATTACAACAAGTGTTATTGGACATGTCACAAGTAGAAAAGGTAGACAATTATATTATATGAAAATACAATTCAAGTATACATATAATAATAAAACGATATTTAAACTTGTTGCGACATACGCACATAATAATGCGTTTGAAATTTATGTACTTGACAAAATTGAATTTTTAAGAATTTGTTTTCTTCTTTTTATATCGCAGTACTATACATAGGTCACTAACACAATATTTTGTATTGTTCGGTTGGTTTATAAGATATTTTTCTAAATTAAATACTGTTGCGAACAAACGCTTTCGAAGCAGTCGAAATTCGATCTAGTTATTGTACGCTCACGATTTCTCAGAATTAAAACGTACAAGAATAGTGCTGACACGCACACACAACTACATATTATAATTTACCACAAACATTTAAATTATTTGAAAACGTATATACTATGAAGGTATATACGGTTTGCACAATTGCACAACGATCGGTATCGAACGTCTTCTTTGCGTCAAACTTTGACGACCACGTTATTTTGCTATTACTAACACGTTCATTCCATTAATCATTCGCTATTACTAGTCCAAGAGATTGATGGTGTCTGACCATGAGAAATGACCTGGCCAGAAATTTGAGTTTAGATGATTCCCAAATTGTATTAGTACTCGACTCAACTTCTAACATACATTTTTTATTAGGTATGATAAAAAATTAAATAATCAAATAAAAAGATAAATTCAAACCATGTGGTGTATAACTCATTATTATAAATTGCAGAAATAAATACTAGAATTGGCTCAGTGGTCACTTGCTCGCATACCCATCGGCTTTGTCGGCCATTGTTTATTTCCTGGGATGGAGCTTGAAGAATCGTCGTTTAGATAAGAGTTAAAAAAAAATAGTTGAAAATGATCATAAGCTAAATATAATAAACACACATCAATAAGGACAATTAATTATAGAGTTAATAAACCGTAATAATTGTGTAAAAAATATGAAAATTGTTTTGGGACATTTCAAGACGGACAAATCGAAATCGGACGGAATACATTGATAACGTAAAATAGCGACATGGTCATTATTACTGCAGTACCGGGGATGCGGTGAGACGAGACTAAAATGTAGTACACGAAAAAAAATGAACATTAATCGCGACGATTATACGCGCATTATTAATATATAGTATACGCTATTTAAGGTCTATCATGGTCGGCGTTTTCAATTATAATATATTTATGTTACATAACGACATTTAGACCACAACTGTCGGTCTTCTTCAAAGCCAGACGCGCCCGAGCACAATAACGCACACGCGCACAGGAAGTGCGATAATATTAAAACGAACGCCACACGAGTCATCGTGTACGTTATAATGGTTATTCACCTTTCCGTCTTTCCTCGGAGAATGCCCAGGTGTGCATCTCTCGGGGCGGGCGGCGGCGGCGGCGATGATGTGCCTCTAAGAATTTTCTTCCGACGCCTACGCGCACAATGGACGGGTTAGAAATTCTCAAGGTAGTAAATAGAGTTAGTCGTAGTCCTTCTCGACGTCGTCGTCGTTGGACCTTCTCATACGAGTGCCTGGATGGCGGTCGGCGAGTAACCCGTAAACGACGAACGTCGTATTATTATTATTATTATTATTGTTATAATGCTTACATATACGGCGAACATTCTATATATTATGTACGACGATAATAAATATATAATAATATAATACGAGCCGCACGAAACCAGTTCCTATCCTTAAACATTATGGTGTACAAAGGATTCCCAAAACGCGGGGAGCCAGGTCGGTCGATGTAATCTTGAAAAATGATCGTGTGAATTCTGAATAGTATAATATCAATATGATATTGTGTGTGTGTGTAAATATGTGGGGTGGGAGAGTGAAGTATTACTACGACGCGAGATATATATGCGCCTTTACACCCTATATTAAGGCATGAAAACGAAACGATTTCGATTTGTTGGAATTTAACGTGTTACGTTACGATCGCAATACCACTACTGTATCGCAATCATTTCGAATAAACATATGTATTGCACGACGACTATAGTAAGTTATTTGTTATTATTTCGTGATTCGAGTATGTTGTATTTATAACATTATTTAAAGTTTTATATTTTAATCAAAATATAATACATTTTATTTAGATATACCTAATATCAGAGTAAATATTTTATAGATCTATACATGATTTTAAAAGTATTATAATATTGTTAAAATTATTAAATTAAATTTTATATTCTATGAACTAAGGCATAGGATTATAGGAACGTAGCTGTATCATATAATTATTATGGTATTGTATATATTATAGAAATAATTGTTTGAATATTATACTTGGCCATACAAATTCAACAATAAATTACGAAAATATATAGTATATATATATATATATATTTAATAAAGATTTTATTTGTTCTTTATAATTGTAATACTAATATTATCTGTTCTATGAAGAACATTGATAATTAAATAAATATTAACCATTCTTATTATGCCTATAAATTATCATGTTTATATGTATATCATATATGAATATACAATTATTTATTTGAAATGCTACAGGATTTAATTTTTGATAATTTTTGTTTAAATACTATTTTGTGAGTCAACTTTAGTATTTATATAAATATTACTATTTAATTAGGCCGTATTATAGTTTTACTTATATTAAATTAATAGCAATTAAGTATTTTTAATTGATAGATAGCATGAATATTTGCTTTAGCTGAAAGTATTTGAGAACATTAAAATATTTTAATTGATTAGATTTAAATGTCAAATTTTTACATAAACCTATTTCTTCTATTGTTTAAAACACAATATCTTAAAAAATCGAAATTCGTAGAAAATATGTTATTATAATGAAAATGATTTAAAATTGTTGGTATTAATAGTCTTACAAAATTACAATAGACTAAATATTTTACTTATTTATGTGTATTTATATAGTTTTGTCTGTGGAATGAAATGATTTAAATTACCAAAAAGGTTTTTTTAGTGTTTTTTTGAAATCTGTAGATGGGGAGTAAACGATGAGGGTTATTTTCTAGTGTCTTTGTAATTAAATTGGTCTCACAATAAGTTTTGTGTCTTTCTATATGCCCTCAACAGGAAGAGACTACGGGTGTTTGGTTACAGCTGTAGCACGTTAGTGGGGATCATCTCGGAAACGGAAGCGGCGACTCCACCAGACTCGTGAATGGCAACCGAACGCAAAGAGCAGCACTCGAAAAAAAATATTGAAATGAACTGCATTACCGGAAGCGGTGAAGATGATCAAAAAACCTCAGTTTAAAATCTTAACAAGTGCGTCTAGATTGCATGCCATTTACATGTATTCATTCGTATACAATGAGGCCAACAAGTTCTTAGAGAACACCTGACCTTAAAAATCAATATTTAATAGCATAATATAATATTTTAATGTTTAAATATATTTTTAGAATTCATAATATATTACTATAGTAATAAACTGTATTTATGTTTCGCGTTATTGGAGAAGAGTAGTAATATTTTATTGTTTTCATGATTTTGTGAAAATATAGTTTTTGTGTTCAGTATTGGTAATCTGCTTAACATTTATAAGTATTGAACACTATGAACTTGGTTATTTTGAAGAAAGCAGTTAATTCGCGTGAATTATTTTAAAATTTGCGTTGTCAATTCATTTTTGTTAGTATAGTGAAATTGTATTATGCAGGCTGGATTACATGTGTTTTGTTTCAATTAAGAAATCGGATTATTGTTTGTCTGTAGTTATCACGTAAACAAAACAATGGGTAGTAATTTAAATGTTTAAAAACATAATAGTATTTAATGTTATAATGTTTTATTTTAATGCATTTATGAACGAAAAAAGTAAGTAGGTATACTTTTGATTTTTGAATATTTCTTAAAAGTTTGAAAACGTTAAAAAATGATACTATATACTATTATACTAAAGTATAGTTATTAAAAATAATACATTTAATATCTAGTACATTAACCATCGAACAAAACACTATTTCTATAAATCATTATTTTATGGTAGGACTTGGAAGTCATAGAAATATTCTTAGTTCTTACAAACACAATATAATATATTTTACCATAGAATGTATTTTTCATTTTGTGGTTATTAACTACACAACCGAATACGGAAACGAAGCAGCACATGTTGGTATTTGTTTTAACTTACACATTTTAAACCGCCCTAGGCTATGTAACGCACTAAAGTGTAATAAATTATATCTTATACAAAAAAAAAAACCCGTAGGTTTTACCGAGAACATTTACTGTGACTGAATCGTAAACTATTTTCTCTATCGTTAGTCTGTTGTCATATCAAAATCATTTATAGTGATTTATGCGTGGATCTTGATGAAAGTTCTTCATAGTTATAGTCGTTACGAATGTTACGATGTCACGCGTTTTATTGTACTTTTCTCATAGAAATATGGCAATACGTCGATTGTAACGAGAAAAATTTACTTAATGAGACGAACTCGTGTGAGATCTTAAACATCGTGACGCGTTATTATGCTCAGTATAATCTGTTGTAAAACAAATAACATTAATACTCGAAAAATTGCAATTTTTACGATTATTATTATTTCGTTCCTCGAAACGACACACCCGACGACGACGTCCACGGTACGTCGTTAAAAGAGGGGTCTTGGTTGTTGGCGACGTCTCAAACGCGCCGTGTCCGCATCACCTAATATAACTCAACCAGAATTATATTATTATTTTCGTTCGTCCGTTAGCCGCGGCTGTAAATCACCAGCAGCAAACCAGTCGACGATTATTATTACTATTAAATTATAAACAACTGAATGTTTCACTTTTCACGGTACATCACGAACTATATAGGTACACCTCCGACTACTATAGTTATATAGCGATACGGTGTTCTTACCGTTGGCACAGAGAATGCGGTCATCCTTGAAGTTCGGCAACGTTGGCGAGGGAATACCCGGGGTGGGTCGGCGGGGGCGTTGGGTCGGGTTTCGTGTTTCGTCAAAGAAAAAATATGTGTTTTCGCGGTAATTGTTACTACTCCGGGGTTCCAATCCATTCCGGTGGAATGTTTACGACCCAAAGACCGGTATACGTACGCATGGCGATGCGGTAACCTGTCCGGCGGCGCTATCCGGCGCGATCATCACCCCCGCAGAGAGACGCTGCATTAACTGCGGCCTCCCAGTAGGACGGGGTACAGGGCCAGGGGTCTGCACCGCACTCTGGTTGTCGGTTGAGGTCATCTAACACAATGAAATCGGTCGAATAAAATGGAAACGGATAAATTTGAATTTACTACGTATAAAACCATATAATATAATATTATATTGTATAATATTCTCGTTTCGGACGCGTATTCACCTGCAGCGGCGTATATGCCACTGCCGTTGTCGTTGCGTACCGCGTTCGTCGTTGAACGGGGGAAAAATGGCCGCCGAGGTCGATCGGCTAATGAATGGATAACGATAATTACACTGGGATAGGTAAATTAAACGGTAGGTAGATGCATTTTTAGCGAATAATATCATAATAATCGTCATAATATGTGTTCGAAATAAATGATGAAATTTAGGGAGATCACAGGAAACGCAAACGAACCGTCGACGACGGTTTAATAGCGATTTATTTCGGGGACTAAATGGAGCACAGATGGCAACGGCAGACGGGTTTCAGGTCTAGATTTTATACCCAATATTTATCCAGCTGGCTAATGCAAAACCAAGTCTTTGTTTTTCTATAACACATTATATTTATTATATTATAATTTATAGTAGACGCAATAGTCATGAAACGTTTAACGTTTAACATTTTAAGCGTTTCAACTATATACGTGAGTTTATAGTTTATACATACCTACATAGTATATAATGGGTTAGGTATACGAAATACTAACGCGATGAAAGCTATATAAAAATATGTACGGCTATTGTTCCCAAAAATTATCTTTTCACTATAAAACTCCAAACAAACAAATAAATATATTTAAATTTAAATTATAATTGTTGGTAGGTTTATTTTTTAAGTGTGATATGAACATTTTGTTTGATTAACTTCCGGTAGTCATAGTTACAGAACGTAGCGGAAATAAATAATATGCCTCTTGTATTTGTTTTTTTACTTAGAATCAATGATGAACGTGCTTAACGGCAATTTTTATATAATCCCCTTCACAAACCTATTAACGTAGGTACCATCTCCCTTTTTTAACGCATTCAAAATCATTTTATAACCACATTATCTGTTGGTAAAAAGAAAACGTACATATTTTAAAATATGCATGTAAATACTAAATTTTAGAAGGCTGGGTTTTCGAATATGAATAAAATATTATTTTTATTTTTTTAAAAAATTATTTTCAGACATCGGTACATATATGAAAACGCGTGAATGATTTAATATTGTTTTCTAATAATTATTTTGACATTCAAACAATTATACGGTTTCTCATTATATATATAATACACTAGTACAAAACACACAGCGTATCTATTTTATTCATCCCTTCAATTTATTATTTACACATGTTGATTGTAACTTTAGCGGTTTTTGAAAAACTTATACGAATATATTATATATCTACCGTATTTTTTTACCCCTTACAATACTTGCAAAGGTTTCTCCATATATTATATATATATATATTCTACTCTCAGAGGGTGACCGAGATATAGTTTACAGGTTAAAAAAAAAGAAATTAAATTTTTTTACCAGGAATTTCGTTGAAACCCAATCATTTCAACGGTGGAGAAGAGTTGACGTTTATACATTGTAACATACCCTGTTCACCTATGGTTTCCCAGCATCACGAGTACGGCTTCTGCTGTCTGCCACGTGCACACATATACATGTATACACAAACACACACCCCGAAATACACTTTTACACAGTTAACAAAATAACTCGATGGAAATGAGCAGTACCCGAGTGTAATGGTATGTCACACGACTATATACCTACGCCGGACGAAGTGTTGACGAACACTGCATATGAAATGAATGTATGTATTTTAATTAACGTCACTCGCGGGAGATGCGATTAGTCTTAATATGAAGTCCAAGGCTAATGGACGATAAAAACAAAATAATAGTAATAATAATGATAATAATAATAGTATAGAATCATCCTAATGTCATCTGACGTAGATAATAGTTGTATTATTTACAGCTGTAATCTCGTCAAGATTAAAAGTCGAAAACTACTGTCAACCAACATTCCTACCCTACTGGCGTCATTGTCTGGTCTTGGTTTTACATTAGTTCTTAACGGCCTACACTAGGCCACATAAATCAATGAACTTTATAAAATTAGGATACACGGGTTACTATACAAACATATGAAGACAATATATTAAAAATAAACTATAGGGCTCAGTGGAATGTTATGCACTTAAGAGAACGTCACTCATCAATTTATTATCTACCTCTGTTATACATAATTTTTGTGAATATATGCTTTAGACACCAAATAAATTAGTACATTATCGAATTAATAGATTTAGTAGGTATCTGTATCGTAGTGTTGAAGTTTTTTCTTATATTTTCACTAAATATTATACCTATTACTTTCAAAGTATAGTTATAAGTGTTTATAGTTAATAAAAAATTTTCCATAGAAACAATGAAGTATAGTTTTTAAATAATTCCTATTGATTATTAGTAATAGTTCTAAGTTATAAGTGCACGATAATTGCTATTTAAATTTACCATTAACAAACAAATGTATACATTTTCAAAACAAAAGATACCTAATACCTACAATGATATATTATAATTTTAATTTTTAAAATTTCACCTATAAGCATATTACTTTGCAGTTTAAGAAAATAAAATTAACTGAACATAATGTTCAATAATTACGGAGGCGAATAATTTAAAATATGAATAACAACATATACATATTTTTATGCGGTTTTATGAATTTGCATTTCAAAAGTTCATTAAATACGCTTCTTGGTCATTTTGACAAGGTATGACTGACAATAAGTGACAAATGACAGTTAAACAATTTATGCTTAAATATCAAAATTAGATTTTATAAAAGCATTTATTTTTTTTGCTCTAGTTGTTAATGTCACAGTAGGCCTGTATCACTTATGCCCTAAACCGGCCCTGGGTATATGATATTATGTTGTATTTAACTGCATATCTATAACGTACAATATATTAATATGTATACAGCATTACAGCTATTATTGTAAGCCATATAAACTTATAAAGAATATAATTAAAAATTGCGCTGAAACATGTACTCATTTATTCTTTAATGATTTTTTTTTGTGTGTTTAAATATATTTATATATCATGTCTACACGGCGCTTATTTGATGTAAATATTGCAATACAATAATCAGCACGATACGCGCGCGTGACCTACTGAAATTTGTGAGTGTACAATTATATTCATAACCACGACGATGCAAAATCTGATGGCGGTGAATGTTCCAGATTCGACTAATTATAAATTCATTTAAACGGTCATCCATCCGGTCCGTTTTGTCCGTTAAGAGTCTCCGAATTCAAAGGGTGTCGTTACTCCCTAGTCCCTACAATACGACGTCGGTACATAGATCCGGTTTATTTATTTTTTTTTTTAGTGAACCCCGTTTTTATATAATACAGCCCTGCTGTTTTTAATAACCGACACCAGCTGCACTGCTGCACATTGCTAGTTGGCATAAACCTGTAGTTGGAAATAATAAAATAATAATAATAATAATAAAATAAGGTCGGAAATATAACCGTCAGACCGTGTGCTTGCATGTAGAGTATACAAACAGCATAATATAATAATAATATAATATATTATATAATATGCATTTTGAATATAGGTACATAACAATATGGCAAGTTTTTGAATTTTTAACTGTTATATTGTCCAGCATTGAAACCAGTTTATATATTATATTATTATTATCATCACTGTAGTCATACGTATAACACAATTAGTATTAATTGTTGTATTACGGACAACCACAACTACGTGTTAATTGATTGATAAAACTTCCTAGGTCATTTTTAGAAGGCGCCTTATTTTTAACATCACCGAAAAGGAAATATTATACAGTATACCTACAGTGAGTTTTACAGCAATTTTCGACTAGACATTTTTTTATTATTTCTGATGTTCAAAATGTAAACGTTTAAAAGTGTTTTATAGTTTCAAATAAAGTACGTTATATTAAATAATATTTACTAACAACCTTTGAAAAGAATAACATTCGTTATTCTTCATGAATTGCACATTTGCACCTCAGAACGTACTCTTGAATATATTCCTATTATTCCTGATGCTACCTGTATAATTAAATAGTATATCTAATATAATGTTCTGACATGTATGTATATTTTGTTTCTAATTAGTAATTATGACTGATATACCAGTAAAATGCTTTTTTTAACCGTTTTGTAATACCTATTAGTTATCGGCGCTATTACGTACAGACTTATCTACTCAACCATTAATTAACTTTCGACATTCATTCAGTTGTTTTTATAATTTATTTAACAATACGTGATGATTGTAGCAAAACGAATAAAAAATAACGATGGCACGAACCATCCACTATAGTGAACCAATAAAAATTATATTATAAACACACACGTTTCGACCCAAGTAGTTTCACGCCATTCGGCGTGTGAACCCCAAAATATGCTCTTATAATGTTTTAGGGACCGGATTTTGAAACATATGTGAGTGGGGTTACTATGCTGTAGACCACACGTTGATGAAACAAAAAAAAATAAAAATTAAATAAATCGAAGGGTACGTTTTTGGGTCATGTCTCCTCTTCAAAACGTGCTTGATATTATGGTTTTACTCTTAACAGTCCTGTTTTGTTCCCGCCAAAACCATAAATATAATAAAAGTGCGTCGTTTCAATATTATTATTGTCCATTCAAAAGGTTATTAAAAAAAAAAAATTTCGAATAGAGTCAACACTCCAACAGGCTAGCGTCTATATACATATTGTGTGTGTATACTATATACATATATATATATATCATATTCGTTTGTCTGTTTCTTGAGACCGTTAATACGCATTTACAAATTTTATTTTTCATCAGACACGATAAATATAATGTATAACACCAATTATACGTCAAATAAAAAGTTTCAAGTAGGTATTTACTAATACAATACCGGGTACCTTCAAGCTTTTATAACCAGGTATAAGTATATTGTTTTTAAAAAAATAATGATATACTACCCGATCTAACCAGGGACGCAGTATTAAAATTCATGTCATAGTCTCGCAGACGACAGTATTGCCCTCGGTATTGCCCTATAATAAGTCAGTATAGTGTACACAGGATTTTTTTTCTGAGGGAGTTGTGCTAATAACAATTTTTCGAAATTACATACTACCTGTTGATACAGGTACTCGAGGTATCCCTAGTATTTTGTAGAAAAATAACTATATTTTTTTCGAGGGGGAGGGGGTTACCCCTAAAAGTCGATCTTGTGTTTGTGACTGAATTACTATATTACATGTAGGTAAACGTTATATATTACATATAGACGAATTATTTTTGGACTTACGGACTGTGACGGCTTTGGGGTCGGCGTTGTCGACCAAGTGGCCGAGGGCTTGGACGCGACGCTTGAGGCCCGCCGATCTGGTGGCCACGTCGGCCAGTTGGTCTCGGAGCTCGCGGAACACCTCGTCGGCGAGTGCGGCCACCGAGGCCATCTGCCGAAGTGCATTGCTCAGCGCGCAGTTGGTGACGGCGTCCAGCTCGCGGTCCCGGATTATGGGCGCTCCGTGTTCGTCGTGTAGCTTCACCCGGCTCAGGTGTACCGGGCCGACGGCGCGTTGTACGAACGGCATGGCGAGGCGACGTAACGGTTAGCGATCGGTCATCGGACGAGTTGGCTGACGGCGACGGCCGACGTCTCACAAGACTTCATCGCACGCACGCTGCACACACGATACGATATGACGCGCACGATAACACACACACGGGACACGACCGTCGTGGTCGGTGGCCGGCTGATTACTGAACCGCTGTCGCCGTGCCGACCGGCGGCGTGTACTATACGCCGGTGTTGTCGTTTTTACTCGTTTTGAAAATCGGCGGCGGCGGCGGCGGCGGCGGCGGCGACCGGTGGTAGCGGCGAGACGGTTCAAACGGACCGGCAGGTTAGCCAACAGAGCCGAGTCGGTATTGTTAGGTAGTATGGGTAATGATAATAATGAAAATCGTAATTTGTTGTTGTACACCTTTACTCTTTAGTATAGGTATACGATTTAAAATACCTATGTACATAATAATATAATATTGTACTTTTGTTAAATACGTATTATTTTATTATATATCATCATAATATTATAGTGTTGTATGTGTAGTGTGTACGTTGTGTCTTATGCTATACCCTCACGGCGAACAATAACAAAGTTAAACGAATAACCCAATACAAAAATTGAATAGGTAACTATTTGTGTAAAAAAATTAAATTTTTTTGGGATAATTATTTCTGAAGCTGAAGGTACTAAAGACTCCATTGCACCCTCCCACACTATTTTTCATGTTCCCTCGCAATCACCATCTTTTACGGATGACCTCGTCGATATCGGTAACGATGTTTGTTTAAAAAAAAAAAAAAATGCTATAATCCGCTATAAGGAATATAATATGTACATAAATACTACTACTAATAATAATATTATGACGTTTGAACTACACGGGTTAGGTTAAGTACCAATTGCTTATTTGGTAGTATATAGGTACTTGGTAGTTGGTGTGGTAATATGGTTATGGTACCTACATACCCATTTGTTTTTCGATGGTTTTAAAATATTTGTCTTTTTTTTGGCTTAATCATTGCTCAAATGATTTGAAATATTATTATGAACGTAAAGGCTATAGGTATATTTACGTACGAAATACGATTCATGTTGTAATGAATAACTTTTATTGACGTCGGCTATCGTAATAATCATCATTACAAAACTATAGGTTAACGCATTGTAGTTATTAGTTATTAGTTTATTACGCATTGTATTATGTTCCTCACAATTCTCAGTCATTGGTTAGGATATTGTAATTGCACTTTGCAGTGTATTTTTCCACCGAGCACCATTAATATTAATATTAAACTTAACAAAAGTAACTGAATGTCGAACGATATGAACGTAGGTAGTTAAAACAATTATTTTTTTTATTTTTTTCTGTATATCGAGTGAGAATGGGTTTACAATTGAAAATAAATTACATTAAAACAAAAAAACCGATTAACACTAAAATAATAAATAATAAGTTTAAGTAATTAGGAAAATGTTATGATTAATCTGCAGAGTAATCACTATTAATGTATTATAGTTACGTTAAATGCTAAATATCAAGTACCTATTATTGATTCCGAATACCTTGTTTTTTTGTTTCAACATGAAACATTTAACTATAATAGTATTACACTTTTACTTTGTTTTGTTCTAACAAACATATGACATTTAAAAAATAATAATTACACCTATACACGAAAGAATACGTTTAAATTGCATTAGTATACGTGTATACGTTTCAGTCCAGTAAAAAAACATACATGGCTATCGCTCTTTAGATTTTTTTATCATCATTATTTCTCCCACATACTTTGCTTTAATGATTGGTAAGTACTTTTTCTCCGTATCTTAAGAACTAAATATTGTTGATTCAACAATTTTATTGTTTGATATAAGATTTTTAGGTTCTGAGTAGAGAGAGAAAAGTATTAGTTGTAGAGTATGAGATTTATACATAATATGTTTATTATTATTATGTATAAATAAAAATACTGTTTTGTTTTTGTAAATTGGGTTAATAATATTTTTTTCGGAGGGGAATAATTAAATTATATTCATACACATGCTTATTGTTGTAGAAATATTTGAAAATGTCTTTCTTGGTTATACCCAACGTGATTACTAAATTTAAATATCATTAATATAAAATTGAAACAAAATAACTTACGATAAGTCTATAGAGGATAATATAAAAAAGTGAAGTTTTTGAAAAAGAAAGACATTAATTAATAAATATAAAGAAATTTCTATTTATCTAATTAACTCGAGTACTAGATTATTTAAAATATAATTTTTATGTCAGTATTTGTAATTTAGTAATTAACAAGTTTAGGACTTAAATTGATTTTAGTTTAGACTCAATGCTGTATTATTTTGAATGATTGGAATAGGTTTAGTTTTTAATTTTTTTTATTTTAAATAACTTTCTACTTAAAAAAAAATCTATATGAATATTTAAACTTTAAAGTTTAAACTAATATATTATGTTCAAAAAGTCTCAAAAACTGTTAATAAACATTTATTTTTGTGAAAAATTAAAATATTTAAAAATGTCTTTAAAATATTATTGTCAATCAATATCTATTTATTGAATTCGATGTTGTATTTTTTAAATTAAAAATAATTATTTGATCTTAAATAGATTTGTGTCAATAGGAGTAGTGAAGCAAGTCGAGTGTTCAGTACCCAAATTATGTATTCTGTACAGTGTACACATCCACTTACTTTTTGTTTTGTTTTTTTCTGTTAATGTAACTGAAATGTCTGAAATGTATAATACCCAACAATTTTATAAGCCTAAATTGTAAATATTTATGAATAATAATTCTAGTACTGATATTGATTTAATGGGTACCTAACTACAATATACTTTTTTATTCAAACGATTTAGATGGTTTGAATATACCAGTAATATTTTTTATTTACCAATACTTATACGTTTATGTATGCTTAAACATTTTTTTTTATAAATGATTTATAATTTTATGTGTGTGTGTTTTTTTAAAATAAATATAACTAGAAGAGTTTTATATTCAGTGTATTGTACTATTGTGTTAACTATAAACTAGTAAATACATCACACTTTGAAAGTAATTGTTTATTTTCAAAAACCAATTCAAATAATTTGTACTAGCTAAATAATCAATAATAACTTACTAATTAATAGTTAACTAATAAATAAATAATTTATTTGATGGAAACATTTATACATTAATGAACTGTAATTTTTAAAACTAAATACTATTATTATATGATTGAAGTATATATATATTATATATATTTATATAAGGTATACCAGAATACCTTAAAATAGAAACGAAGTTGAACTATTACGATAAATATTTTACAAAAAAAAAGAATATTTTGGATCATATTTTTAATTGAAAACTTCCGTTATCATAGTACAGCCTTTAATATATTATCATCCTTGAATGAAAATAAATGTAATATATTAAGATCAATTGAAAATACCCTTATAATAAATTATTTAGTATACATTAATATTGGAATAGCTTACAGAAGTACCAGTTTTTAAACTGACAACCAAAAATTGTGTAACATAGAATATAAAATATTAAAACGTATATTAAATTTAATATTATATCGTTTATATTTTTATTATTATAATATATACACTGTATAACAGCCTTAAATCGTTTTAATATCTTACTTCCAATGTTCTGTTATTGTAGTTATAATCGAACAGTTGTATAAAGTATTACAGTAGATGTATAAATTATTTTGAACTAATTTTCTTCAAGTGGTGATATTTTAGTAAAACATTTTAATTTTGAAAAAACACACATCATAAATTACAACTTTTTATATTTAAATATTTTTTTTAATGACACAATCGAATTTAAACTTAGGGCAGTAAAGTATCGAGGGAGGGGGTAGGGGTTTAACTTCTACTGATTTAGAGCATTTAGTGTTTACTCAAAAAAAAAGCACCATTTGTAGACTTTCTATGTATATCTATCTACTATGTACACTACGCTACAGAATATAATTTAATTCAAACATAATTCGATTATATAGACGTTTAAGAAGATATGTATATTGTATATATATATAGTTCAATAAAATCGTATTTAACCTTTTAGATTCTGAGCGGAGTGATGAATGTATTGGTTTTATAAACGTTACTAGACATTCATGGCTAGAAAATCCAATCAAAATTTTGTATCTCTTTTCCTACCAAGAGCACACAAGATAACGGTTGGTTTCGTCCCATCCCCCTAACACTGATAATTTTCTGATTTCCAGCATTGACAACGCAAATTTAATTAATGTCGAATGTAATGCATTTATTGTATCTATGTATCTAAATATTATTTAAGGATATCATTAATGTATATTGTATACTATATATTATTATTATTTATTACAGTGATATATACGAGTAGGTACACATCTGTATTGTAGTACTTACCTATAGTTTAATTTCGTCAGCGGGTAATAATAAATAATCATTACATTTGTTACTTCGAAACTGAAGTACCTATATAAGGTGAGATTATATAGTGATGACTTTCTAGAGACTTTTCCAGTTTTTGGTTAGTACATTTTTAACTATTGTTGTTTTATGTAGGTATAATTTTGTTTGATTGAGGTAATTATAATATTTGTAAATATATATGACATAGTATATATTTATTTCTCTTATTTTTAAACAACAGATAATTTGATTAACAATGTTGTAATTACTTACCTATGTAGAAATATATTTTTAATTGTTTAAAAACGATTTAAAAATAATTGATAAAATGTAGAAACATTTAAATTACCTACGATAACCGGCATATAATAGACAAATAGCTAATTGAAAATAAAAATTATGAGATACGTATAATAATGTATAGACGGTGGTTCATACAGCAAGGAGAAAATAATTCATTCTCAAACATGTCGAGCATTATTATTGTACTACTAAATTGTGCATCGTGGTATATTTGTCAGGTAATAATTGCGTTTACGACAACCTCGAACTGCGTGATTATACCTTAAACTTGGTATATTGTATTGAACGGATGTTAACGGTACAGAGTTAGTAGTACTAAGAACTACAGTATTTGGTGACAAACAAAAATTCATATTATGATGTCGTTGTTAGTTATTCGTCAATTTGAATTCACGTATTAAGTAACACGATGGCGTTCGATGATCAGCAATCTCTGTTGCATGCAAACGATGATGGATACCTATAATATAATTTGTGCAATTATTATTATAATAATACAGTGTACAAAACTACAAAAAGGTTTGTATACAGTGTGGAACAATTTTGAAATAATAAGAATTATTACATAGATCATAGATGGTTAAATTTATTTGACATGCATATTATCTATAAGCCATTATATTATAGACATACATTAAAATTTAAAAGGGGAATAATTTCAAAACTATATAATTATAGTAAATAATGATATATTTATAAGTACTTTAAATTTTCATAATTGCACATATTTGTACATTGTGTTATTAGGTATACAAAATAAATGTAATAGAGGTAAATAAAAATTATAAACTAATTTTTAAATTAAATTATGTTGAATTATTTTTATCAGAGAACGTTTTTAAAACAATACATGTTACAAAAATGTAAATTATAAAAATAATTTTTATACATGTATACATATTATACTGCTGTTATTTAAAATTTTTTGTTTGGAAACAAAATATTGTAATATGATATCAGCAAGATATTTATCATTTTTAAAAAAATTATATTTCATATAAAGTTTAAAACATTACGTAATAATGTCGAACACTTAATACTGAAGTTCTTTAAATACTATGCTTATATAATGTATTGTTTTAAAATAAGTATTCATAATATTAACGAAAGTAATGACTTTAGCAATTAAACTTGACGGATGATATTATTGTGTTTTATAGAGTATAGACTAGTCATACTAAATTTTTTTTGGACCACATAAAATATTTTAAAATATTATGCAGGCCGTAATTCGAAATAAATGGGAAGGAGGAGATTTGAAAAAAAAGTTAAAAATACATTTATACGTATATTATCTCATTTGATAATGTTTTGTAAAACAATTAAATATTTATTTTAAATTAATGTGATTTTTGATATTCAGATATTATTTTTTTTCAAATTTACTTTTTTGTATAAACTCAATGATTTTTTTATGGGGCACATAAAAACAATTGGCGGATCGTAGTTGAGTATGACTGGTACAAACGATAACGCCGTTATCTATAACATAATGTATTGAAATACATTGCTAAACATGATATTTATTTCATTAAAGAAAGAATGATAGCAACATAGCACATAGGTAGATAACTGTTTATTTTTAAAAAGTTTGATATTGTATGTTAATAAATAATAATACAAACAGAAATTAATAATAATTACCTGCTCTGTATTGTTTATAAACATTTTTTAACTAACTTTAATTCTTAGAAAGGTAAAATAAATGTTTTTAATTTACGTTCAGATAAACTAATAATCGATTTACTAGTCTCGTATGAAGTAAAAATGTTTTATAATCATCGTATTTCTAAAATATTTATTTGTGAAAAAGTTACTGACAAAGACACGTCATAATGAGGCACTCTATAGTTGTACATTATTGAAAGTAATTACATTGCTCATGTAAATAATATTAACACTAGAACAATTATTTGAAATATTTATCTTTAGAATTCTCAATAATTGAAGCATAAGAAAGGTTAATAATTAATGATCGTTACCTAATTAAACATTTTACAATGTATTCTTATAATATTTAAAATTACATTGCATAGGGCACCTACATAGTGTTTAAATTATTTGTATATTAACCTTAATTTGAATATGAGAATAAGTATACTATTATACATACAATTATAATGAATAAATAAAATCAACAACGTGGTGTTATCAACAGCGTTAATTTATTTTGGGTAAATGTATAAAACTCAAATGTTATTTATTATTTTAAAATATGCATTATTTATATATTTAATATTATATATATTTAATAATTATTTATATATACCATTATAATATATGTATACATAAATTTATAATATATTATGATAATAATATTAAAAGTAAAATATTATAATATTAGCAAATCACCAAAAAATCACAATGAGAACAAGGATAAAAGAGACAGACTAAAAATACTGATTAACATTGATTTTATATTTTATCAGATAAATATTACATTATTAATATAAACATGTAAACCAACATAGTTATTTGTT
The DNA here is from genome assembly GCF_020184175.1 of Aphis gossypii. Lineage (NCBI taxonomy): Eukaryota > Metazoa > Arthropoda > Insecta > Hemiptera > Aphididae > Aphis > Aphis gossypii. The sequence goes on along the minus strand of NC_065531.1, from coordinate 13,045,122 downwards.
AATAATCTTTGTTTTTTTTACTAACTTACAATAGTTTCCATTTCAGATATAAATAGTAAATTGTAAATAAATTGGCAAATATATTAATATATTAAGTTTAAGTATGTATTAGAACATAAAAATCAATTAGCGCGCAACGAAGACGACAAATTCATTAATTTTTTGAATTTGTCTATAGCATAATTTATTTAATAAAAATTAATACTTATTAATGTTCCTGTAAAGTTTATTAGCTTATAAAGCTTATTTACACGTTACTAAGCTCATTATTTAAATAGAAAAAACACTGTGTAACGAGCGTACTAAAAAGGCACCTAATTGTAAAAACGTATTATTTATATTTCATAGTAATAAAATAATATATTATGTTTATTTCAATAGTAGGTATAGTAAATATTATGTTGTTTTTTAAAAAAAATGGTTCAACCATTATTGAAAAAAGTGAAATTGGTATGTATAACCAATAAATGACGCCATTAAAATACATGTGAGAATCTGTTCAAAATTAACATTGAAAAGTAAGAAACCAAAAAATCATATAATTTCAATCTTGGAAGTATGCATAATCTATGTAAAAGAAGCTTCCGTTATTATAATTTTTTTTATATAAGTGACGTCATTTTTTTGAGGGTAGGGTGGATCGTTACTCATTTTAACATGTATACGACTAGATCAATTGATTGTATAATGTATTCGGCTTGAGTCGTGCGAAGTTATTGTCTTGATTAAAATAAAAAAGACGATGGTCATAGTTATACAATAATTTGGTCGAAATAAAAACGAAAAATAACTTTGCATCTATAACTCCTACAGTTTCATATTAAGTACTTAATATATTGAATATTTATTCTATAATAATATATCAGTTTAATCGAATTGCTATAATAAGTATTATCATTTATTAGTATTATATTTATATTTTGTTATTAGTATTATAAGTTATTAATATTACTATTATTATGATTATTACTAGACGTATGGTAATACAAATTAAGAAAACTTAACAATATAAACAACAATGATCAATAGTTCGAGCAGATAACAATATTAATATAATATGCTAAAAAACTAATTACGTGTTAAACAAGATTGTTTGACTAGATTAGGTAATACTAAACTATATTATATTCTATATATGCACAACCGAAATAAAACAAAAGATAACTAAGTGGGATTTTCTTACTTAAACGTAAAAAAATATCTCCACGTTTACAATTTATTTATTATAATATATTATAGTTCTACAAGTTAAGTTATTATAATACGTACCAAATGGCAAATACGATATACGAGTACATTTTCGAAGTTAGGTAAGCATAATTTCATATTATTAATATAATCAACAATAACAATTGTGTTTGGTAAATAATTTAATAATATTGTTATTAAATAATAAATATTAAAAAAAAAATTCGTGTAAAAACTCACTATATTATAACATAATAGTTTATTATTTTAAAACAAATTGTTATTATTATTTTTTTTTTTTTTTTGGAATTACGCCGAATAGAACAACGTGGTGGTATGTGAAGGGTTTTATTATGTTTGGACATTTTTTTTGTTAACACTAAAAAGGAAAAGAAAAACGATATGTTTTTTAAGGTCGATAACAATATTTCTTCGATATTAATTGTTTTAAAAACATGGCCCATGAACCTTAATTTATCAGGGGTTGATAATGATAATAAAACATTATACAATTTATTATGTAGGTATAGGTAATAGGTCAGAGGAGTCTTCATGTAGCTACAGCTTAGTGTTACACGAGTTGGAATATTAAATTTTGTATTAGGTACATGTAATATCCATTGGTATGTAATTTTTCTAATGTTAATAAAATTAGATAAATAATTAAATAAAAGTACACATTTTTAAGTATACCACACATAGTGAATCTTTTTTTTTTCATTTATTTCAAATAGAGATCACCAAAATGTATGATATAGTATCCAAGAACTGTATGAGTATAATATGTGTATAATATTTATTCAATTTTTGATCATGGTTAAATTTGCATAAAATAAGAAATTATTTTAAGTGGGAAAGAAGAGAATTTGAGCTTTATAAATGTAAATTTGATTATACAATTTTATTTGATACAAACAACAACTAATAAAAAAATTACCAACTGTTGATGATGAGTATCATTATGTGACGTTTTACGTATGCATACAATTTATATATTATATAATGTCGTATTCGTAAAATAGAATAACATCTGATTATAAAAGAATACGATTTCTTAAGTTTGTGTTAGCTTTTTTATTTTTTAATGTTCCGGTGAAAAGTTTTTAATTGATATATTTTATAATAATTTAAAAGTCACATGCACAATATCACTGGTATAAAATGAACGAGAGAAAGAAAAAAAAAGTAATTCGCTACTATAGCATAAAAGCATAGTGTATCGAACGCAATCGTATTCAATTCGACTGCGGTCACTGTTGTATAAATACAACAGACACGGTCCACAACGGTTTTTGGTGCAAGTTTAGTGGCCTACTACATTGCTCCCGACGATACGGTTAAATGAAATCGTACCGTCGACGTGTCCGCCGGAAGAAACATTGTTATCGATGAGATTGTGTGGCGACTTTCGAGCACCCCTCATTAATCTGATTGCGTTATTAACTACACTCGAATACTATTAGACTCACTAGAAATTTGTAACAATTACGTGCATACCACACGATCGGCGTACTGGTTTTGCATTGAAAAAGGCGCGCGCGATTTTTCTTTTTTTTTTTTTAACAATATTTACAAGGGACGCGGGGTAGCCTTCTAATATAATAACACGTCGGTAAGTTCACGTCTCCTTGTCGTTGAATCATTATCAATAACAGTATAATAATTTATGCGTATAAAATCATAACGTCCAATAGGGCACGGAAGATCACAATAGTATTGTAATAGTAGGTAGGTATATATTATATTATAATATTATGATTTATGATTAAGCGTTTTTTCGTTTTCCAAAAAAAAAAAAAAAAATAAATATATTCTTTACAATATATTATATTAGGTATATATTATGATTACACCACGAAACGCTGTCGAGTTTACACGGTATATACGATTGTATATAACAGACTTAAGTTTTTTCTTTTCAAAAAATTCAATTATTTTTATCAATTTTAAATTAATTAAATATAATATAATTACATGATTAAATATTACATATGGCGTATAAATAATTAGTCATCATTATTATAAGTATATTATTTAAAATCGACTTATTCATAGTATAGCATTAATAATGTCAATATTATTCGGATATCAGTTGATGAATAGAATGAAATATAGCAGTGACGAAAAGGGAAATATTGAAAAACGTCATAAAATTGGGTTTTCTCCTCGGGGGAAAAAAAACGAAAATGAGACATCGAATTTTTTCCGTCGATAATGGTAAAATGCGATAAAAGCAAATGTGATGATACCCATAGGTATCTTCAAATTTTGTGGGAACACATTATTTAAATGACGAAAAGTATGCAGGAAAAATGTTGAAATAAAATGTAGCTTGGCACGATTCAGATAAAAAACACATGCACACACACACGCGCGCGCGCACACACACATACACACGAGTCACACACACACATACGCTTATAATCACACAAGTTTAACACACACTTATATTTACACACAAAAATATATTATATACTAGCACACAACGCTCTGATTTTATTTTGTTAGTCGGTCATAAATTTAAATAAATGCCGTGTATATATTCATTTTTATATTTAATTTATTATGTGTGCGTATAAAAAATTTGTGCGTCGTCCTTCTTCGTCCCTCGTTATACAGCATCAACTTCGTGGCAGACTTCCATGTATTCCTGATGATGCATGATGTCCTTTATTAAGTCTTTCAGTATATTGTAACGTGGAAATATCGGGTACACTTTTGAGTTGACATATTCTACCTGTAGCAAAATAAATCGGCAAAGTTAGATGCCTAGTAACAAAATTTCATAATTGCGGCAAGTGAGAAAGGTGTTGCTGTGAATTCAGGAGTTGATAGTCGAAACGAGCAGTTTCGGTAAATAATATTTATAGCTACTACTCTGAGAAATCGATAATATTAGGAAAATTAATAAAAAACTGAGATAACCTTTTAGTAAAATATGTAAAATTAATTGATAAGTAAAAATTGAATAATATAACGTTTTTTAAATGTATTGTTCGTTTAATATAATAAGTTGATTAATTCCATAAACTAATTCCATGTTCCTAAAGATATAATTAAGAATTTAGTATTGAAGAATACATAAATAAATATTCATAAATCATAAATATGAACAAAATGTAATATAATTATAATATTTATACCTTCAGTTCTCTTATAAGATTTCTTAGACCAGTGTATTTCTTTAACAATCGGTAAAGGTCATTTGTCATTTGTGTATTCTCTGCTTCAATTTGAGCCGTCGTCATGTCTGTAAATATGAATAATTAATAATCATACATTTCATTAAGTTGAGTGATTAATTATTCAATTACTTTCAAGTGGTAGATAATATTTAGTATTTATTATTAATAATAATAATTAGGATATACAATACAGATTTAGTTTAATATGATGTTATATTATTATGCAAGTAACCTTATAGTTTCTAGTTGCTATTGGATAATTTATTTTTAAATCAATCACTAGTAAGATTAAAATCAAAAAGTATTTGAATTCTAAAAAATATTTTGTTCACAATTCATAAGAGTACTGAAATTTTGACATTGTAAAATTCTTCATTATTGTAAATATTATTTATTTTTTAGTTAAAAAATAAATAAATCTTATTACATTTTTAAATTTTGATCCCAAAAATGAAATAAACCAACTACACCATAATAATATTATGCAACCTCAGAATGAAATAGCTCTATGTGACAGTATTGAAATTGTTCAGGAAATACATTTCTTTCTTTTAAAGTTTAAAAAGAAAATTGCGTTTATTTTGAAATTATTAGTATGATTCATCACAAAATCAGTTTGAGTAATTAATAAAGAAAACCGTGATTCAATAGTTAATTAAATTATATCGTCATAATAACTTAGGCTTTATTTCAAACCAATAAAATAAATTTACATTTACGATCAAATGAAAATAAAGTAATCAAAATTAATTATTTTTACTTTGAATAGTGTTTGTATATAGTGCCTTTTCATACAATGAATAAATTGATGTAGAACTTTTTATAATGCATGATTTCAAATAGAACTATAGTATAGATCTTATATCTTGTAAAGAAATTATTAATAGTTAATTATTTTATATATCTTTTTAAGGAGAAAAAATATTTATTGAACCCTTTTTAAACTATAGATATACAATACTAATGGTATAGGTAGCAAAAACATAAAAAAAAATATTTTAGTAGTTTAGTTTTTATTTAGAAAATTATCTAAATATACGTATTATTCTGAACATTTTATTCTTTATTTTTAATACTCAAAAGTTATAGGTGTACTATAATGCAATTGTATTTAAGTACCTATATCATTATGCTTATATTTTATAAGATTGACATAATATATTTTATTGATGCGATAATATCCATAAAAGATAATTATGCAGAATAAAAAAACTGTTAAATGACGGTCGAGGGATTTCTGATCAGTAATCAAAACACATACAATATTATTTTCAATCATATACATTTTTAACATATTAAAGCTCAAATAATTTCAAAGATAGAGTTTTTTCATTTTTATAATAACAACTTAATAAAATAGAAAAATTATTTCTCTCTAAATACATTTGAAATATTTTCTACCATACAAGTGTATAGAGTGAGTTGAATTTAAATTACAATTATATTTGATTTGCATAAATAAAAAATATTTTTAAACTGGTTATCTCAAAGAATAAAAAGATTAAGATAAATAATCAAAGACTATTAGAATCGCATTATTTTAGTTGAAAAATAATTAACTATTCAGTGATATTAAGAAAAGTCATATAATGAATGTTTTCATTTCTGAGTCATTATATTACGAATTATTACCTGAAACTCACGTGTTGAAGACACATTATAATATTTTGTAAAACATAAGTATACCATACAGTTTTTATGTGTAGTGTTACACACCTAAAATGACGATGGTCATAATATATTATATCCAAAGGCCAAAGCGGTATTATATTAATCAAATGGAAAACAAAAAAATGTACCAATTGAATTCGTTCGCTATTGTTCGTCATTTTCAAACGAATTGTTTTATGAAACTCAATTACAACCCTGCATTCAATTATGTGACATTTCAAGTATTGTAATATTGTTTCGCGTGCATTATTAGTGTGATTTTTAGAATGGTAATAATTGCGTTTTAAAATATATATATATTCGAGAGTAGTCAGCTGTGACATTTCGTGTCGTTCAAATTCATTATGCATAAATTATACGAAAATATATAAATGTTTGAGTTTAGTTTATGCTTAATTTTATGATTGTGGTACACATTTTTTAATAGGGTCATTCACTGGAAGTATTTTGGATTTGTATTTAATAGATGTCGTCTAAAATTCTAGGGTACTACCAGACAACGCAGTAGATAACAATGAGTAACATGGCGAAGATCATAATCTATAAGAGCTAATAAATTTTATTTTCAGTTTTTACGGTGGTACAGTATGCATACAATTAACTATGTGCGAGTATATTTATTTAGTTTTTACATAATATATAATTACAATATATTTGATATTTAAGAGTCAAAGCACACACTGATAATTTTAGACATATATTATTAGTATAATAATTAACTGATTATCCATAATTATTTATTATTAATGTTAATCGTATTAATTAATTTAGTGTATTGAGCATTAATCATTTTGACCTTAAGAAAATATCAATGTAACAAACTATTATGCTAATATACTATATTAAGTATGCTAATACACTGGTATTTTATCAATACTAGTTACGAGATCTTTTATTTATCTGAAACTAGAACATTTCCTTTTTATGAAACAATTATTTTTAGTGAAATTATTTTAGTCCTGTTTAAAATAAAAAATGAATTTATCTATGCAATCTCCGGTATAAAATTTATGTTTGATGTAAAAAGACGATAATAAAACAAGCATGAACACATGTGAATGAAAATTGAAGACGCTTCCCTACAGTAAAGAGACTTAACCAGAAATTAGTTTAAACCTGAATTACAAAAAAAATAGTACTTTATCTTGTGGTTAGGTTGATTTTAGTCTATTTTTAATTTGTTTAAACTATAAATGACCCTTCCACTTGAGCTTAACTATCCCTAAAATAAATGCATTTAACGAATAAAGATATTCTAAAAGTAGTATCAATACCTATAAATATATATTAATAGATGGACATTTGGAGGGAGGTACTTTTAAGTTAATTATCAAAATATAATTCTCTTAGCTAAAAAAAAATATTCTTTTTCTATAGCACTAATCTTTGAAGCCAGAAATTTGTCATATTTATGAATATATAAAGTGTTACCGTAGGTATTTCTTAAGAGTTATAATTTCTAAAAAAGACGTGTCGTTGCAGTAAATGGCATTCTTAGTTGAGTTTAAAATATGAAAATTAAAAGATATTATGCATTTATGCTACACAAATAATAATAATATCTTCGAATAATTTTTGAAAAAATCGAAAAAGAAAATGATGAGTTTATAAATATTAAAAGTAAAAAATGATAATTGTTTTCTTAACGCATACACGATTTTACAACTAAATCTTGTAATATTCAATTTGGTTTTCGACAATCGAGGAAGTACCCATATATTTTAATTAGTCAAAACGTCGTGGTTGTAATATAAATGAACTACAAACATTACATAAGACCACGATCTTTAGGGGGATTGGAAACATAGAACTTGCTGCATGGCAACAGATCGATTTCTGGAAGTCTAGGTATTACAGACATTGTGATCGTAGAGCACTCAGTAGTCAGTACACAGTACACACAGACACACTGTCCACAATTCTATAGATGTCACGTTTTCGATTTAATTAGATATGTTCAGTGGGAAATTATTAGAAGTAGGTATGTAAGATTATTGTATTACCTATTAAATTTACCATAATTACACAGCAAAATTTGTAATTTTTTAAAAATTATGTAATGTAATTGTTGACTAGATTTTGTCGATTTATTTAAATTATTATCATCTTATAAATTATTACAGTATGATAGTTTTAGAAAATAAGATAGGGTTTTTAATTAATTACATATATATATTTTGTAATTCGTATATTGAGTACGATATTAGAAAGAATTACATTTGCTATCTTGATATTTGTTTTAATTTTATTTAAAACCAATCTACGACAATTATCGTTACTTCTACACCTATACGATAGTATACATACCTATTTATATTGTTATTATTCAACGTGTCAGTAGAAAATGGTTAATTCAGTAGTGGATTACAAATTACAGAAAGTAATAATTCGTAATCTACGATATTAAAAACTGCAAATCAGTTTATTTTCATTTCATTTCAAGGCGATGAACGTTACCGTGATAATATAATATAAAACTTCAACTAGCAATATGTAATATATATATGTTGCACGTAATTTCATGTATGACCGACAAGGATATCAACTGTAGTCATTGGACAAACGAACACGCTGTACCTATAATAGTTATTTACTATTTCAACTATTTCAGAAACTTCTGAAAGGAAACAAACGGACAAAATGTAATAATCTAAAAACGAAACCTTAACGTTTCGATCCTCGATACGGGGCATATTATAGTCTGTGCGCGTGCAGAGTTGTTGAAATGTCTTTGAATAACCAGAACGGGACTCGGGAAAAATGTTCAATTTACAAATTGAAATACATTGCTATAACTTCACTTACAGTTAAAAAAAAAAAAGAAAAAAGAAAAAAAGATTTTGACACCTAATCCAAGTACCTACATATCAATATGATAATATTAAAACAGATCTAAAGAAACACTGCTGTACGATAATAATGTATAACGTTATTATTATGGTACACAGAGTTATACGGTGCAGCAGCCACCGCCGCCGTTCGACGCATTGTCGTGTAAATATACACAATATTACATTATATTATAATTTCTGTTCGCCGCCAAACCAGAGGGCCGGGGAAACTTTTGAACCGCGAGAGGGATATCCGACGGTGAAAATTGACCGTAACGAGAGCCGCTCGTTCGCCGTACACATAGCATTAATATATACGGGTATTATCGACCGCGTTCGGTCGCGTTTACGAATATATAACACGCGTATACGCGTATATACTTAAGCTCGGCCGATGTATAATATTGTTATATTATTATTAGTTTCGTTGTTTCGCTGCAGTTACCGGCGGCGGGCCGAATCTTCTAGTTGAACAACCTCTAAGCGAGATTTTCGGCAGGATTATTAGAGAGATAGCTCCGCAGTCCGCTCTCGCGCTTGTCCACCACTATACCGCCCACCACCTCCGCCGCCGTACAGCTCGTCGGCGACACCGCTATTGTGTTCTCCGTCTCCGCAAGTGTATAGAGACGCCTTTATGTAGCATGATATATAGCTGTGTATGCTATGTGTGAATATGATAATAATATATACATAATATTGTTATGTACAATACAGGGCGATTCTTTTATCATTAAACACGAGGCCATTTTCTTGGCAAAATTTATGTGTTTTAGGAAACGTTATTTTTCTCTATATAATAATTTGAAGTTATCACAACGACCTTTTTGAAAACACAAATTTTACATTTCACTATTTGCTGTCGTATTTGCGCTATTCTTTAAGAATTGTACTGTTTAGAGTGACAATAATGTGTTTTTTAAATTCGTATAGGTACCTAGAAGCAAAATATTTTCATTTAATCGGATCATTATCGGATATCGTATTGTATGATAATAATTATATACTGTATGTTATTTATAAACGTTTTAATTTCGAGTAAGCGAAAGTGCGCTGCAGTATATAATATAACGATATAGAATATAATATGAAAGTACTTATATATTTTTAATAATATTAAACATCATTTAAAAAAATAAATAAAATGCGTTTTAATGACTTTAAATTATTTTGAACATACTTTTATAAAAAACACATACATTTACCAGGAAAATTACTGTTTCATTACGACAAAATCACGTTATAATGTTATATTTTTATAAATATTTATTCTATACAATATTTTCCCAGACACGTACATATATTATACATTTTAATATAATATATATTGTTGAACGTCTATGAAAATGAGTATATGTTAATGCCTATAAAAACTTCATTGGATCAAAATTGCTTCGTCATGATGATAAACTAGTTGGAGGGTTGGTTGTCTATCGGAATCAATTATAAACAACATAATTAAATAACATAATTTTATGTCATGTGTGGATGGTGGATTGCTTCATAAGATTATAATATAAGTTTATATATACTGTTTGTTATATTTTTAGCTAGTTATAATATTTTGAAAATTGGTTGACGCAAACACTAATTATTACTATTTAATATGTACGCATCACGCAATAATGTAATATTAAATGCTAAATTTTATTTCAAATAAAAAATTATTATTTTCAATACTATCATTAAATTTGTAAATAATATATGGAGTAACGTTTCAAATAGTTGAAATATTCATAAAATTATTTACAGAATATTATTTTGGTCATAATATAAAACGTATTTAGATAGTTCAATAATCGATGCATTTGATTATGCTCGTGGTTAGTACTTTGTAAAAAATGACAATAAATTACTATCATAATATTTGACTTTATGAATATTTTGTATAATTAAAGAATTAATTTAACGATATACTCGAAAAGAAATCATAAAAAAAACTAATTATGATTGTAATATAAGAGTAGATATTTACTTTTGTTCACTAACTTTAAATAAAGTATCTATTACATAACATTAACACTCAGTGTATATTTTAAATAATTTTCATTATTGAATCAAAACTGACTAGAGAATGAATATTAAGTATTAAAAGTTTGAAATCCAGGGATAGTCAATTGTATTACTAAAGTATTACTAATCTAGGTACAAATGAATCATATATTAGTATAGACAAGACTTAAATGACCGATTTCTAAAGTTAAATGAATATTTAGTGGATTTTATAGTCATACTGACTTTATAAACAATCATTCGAAGGTTTTTTCTTAGAACTTTTCAATTTTATTTTAAAATCTAATTAGAAATAGGTCCCAGATAATTGATTCAGTGATCCAAATTCAAACATAGATTTTACTGAAGTTATATAATATACTATTAAGCATTGAGAATTCAAATTGAATTGCATTCATATTAATTTCTCTTATGTATTTGATGTATTTATTCATTTATTTTAAATTAAGTTTGTGTGTTATCAAGAACTAAGAAATAAAAAAATACTTTTCTCGTGTACCAATATAAAAGGTATCTTTTAAAGTATACAATATATTTAATGTACGATCAATATGACTTGAGAGTAATATTTATTAGATTTTTCCGTTATAATATAATATAGACTAAGTAGTAGACTAAGTATACATATTTATATCTTTAATCTAGTTACATTTATTTAAATTTTAAAATACGTGTTTCTATGCGCATTTGTGTCTATGAGTCTATGACGAATCACAACTAATTTTGCAATAGGAGAATAGTAGTCCATAGTGTCAAATTTAATGATAGTAAGTAGTGCATTAAGATTTGTTTTATATTCAAACCATTCGATATAAAATGATGATTTAATAACGCAGTTAAATACTTAATAACAACAATATTCTAATGACAAACATAGGTACATTAAATAACTTAAAAAATTAATTGAAAAAAGAGCTCTTATATTATATAGATCACAATATATCAAAAAATATGACATCACTATGCCCTATAATCATAAAATCTTTACGAAAATATTAAGCTGTACTTTTTAGAAATAACCTTGCATATAAACTTAGCCGACAATAATCTAAATACCAAATTACTCTAAAAACATACATCAATATCACAGATCACAGAAATCCTAGTATTTAAAAATTATCTCTTTGTTGCAATTTCTTAAGTATAATACTACCTCAATTTGATCAACTGCTCCAGGATTAAAAAAAGTAAAATTTAATTAAATAAACCCAAATAAACATAGGTAAATTTCACTCTAAATCGAAAATAATGCCTTTCGTGTATTTTAAATAATAAGCTCTACCCAAATTTGAACTCAATAAATCACCTTGGAATAACTGTTGAAAAGAGACTCATCCGGAAAAAATATACTTAAAATAAAAGAAAACAATATAACTGACATTTTCTGCTCTATTTTAAAGTTCAAAGTTAGACACAAAAACAAAATGTTCACCAACAAAGTTATTTTACAAAATAAATATAATGTATAATGTGATGCTTATATGACTAGTTGCAATTTATTGTAAATCGATTAAAATAATATTTTCATTCAAATATATAGAAGTGATAATAGATTTTAATCAAAAATGATCAGAAAATAAACTGCAGAATATAAAAAATAAAATGAGGAGGTTTTAGTCGTTCTATTTTATAAAATTCGTTTTTTAAATGTAAGTAAATTATAAGACAAGTATACACGAAAATATGATATTGTGTTCAATTTAATACTATTAAATTATAGTATAAGGTGCTGTAACTAATAGATGTATATGCATACAAAATATATTGTAAAAATAAATTAATAATTTGTTTATAACTTTTATGAGTCATACATTAAACAGATGCTAATAAAATCCATATTAAGGCTCGTGAATGTTTGATGTTAAAGAAATAAAAGACTTCAGAGAACAAGAGAGTAGGTACTTAAAATTTCTTTACACAACACTAATTGATCAAACCATTGATAACAATGAAAAACAATATTTGATAATTTTTAAAATTATTTTATTAAACTATTAGGTAATTATGTGAAATATTTTACGAATATAAAATATTATTGAGTATGTTCATAATGATATAACAAAAGTATCTCAAATATTTATGTCGTAAAATGTTTTTCAATATTATGATTAACCTTAGTTCGAAAAAATCTTTTATGATATTATTATTTGAAATTTTCATTTATCGTTTATATGGGTACCTACATTACATTCTATATTTTGTATAACCATTCATGGAAAATATTTTAAGCTAACTGATTTAATCTTGTGTTTGATATTCTTCCTTTTTTATTACATTTCTAAAATATCGTTGAAAAGGAAGTTTTGAAAATGTTATCATATCATAAAAATAGGCAATATTTTCTACATATACATACATTATTATTTGAACTTTTAGTATTCCCATCAGTTTTCACACAAAAAACGTCATCCGCACATATTTTTAGGAATGTAATTCTGTTATTTTACTGTTGTAAATGATCAAACACATAAAGAAGTAATAACAAAGTAAATCAAAGTTATAAACTAAAAGTCAATATTTTCTAAATAATAATAATAAAAATAAATATACACATTTTACTTCATTGAACAACATACAATGTACCTACCTTGATATTAATTTTTTATTTTCTTATTATATAATGTAAACATTTCTGTGAAATGAATGAAAAGACTAATTTTAATAATAAAAGAACTTGAAAAGTGTTTTTTTTTTTTTAATAGGTAAAATTTATATTTACCGACATTTAAAAAAAAACCTTTTGTATTAATTCAAGTAGACGCACATTTATAGATCAAAGATAAAATAGTTTTGATTAATTAGTAAAGAAATATAGGTAAAATATTCTAAGCTATAATTTTTTTTCATAAGTAGTTGTCATAATACATATGGTTAGTTATTAGGTAATAACAATTCAAGAATTTTAAATTTTTATATATTATAATATTATTATAATTGTTCTCACTACTCGTTTCGATTTTTTCGTTAATAAGGTAGATAAGGTAGTAAGCATAATCATTTTTTTTTGTATATATTGATCATTAAATGAGGAATGTATTATGTATCTATTAAATTAATTATATCAGGACTTAAGCAAAATCTTACAGAAAACTCAAAAGTATACTCTTAATATCCAATAAATTAAAATGTAATTGATTATTGTTCATTCATTCATTCAAAAAAAATTACACTTGTTCATTATTTAAGACAATTATTATAAATTAATATATAAAATTATGTTATGAAATGTATTGCAATATTATAATGGGGTGTGATAATATATAAGTTTTAATAGTTAATTTTAATACAAAAATGTAAATTGAGTTACTAGTTTAAGATAATATTATAAACTTTTTTAAAAGAATACATTTTTAAATAAAAGTGGTATCAGACTTGTTTATGTAAGACTTGATCAATCGGTAAATAGCGTGACAAACATAAAAATGTTAACTGCTGCAATTTGTAGCAAATGATGTATTTATTTAATGTCTTCCGGTTTATAATTATAAATGTCATCTACCTTTTATGTATATTTGTTTTTTAATATAATTATACACATAGGATTGGTATAGAGTATAGACATACCTATATTACTAGATACTACAACTTTTTCATAAAAACTTATGTTTTTATTTAATCAGGAAGTATTTTACTTTTTTACGATGAAATTAATAATTATAAACTTTAATAATAGAATACCGTAACAGTAGGAATTTAGGACACGCTTACCACAAAGTCTATCAATACGTTCTCGTTTCTTTTCATCTTCTTCAGCTAGTTTAGCCGTAGACTTGACACCTTCACCCGACTTTTGCGATTTTTCCACAATCCCACACGCTCTTAGCACAAATGATGGTACCGTTTCTTGTTTCTCTTGTTTGGGTATCTCGACCAATGTCCAATATTGTGTTTCCAATCGTATAACTTCCTGTAAAAGAAAAAAAATTCACGTCCGGTAAAATAAACGGACAACGTAGGTATATTAATAAAACGAGTTTATTGAATTTAACCATGTAGTAATAATAATGTGTTGGACATAAAGTTGAGAAAATGTGTTAAGGTACATTGGTATAATGTTGTGATGGCGAGAAGAATGGTCTGTGATAAATAATTTAACTTTTGACAAAAGACAATAGAGTTTTAAAAAGTAGCCGAAACTTTCCGTTTAAAAGTAGTCAGTCATAGTTGTGTTTAGGTCATTTCTTGTCCATTATTTTATCACAAAAATATTTCATACTTGTGCGATTGTGCACGGTTAGAATGAAAAAGTAATAATAATATGATTACGTTTATAAAATGAAAAAAGTAGAGACTATATTATATACGTATATGTATATTTAGATATTATCAAAGTATATCAGTACACCACTCTGAACTAATAAATATAATGAATAAAAACGTATGATATTTTTAACCGACATTATTCTTATGAATATGTTTATAGAATATGCCATTTATGGTATTTTTTTTTTTTTATCAGTTATCTATACTGTATGTCATGATTGGTAAGATAGATATAAAATTAAATTTATATTATATTCCAATAAATTAAAAAGAAAAAAGAAAAGGAAAACCCGAAGTCAATATTATGATAGAATGCCATATCAGAATACCTATAACGGCGAGTTGAAATTTAATTTATACACCTAGTATGTATTTATGTAAAACAGTTTTAATTAATAGTTATCAATCAATAGATCTTAATGATTATGTTAGTAAAATAGTAGACAGTTCAATGAAAAAACTAAAACATGTATAT
This sequence comes from Aphis gossypii, assembly GCF_020184175.1. NCBI lineage: Eukaryota > Metazoa > Arthropoda > Insecta > Hemiptera > Aphididae > Aphis > Aphis gossypii. Next base: position 13,029,496 of record NC_065531.1, on the reverse strand, counting down.
TTACCTTTTTTTTAAAAAAAATAAAAAAATATTTGTGTGAAGCGCTTTGCGATTTGAAATGTTTAAATACAGGTTAAAATGTATTAATTAATTTAATTTTTATAATTATTCATTATAAATGTTTTGTTATAGTAGAACTATATAAAACAATATTTACCTATATACTAAATATAGATATTTTTTTCGTGTTGTGTAATAATAATTATTTTAAACAATATCGTATAACATAGTGTAAGATGTAACTTTTATTTTTTAATAATAGTATCTTACCTTAATCATGGCTTTCAGAAGATTGTACCTTTGGAAGACATTTCGTGTTGACTTACTCTCTGTGTACTTAGTCATTAGTGTAATGAGTGACTTTTTAGCCGTATCATAAGATTCCTCTAAACGAATTCGTACTGCTCTCAATCTTTCATTTGTTTCTATGACTTCTTCTTTAGTCTGACCACCTTAAAAAAATGATTTATCAATTATTGCTTATTAAATTCGTAGTTAAATTAGTTTCCCTTACTCTATATATTCTAGACACTCTTTTTTTTTTTTTTGAAAAAGTGCTATAAAAAAATCCTGAAAATTTAAGTATAATCTCGGAATATCCCAGTATTTAACCAAAATTAATTGAAATTTATTAAAAATTAAAGCCTTTATTTTTTAATAATATTTAAAAAATTTTAATGTTATTGAAATGTAAAATATTAAAAAATCTAAAATATTGTAAGATATGAAAAGAACAATAATGTCAATAAAATTTGTATTTGATAAAAAAAAAAAATATTGACTGTATTTACTATTCCCTCTAGAAAATGATTGGTATGCAAAAATACTTTAAAGATAATACTTTTATAACTCTGCTTTAATAAAAAATTACAAAATATGAGTTTTATAAAATTGTATTAATTTATAATTAATTTTATTATTATTTTTTTTTATTATATTTTAATTATTAATATTTTTTTTTCGTAGGTTTTCGTAGGTTTTAATCTGAAATTACTAATAACCATGACTTATGATATGTATCATGGTAAAGCGTGTAAAAAGGTTAATTGGACTATAGCTTTTAATCTGGGTTTACGCGGTATATACAGGGGTAGCCAATTCAGCCATATGATGTTCTCGTCATTGATAGAAGGGATTGACGTCTTTTTTATAAAATTAAAATTAACCTTTTTTTATAATAAATTTTATTTTATTTTTTGGTATTTATTTATAAAAAAATTATCAAATTAAATAAAATGTATCTATAAACATTTTGATTCTTGGTATCATTGTATTTATTTGAATAGCCTGTGAACATTTTTATGTTATCCACACTTGTTATATTTTAGTTAGACTATGCCAAAAATTATACACACTTATCAAAATTATTCAGAAGCAATTATTCGCCTTAACTTTTATTCATGGCAACAATGAGAATTTACGATGATTATAATTTATTTAATTTATAACGTTATTCCACGAGATTATTTTTGTAATTATGAAACCTAATTTGATAAATTATTTTTTATATACTTGTGGTAACTAGAAAGTTGTTTTAAACATTTTAACTAGGTACTATCTAAACATTGATGTTACTTTATTAAATTAAAATATGTGCAGTTACGTAGAATGAAAATTTCATTTTTATTTTAGATAAAATGTTGGTTTATGTTTTCATAAGTAATTTTAGAACATTAATTTGATTTATTTCGTTTTATTTATATTATAACATAACATAGCAATAAAAGTTATTTATATATTTAATTTTTGATAATAGTTAAAACTCAGAGTCTCGGAATAAAAAAATAAAAATATGCCATTCACAAAATGTGTCCATGATTTAGAATTTATAAATTGTGTTCAAATAATAGTATTATAAAATAAAAATTTTAAAAATTATCTTATCGGTGGGTATAACGATTCAGGATTAACACGATGAAAATCATATACATGTATCATATTCATATCAATATATAGTATTAAAAACTAATATAACTTAATTTATAAGAAAAAAAAATTATAGGATTTAAAAAGATTAATATACATCAACTGCGTAGGACCATATTTAAGTACAAAAAAAGTTATACATTAATTACGCTGGTGATACTGAAGTTGAAAAATAAACGATATAGTTTTGACATCATTTATTAGTACTTATATAATATATAATATTATAAATTTTTAGTGCAATCAATGTATACCTAATTAATTTGTGATAAATTTATTAGCTTAAAAAATTTATAGATTTAAGGCAGTCTAGAAAAATCGGCGTAATTGACAAACATCGTTTTTCGTACATTTATGACATTTTTTTTTTGTTTTTTTTATTGAGGAAAAGAGAGGTATCAATCCTTTTACTACCATACGTCACTAATATCATATTGTAATAATAATATTCTATAGTGTAACAAAAATCAGCAATGATTATCGTGTAGTGTAAAAGTTTTACCACAATATTAAAATGAAATCAACATTTTCATTATCCCCAGATCATGTTTTATTTTTGAAGCGGTTTAATAAACGTCACGGATATAATATGAATCTAGTCGATGATTTATAATTTTTGAATTATCTAATTATTATTGTTGTTTGTTGAACAGCGTTTTGTAATGGCAGTGTTGCATTTGTTTATATATTTGGAGTCGAACTTTTTTGTTTTTTTAACTAGGTACCTACGGTTTACCAGCCAAACCTAACCAAAGGGGAGCCCTTTATTTAATTTTTTTTTATAACTATCATAGACTATTTTTAAAATTTGTGTGGTAATACTGGTAATACTTGGAGAGAAAAAATGAAAAAAAATTGTATGGGATAGAGGATTAGTTTAACCGACATTCATCCTTAACTGTATGAAAAAAATATATTTCTGAATTAATGTATGCACGATGTACGCATGTTATTGGAAAAATTTTAACAAGCCCATTTTATAGTGATTGCAATCGATACAAAAAAATCGTTTTTTGTACCATCACCATTCACCCGTTTAAAAGGTTAATTTGTATAAAAAAAATCCCATAATATGGTATAGACAAGGAGGTAATCGTATCAGAAAACATGTAAGTATGCGTAGGTATCACAGAATATTATAATTTAAAATTAATTATTAATTATAAGATAATAATTTTGTCATCAATTAAGTACAGCAATAATAGTACGTCTAACCTAAACTAACGCTTGAAACCAACACAAATTACTGGTGATATATTATTGATTTGTTTATCTTATTCACGTTACTTATTAGTGTAAATAATGTTATACTAATATCTCACTTGACATACTATTTCGAAATGATTATTCTTTTTATTGCCATCATCGTTGTCGTTGAAACTGTCATCAACTTTAGATATAAAACTAATTATAATCAATAGTGTCATTATTTAATTCTACTTATGTTTGGTTACTACTTATTACTCATTTGGTATACAGATCAACGCAGTAATAGTGCACAAGATAATACTGATTTCCACGGAGGAATTCATCACCTGTCTACTTCAACACAATTTAATGGAGTTTGTCTATCGGTTCGACGGACAAGGGCAAAAACGAGGAGAGGAGGAAATATTTTGATCGACATTCGACCGAGTCAATAAAGTGCTACTGGAACTGGAGCCAAAGAGTTTAACGGGACGCGACACGGAACCTATCATTGTGACGTACTTGTATTACGGTTGACGGGTGTCGGAACGCATACGTCAACGGCGGCGGTAGCGGCGTTTGCGTCGAATAATTTGAAATTCTGCAGAAAACAATTCCGGAGCCGTCGTGCGAGAAAATGAAATACATTCGTAAAATAAATATCCGAGGAGAATAAAAAAATAAACCGGAACGTTCAACTCGACGGAATGAGAAAAATACATTTTTGAGATCGTTTTCCCCCTAAACGACACGTATTATATCACGTGACACGTACATAATATTACAATATAATACATTAGTGTACAATGTATAATAAATATATATTATACATTTATGCTCGTGGTCCAGTGTCTAGTGTATTATACGATAGCGAGTCTTTGGGTAGCGACTGCTTTTGAAACAACTATTGTTACGATCGAGTTAATTTTATAATATTTAGTTCAATATAAACGTGTGACTCGTGATTAAACAATATTAGAGCTGACAGGGATTTACGAAAAATGTGACAATTGAGCACAAGGAATGCAATATATAATCTTAGCCGTGTTACTCTGACCTGGAAAAAATAAAACTAGTATATAGAGCACACAATTAAAAATAAAAAGCGAAGTTAGCTGTTGGTATCACAGAATTCTGTTTTTTTTCTATTGTTAACAGCGAGATTTTCAACATTAACTCTAAGTATAAATCCTGTACACTTAAACCTACAAATAAATGAGAAATACATTTAACCTTCAGTATACGAAACAAATATAGTGAGTATTAAATTGTACTGGACTCTGACGTATCTCCTGATTTGTAAGTTTAATGTTCTATTGTTGTGTTGGTGGTTCTATTTGGCAGAGTTTCATTTTACAATTTTTGGAACAAATATCAGGTGATTGTGTTTTAAACTTTTCGGCTTGCTAGTAACTACAAATTAGCCTATAAATTAGCAATATTAGTGCTCTCTACTTTATTAATTAAATTAGCGTATACAATTTTTAAATTAAATCACAGTGCAATACAATTGTAAATAAATGTAATCCAAGACGCATTACAATAATTGCTTACCTATTCGTAGCTAGAATTATTTTTTCCTCACGTGGAGCATTCCAAACGTGAGCTCACGCACACACACACTCTCTCTCTCTCTCAAATACATCGTATACATATGCATGCTTATATTTACATACGTAATATATAATTTATATAGCTAGCGATTATTGCATTATAACTGTTAGCAAACGGTTGGACGGTTTGCACTGTCGGTGACGAATTGTTTCATTTTCGCTTCTATACATAAAATTAATACACGAATAAACGGCAGGCTAAAGCGGCTATTATAATTAATTATTAATTTCCGAAATTATTCCTAATGCGCTGAAAATGCTTGTTAAACTCTGCATAATATGTTGAAACTTAAAAAAAGACGTGTTTAAATTTAAATATTTTCATTTTTTAAGGCATTACGCTCTGGGTTTGGATAAAAACTTTATCAGTAAAGCAAGAAAAGTACCTCTGACGAAAAAACACGTTCATAAAATTTAATAATTCAAGAGTTTAAACGTTTGTTATTATTTTTAACTAATATTCGAGGCGGGAAAAGTTTAAAAGTATTTTATAATGATCTCTCACTTCCCTTCGTCTCCAGTCAATTATACACTCAGTCGCTCTTTCTCTGTTACGAGGTCAAGGCTATAAAAAATTCTGTGACGTTCATATTTTATACTTATAATAATAACATAAATAATATATTACTAGTAATAGAATAATATTATTTCACGTACACAGCTGCGCGCGTATACGATATTAGCTGAGGGGGAATCATCACGACTGATCATATAATATAATATTATATAATATTAAATGAAATTGAATACAATCAATATTTTGAAAGACCGAACTTCATCGTCGTCAGTGTGATACAACGAAATCGGAAGTACGGATGGTTAAACATGGCTGTACGCCTTACTGGTACGATATTAGTATTGTTGCCGCTCGACCACTATGTATTAAGTTTTGCCTATGCAGATCGCCGTCGTCCAGTGAGGGATGGTTAATAGCAAAAAATACAAATCTCTACATCATTACTACACTTTTAGTGTATTATTTAATATCGTTGATTTTAGGTAGGAAACGTAACCACGTACAAACACAAAAAAAAAAATTCATGGTTGTCGTCTCTGGCAGACTTATAGAAGGACCTATGGGAGTTTTCTTTTTTTCTGGGCACGGTCAGCGGTTTTTGGAAGGACGGTCAAACTCCGCGGGGAACGGCCTCCGAAACGACCAACGACGGTAATGGTATCGATTTTCACGTCAAACGCGTTCCGACGAGTGTATTCGTCTTTTGGCTTTTGTCCTTTTCGCTACCACCACAGCTGCCGAAACCAATTGCTCATGCGAAACGCGTTGAAACGGCCCAAAGTTATATTGGCCGAGCGCGATGTGAGTAGGAACAATCGCAATAGTCGAGTGCCGGTCGCGTGTGTTCTTCGTAACGTGTTAATATGTATTATTAATAATGCGATTCTTACATTGTTATATCAAATTTAAGTTTTATTGTGATGGAGTAATGAAGATATATACCCATCGCTCTTCAAACGATTCAATCGAGTATAGTATCGAAAATCTAAATTGGGTAATTTTTACCATAAAAAAGTAAATTTAAAAAATTAGAAAAATTTAAAACCTATTAAATAAAAACCATTACTTATTTTAAACCGTTTTTATTTGAATATTTTATTTTATACGTGTGCCAATAAACGTTCTTACTCAATTGTTTTTGATACATCACGTTCTATATTATATTTCATACATCCTTAATATTTTTACGTCATGTTGTTATTTTGGTTTACTATAGTCGGAGTATAACCGATATTTTGTGAAACCAATATAAAATAAATTATTTTTTTTTTTATATAAAAAGTTTGTATTCATTTTATGTGTTATTTTTCTTCGTTGAAGTTAAAGTAAATTATTTGAAAATTCTCGGGAAAATAGGATACCACCAAAATGCTTTATAATAAAAAAAATGTGATGATAATTATAAAGACTGATCAATAAAATAATAATAAACGCTTCAATGTTATACTGAAATATTTGTTTGCTATTTTTATGAACGAATTTTTTAATTTTAATGAAAATCATAAAATATTATGTTATTTTGTAATAAAATATTGTTCATAATTTTTAAGAATATTTTAATTTATTATGTATCTTCTAAAAATTTACATGGATGTATTTAATACATTATAGATTTTAATAAATAATTTTTGTTACACGAATATCACTATTAAATTAATACGAAATCAAGGAGAAAACATACTATAATATTCTTTCTAACTTTCAAACGGTAATACAAAAACAATTAATATTACTTAAAGAGTACAGGTAAAACGAAAATTAAATACCTATGTAAGTTGTTTAGAAATTCGACTAATTAATAATGATGTTAGTATAACATTATTATTAATACACAACTATATAATACATTTTAATCGATTTTTTTCATTGTATTTTACAAGTTTCAATGTGAATTTGATTTATAATTTTGTATTAGAACTTAAAAACTATTAAACAATATTATTATTGTTATAATTGAATATTGATCAACAACAAAATTTTTATTTTTTTTGTTACATCTTACCATTTTTAAGATGGAATATTTTAATTCATTGTTGGATTGTGGAACTGATAGTTGCTATTACAGTATTTACTTATAATCATTCGATTATCTCATAGTACCCTTAATAACGACTTCGTAATAACTAATACTGTATACATAAATATAGAAAATGAATTATATCATTTATATCAAAGAATATGAAAGATATTAAAGAAAATATCGTTTTTTTTTTTTTTGGTTATATGGCAATTCGATCTTGTTTATGGTCCTGCATTTCCCAGATTTTTATTTATGTCCCTCTTGTAGATTTTCAAAAATCATGTCTTTCCTTATAAATTTAGAACCTAACAGTTTTTAATAAGTATTTATTTACTTTTAATCAAAATTCATCAAGTTTTGAATTTATTCTTAAAACTTACAAAATATGTTACGTTTTTGTTAGGTAGCACATCACAAACAACTAATCAACATTTATTAAAACAAAGTCATATTTATAACTTTCTTAAAATAACTCTAAAATAAAAAGCTCTATTTTTAAGCTTATATAAAGTTTCATTAATTTTATATTCAAATTACTTAGAACTTTTTCTTAGTGATAATATAAATTAAATTAAATATTATCAGCAATAAAATATAATAATATTAGATTATTTTATATAAATCTGTAACTTAAATAATTACATTAACATTATTTTATTTGTTTATCGATCCTGCTTGTTTAGCAAAAACAAATTGTAGTTTTTTTATGTAAGTAGTTTTATAATAAACCATATCTTATCAGTAATTAATTATAAACATTTGGTTTTATTATTTATTTAAATCAAGACATTACTGTTAATTTATAGAAATTACCGATGTATACAACAAAAATAATCATATTAATGTTATATTATATACTATTTATTTTAAATTTATTATCTAGAAATTGTTTTTAAATCATGTATTCAAGAATTTGTAGAAAATGTAAGCTAAAAAGTTGTGTAAATAATTTATTTAAGATTTCATTATTTTTTATGATATAGTTGGAAATTGTTAGCTTGCGGTTGTTTATTTATAAATTAGTCAAATTCCTTTATAACATGTTAAAGCCCTTGTTAATTTTAAAATATGAAGATATTAAATGATGTAATATTATTAAAAATATATTAAATAACTTAAATAACCTAAGAATATTAGTAAATATTTATACATTTATATAAATATTTACTAATATATATTTTTTTAATAACAAGTAAAATTTATATTTGTTTAGTTTTTTTTTTTTTAAATGTCTTACGGTATTTAATAAATAATAATTTTATTTCATGAAATACACTGTGTAACATTTATATTATTTTAAAGTTTTTTTACACTTCTAATTGTTTTTTAGTTCAGCGTTTACATAGAAATACGTTTAATGCTCATTAATACTCAGTAGCCGTTTGGAACTTTATTAAAATATTTTATTTAACACAATTATGTCACTGACAATGTTAAAAAATAATTCAAGTGAGTAAAAATATGTTTTTGATAGGCCGTAATTGCAATGCTCAACGATGTGTAATTTAACCAGAGCAGCTAATTATATAATACATTGATTAGAGGTATTCAGTTAAACCGGAGAATGCAGATACACGAGATGGACGTATTTCAGTAGACAGTTTGTAATCTTGTGTTTATTATTATGGCAAGGAAAATTTTGTTTTACAAGCGCAGTTCTCTTAGATAGCTTCCCATTTCCCGTTGGTTATCTACGCGTTTATTTGCTACGAAAAAAGAAATCGGTGAATTTTTCGTTGCCAAAAATGCAATTTAACCGACGTCCACTGTAAGTTTGAATCGTAAGTGTAAATAGCGCGCATATATTGGTCTGTTTCTACTGTATCATAATAATTAGTTTTGTAACTTACTAGCAGTGCCTTCGTCCTTGACGTCTTGTACTATTCGTCTGACACTCTGAGTAAACTTGCCCACTATGTTCGAACCAGCTGAAACAAAATAAAAGCCATGTACAACATTAACATATCATGTAATAATATATAATATAAGATACATAATATTACGTATATAACATTACATTTAAAAATCACTTTGTTGTTAGTTCGGAATTCGTGCATGTTCAACTAATAAACATCGTTATTAAACATTTTAATGTTGTACTATATAATATGCGAGATGCCTACCTATTTTACGTTCGAAAATGCAAAAGACTGTAACATATATTCGTAAAACAAACTTATGCAATTTAAACAATTTACAATGAAATGTATTAAGTTACAGTAATAATAGTTATAGTCATGTGCTGTATGCCTAAATGGTTTATGACTTTGTTTTTTTATTTTTATTAGAAACGTTAAATAATATTTTATTTTTATAAACAGGGTTTAATGAAAAATGGTTTTCCGAAAACGTTATTACTATAATTTGTGTATAGTTAGGTATAATACACATAATTACTCAAGTATTTTTATTTACGAATATATTATATAAGTATAAAATATTAACTTATTTCATGAAATTATATAATCATAAACCTTTTGTTTTACAGAAAATGTAATTTACTTTATTCAAAAGAAATCCAAGTTCAACTGTCATAAACATTTGTATTATAGGACGAAAAAACGAATTTTAAGGAGTTTAATTATAAGTCTTTTAAAATATTAAAATATAATAAATTAACATCAAGATTTGTGTTAGAAGATAATTTGGATTTATTAAAAAAATTTTTTTTTTTAGTTTTTCCGTTGAAACTATACTTAGGTACTTATATTATTTAAGTATTTTTGTTCTTCAGTTTATATTTTGTAGTTGTGAATTGTTAAACTAAAAGTCTACTTTTATATGGTTAATTTTTAAATTTATAATTGTACTTTAGGCTGATCTACATAGGGTGATTCACTTAGTATGCTCGCTTCTCTTTAGTTTAATTCATCAAGAATTATTGTTTGTTCTTTTTTTTGTATATGTTCAGATAGCAAGTTTTTTTTATACCATATAAGAAATGTTCTTTAGAATTTACATTCGAAAGAAAATATTTTAGATAGATAAATTTTGATTGAGAATTCTTAACTAGATATATTTTTAGAAAATAATTTTGTACTAAAGATAATAATCCTTAATACTTTTACATCAAGTATACTGTACAATAATATAATATGTATTATTTAGCATAGTAGGTTTTAATTATGATATACTTAGAACATTGTAAAAGTTATAATTTAATAACTCAGATTACTAAACTATTCGTTTGAATTTTGATCTATGTATATCAAAAGTGTTTAACAAATCATATGCTTAACGATTTATAATAAAAAAGTGGATTTTAGTTGAAAAAGGTTTGAAATTTGAATCGCCACACAACACTCCTTTATGTACTTATAGTATAAAAATGTTTGAATGTGTAAAATATGAAAAATAAGATTTCAAAATATAGCTTTTAAGTAAACTATTTTATAAGAATCATCCAAAGAAAAACATGTCTAGTGAATTATCTTGTAGATGTGCTAAAATAAACTAAAAATTAAAAAACTATAACGATAAGAATCACGCAATATTTTATATTATCTAAGTTGTCTTTTAAATATATAATTTATATTATAATTTACTTTCTACTTATGTATTATAATAGACGCTATGCTCAGAATTTATTGATATTGAGTGCATTCGGTTTAATACTTCTTTAGGAGTAGAAAGGAATAGTTATATTTTAAAAAACGTTTACGATGAGTTTATATTTAATAGTCTCTTTGATCTAAAGTACCTATATTATTATTACATAATGCAAAAAGATGATTCTGAGGAAATTTTGTACTTTAAGTAGTTCTGTTAGGCTTAAATATTTTTGTTGGTAATCAATAGAAAATGTTTTGATTTAAAAATCAATTATAAACATAATATTAAATATACGTTTCGAATAGAATAATATTTACATTTTTATTTATTTTAACCATGTTTTTGTTATACTTATTCTATTGGTTTTGATTCTTGAATAGAATAGTTTTTTAAAATCATTACAAATACCATTTATTTATATTTATAGTGTTTTATTAAATGTATAGTTTATACCTAGTTTTAGATGGTTTAGTATAACCATGGTATATGGTTGAATATTTAAAAATGTAGAAGTGACTTTTTATCGCCATATTATATACTCTTGTTTTTCTTAAGGGTTTTTTATTGTTGTTTTTTCTTTTTACTGTTATTATATTGCTAAATACATTTAATGTATATTTATTATTAAAGTTAAGTAAAATATAACATATATATAAATTTAATTTTAGTGTGTTAATATTACCTAATAATGTATGTACTTTATGATGACCAATATAGTAAGAATAACGGCGTAAATTGGTCATTACAGAATTTAAGTATACTTATACATCTATATAATTTATATGTTATACTTAAACAGTTATGGTAAGGAATAGGAGTAGGGGTTATCTTTAGTTCGAAAGAAATAATTTTTAAATAATATATTATTTTTTTCTTATAGAAGATTGGTAGATAATGCAAAATTCTTATTTTAAAATAATTTGCAACGTGTTTTTTATTTTTATTTTTATTTTTTTTTTGATAAACAATTTGTTTTTCTAAAATAAATGTGTTAAAATTATGCAACTCAAAATTTCAAATATAAATTTTATAATTTTCATATAATACAATGATAGGAAAATATAGTTTATTATTATAATAGTTTTGAAATTAAGACGTTTTGGAATAAGGTTTTACCTTTTACGTTTAGACTTCAGAAGATAATAGTTGTTTTTTTTTTTAAATACACATATTATTTTATTATAATCATATTATAATGGTCATTCATTTGAAGGCGATTTGTATAGGCTACTGTGATATATTTTTAGATATAGGTGGGTTTTATACGTTAAATTGCAAAATTTAGTATATTTTTAGAAAAGACAAAAGAATATTTGTTTATAGGTTTATATATACAAATTATAACTATAATAACCATAGTTTTTCTTTAATATTATATTTTATATATCTACTAGAAACGTTATTTAGATATTGAACTAATTGTAATAAAAATAAATAAATTTAATATTTTATTGTAAATGATTATAATTTATCATGATAATTATTTATATGTATATGCTTATTCTATCAAGAAAAACTTTCAGAATTGTATCAACGTATGCAATTGAAGAATAATCATACAATGAATTATGTATAAATATTAATAATTGTTAAACTTTTCAAGACTGTCAGTTTTTATAAAAATCCTGTTGTTAAGAATTTATGTAATCTAAGTGTTTTTAAAATTTTAATACGTTAATTAATTACTTAATTGATCGGATAAGTACTGGTATATACGTATTTAAATTTTAATCATCCAACACCTTAAACGTGAATAAAATAATGTATTTCATCTCAGTAAAATGTAAGGAACGTTAGGAACTGCTTTTAACTAATTACTTTGACATTAAGATATATTATAAAATATAATACTTAGACACTTTCAAACATTATAATATAGTTAGACAATTGAAATTATTATTATATGCATATCAAATTATTATTTTGTGTTACTCGCAAAAATGCAATTAGATATTAAGTTATTTAAAAGTTAATGGAATTTTTAATTTTCCACATAATATAGATTAAAATTTAAAATGTTTATGAAAGTTAGAATTCGTTTTCTATATTTTAAAAATATTCAATTCAAACGTAATTAAAAATATTATTATTCTTATGGTTAAAAATGGTTCAACGATTAACGTTAAACGCCCACATACGTATATTATGGTATAACACGTATCTATATAGTATAAAATGGTCACGAGGTTTTTAGAAGGGTTACACACTTTATACGTGATTACTGGATTCATTGTTGGCTTAATACCCCGTCACGTGTTGAGCGTGCGACGAAGAAACGTTTCACGGATTTACGTAAAACGCTGAATACGAGCCACATGTATACATATAGCCTTTTGGGTTTAAACGCTAACATGTAAGTTGTCGAATGGCCAAATGGTTTCTACAACTATGCAAGAGCCATTAATTACCGCCAAGGATGTAGGTACTTTCTATAAAACACGATAAAGTTTGTAGTCGCGTTACCGGTTTCACATTATATTATGTAGATGATGAAATATAAACATCAATTACACATTTATACCTACAATAATTATATTAATATGCACGAATGCGCGATTTGTAAATAATTTAAATTTTATGGATTAATGAAAATCAGTGAAATCATGGCAACCAAATAATAGAGCCAATAATAAACACGTTTATGAGGTACAACGTATAAAAATATATTATCATCATATTATATAGTAATTAAAAGCAGTTATTTGTTGTGTTAATCGATATTTTTCATAATGTACAATCGCAATAATAATATCATTTAATTTTCACGATATCGATTTACTTGGTTCTTTTGTTGGGTTAAGTAAAAACGTACTGTTGTTAGTTTTCACCTCTTACCGAGAAAGTGTTTTACTGAATAAATTATAATTAGCCCAACACGGCGGTCCTGCCCGGCCATTAAAAATTATTATATATATATATATATCACGTATATATCGAACGGGGTAATTATTATTGCAAACGGTTTTCGACAATTTAATGGTTAAATCACTCTCCGTGACACCGCGAGTTTTCATTAGTAGTGGGCAATTTTCACCAGGCCGTACTCGTTGTTCGTTTGTAGATTCTGATGAAAAATTAAGGCGTATTTCTTGCCGTAATTAATGGCTTTTATTTTGCCATTCGGAACCTTAGATTTTATGTCCTCACCCGACCTGAAGTCAATTTGAGTATTGAAATTCGTACAATTATACCTAAATCCACAACGTTTTATTTCAGACCATTGAAGGCTACAGAAATATATTATAAATTATAATTTATTATACATCTGTGGATAAAGTTAATTATTCAATTAAATTTTAAATAACTCCGCACTGTTGAAATAAAAATGATTTTATCTCGGCCTTCTCGTTGGATACAGGTAGATAGGTACTAATAACACCTTTCCGTTGTGCCTTTATTACAGATATACGCATATGCATATTGTATAATTTACTTATTTAAATATACATTTTTTATTTTACACACAGTATCGGTTTTGAGCGTATGTCATAATATAATTCACTGTCGAAGTAATTGTTACAATCCAATGTGAATACATGATATTATTTTTATCGTTTTATTCCTATTGCATTACTTGTCCACGATTCTCACGCATTGCAGAATGTTATTTCAAAGCCTTTGCGACGACACGAGTGCGTCTTATTTGTCATATAACATGTACACTGTACAGCGTACATTGTACACGCAAAGGTCATTTACTAGTATTGCACGATTACGTACATGACTAGTACGGCGTGCGTTAAGAATATATAAAAACGCTTGCGAGAAAAAAAATTGTCTCCGTCAACATTGTGAGCAGATGCCTTCCGTATTTTTATATTCGTACGTTCGAGAATATCTCTGCATAAGCGCACTAGAAACGATTACATATCGGTCTCGGCCGAGTCTTGAAACTCGTTCAATGGTACTGTTTACGGATACATTGCACGAATATACTTATTGTTGGATTACTCTGGGACCATATGTATATATATATATCATAAACTATATTTATCACAAAACGACCTGACCAAAGGACAAAAAAATTCTAACCAGACTATTCAGATCACTTTGATATAGTATTGAATAATACAATAAATTGTTATTCCACTTATTCGTGAGTATTTTAAACTTTTTTACACCTACATTACATCTCTTCATTTCTAATGATCTTGAATAATCTGTTTTTTTTTCGCTTTACTAATATTTTAATTTTTACATATTATGTATAATATCAATCGATCGATGATTTTCTACAAATCAATAAATAACTGAAAATTTAAATCCTACTTTAAGAAATATGAAATTCCGAAGATCAAACATAGATATAGTTGGCACCCTATTGTTCATATATTTTTTAAATAAACGTGAGCGAAAGTAAAAAACTAGATACACAAACTGATCAATCAATACTACATGAAAAAAACTAATTTTTATGTCTTGAAAAATAAAAATAGTAACGTGATGTATAATTTAACATAAGTGGTTAAAGTAATTAAATAATTATAAGACAATTTACTTGTCATTAAAATTCTAATAAATTGTACACTTTTAAACCATTCAAATTCTTAAAAAATTAACATTTTAATCAATAATTGGATTTTAAAATCCTTAAGTATCATTGTCATGACCAATTTTTCATGTATAGTCAAATTTAATTTCACGCGAAATTTTGACGGAAAAAAAAATCATTACAGTTTGGATGAATTTCAATTGGTGGAAAGGAGGTAGTATTTTTAAACCAGGAGTATCCTGGGGCTATGTATTTATACAGAGAATTATGGGCAAAAACCTCTACTCGTAGATCTTGGTCCTGCTAACTTATTAAGATTAGCGCGAGGAAAAAAAATTAGTTAAAAAAAAATAAAGAGACGAGAAATGAAATGCATTTTTCATAATAATAATGTAATAATATAGCTGAAAGGCTGTAAGGCGCCAGTCTGGTGTGTCGCGATGATAAGATTAGCGTGACGCTCGTTATGGCTGGAAGGCGTTGTTTACGCCACTTATAAAGCAGAGCACGTTAATGATTTTCGGGATATATCATCAAATTTCTGCATGTGACGTTGGTGGTTAACATTATTATTATTATTTTAATTTTTTTTTTTTTTTTTACTACTCCAATATAAATTAAACGCGTTTATCTATAAAGTATACGTATAGACTCGTATTATAATGTCTTTATAATTATTATGATTATTATTGCCTATATTGCCGGACGTGTGTGACCGGACACTCGCATACGTATTCGACCGTGAAAACGACACGGTTCATTACTATACTGAGGTCTGAGGGTGCAGGTCATCTATCTACGGATCGCAAAAATGTCAAAACAGCATATTTTATTAAAATTTATATTCTCTATTATTAAATTGAACACATAGTGATTTATCAGTATATAACAATAAGAATTTGATAATTTTTAATGTTTTTTTTCATCGTATAATTGGGTTGTAAATATTCAGTAATCAATTATTTTACAAAAGACCTTGTAACCCATCAAATAAGTAAAAAATGTTTAAATTTAATAAAAGTAAACTATTAATTAATCATTATAAATGTATAAACAAAAATAAAGCCAATAAAAGGTTATAGTCTCTTTACCCATTACAAGTACACCTCATTTTTATAAAACGAGCAAGTGGATAAAGCTCTGCTGTACAGTAAGCGTCAAATGGGTCACTTTAATGGATGTGTTAAATTTGAATTCAATAAAAATATTTAATATTATATTATTATATACGAAAAAAGATTGGAGAGATAGTCATTAGCAAGTACCCACTAAGTATATTTCACTATATAAAAAATTAATGCGACTTTTGTTAAATTTTTTTCTAAATAGGTAGAATAAATGATGAGAAATTAAAGAGGCTATTACCTTTTCTTTTCTTTTTTAATTTTAACTACAAAATAATAAGTTATAAAATCTATAAAGTTTTCAAGATTTTACGAATTTTTTCAAAGTTTAAATTTCAACAGTTCTAAAAAATATTATGAATATGTATTTTCAATATTTTATTATTGGTAAATGAACAAATAATGAAGAATCTCTATTACATTTTCAAGTTATTTGACCTAGTAAAAAATATTTTATTGATAATTGAAAAATAACTAAAAATTTGAACATTTCTCATTCCAATAAATAGCTTTAAATCAAAATATTTGGAAACATTGTTCATGTATATTTAAACATTAAAATTAAAATTAAATTAAACATAAAAATGTAATATATTTTTAGTAAGTTATTCTTTTTAGAGTTACACCAATAAAACAAAATCCATTTTGTCAAATGTCACAGGTTTCGTGAAAACATTTTCAGTTTTCCTTAATTTTAATTTTTTAATTTTTTTCCTTTTCATTTTGAAAACTATAAGAACATTGATTTAAAGTCACTAGTCTTTAAGTTAAAAACTAAAACGTTTTTAGTGTCTAATTAAGTGATGACAGACACAAATCAATAAAAAATTAATATATTCATTGGTCCGCTTTGAATCTAAAATGTACCTATTATAAACAGTTCACAATGGAGTACTGAAAAATTGTATAAACAATAGTCAAATGCTAATTTTTTTTTTCATCAAAATAAATGTTGTTATATTAAATAATTTATAGAAATTGTATAAATTAGCAGTGATTAGATTATTATTATAGCACAGTAATAACTAATAATAACTATAATAACTCTGTGGTCGCTATTTAACCAACTATTTGATATATTATTATGGTGATAACAGTTCATTGTTGAACGTGTATACTAATTTATATAAAACTACATTTTAAGTGTATCGGTTACGGGGGTGGATTGTAGAACCGTACTACCGCAGAGTTTTGGATAGTTGCCCACTATTTCCGTCAGTGCAATTCGCAGTGTCCGTAAATAAAGTAAGTGAATTTTTGGTATATTTAATTATTTTGATTTTAACACAATAATCTGTTCACCATAAAATATTTAAATTTTAAAGCGGTTTTGCAAACAGAATTCGAATTGACATTTGAATCATTTGTCCGTCAACATATATACAATAAGCGGTTACTTCATAAATTTGCATTCGGGCCGTACATAATACACGTCACTTATTTGACGGGTGTACCATAAAAATAGGGCGTAGGACATAATATTTATTTCGTAATATTTTAGAAAAACCTATAAATAAAAAAGGGAAAATAAAATTAATATCGTTGATGTATAATAATATTATTATATTCACCGCCAACATTGCTGGGCCGCAATAATTTTCAACAGGCGGCGAAGCCACACGCGTCTTTGCTTTTACCTATAATACTTCATTGTTAATGATACAATTACTACATGAGTTATATTGGCGGTATTTGGTAATGAACCCGGACCCATTTATCACCAAAATATCAAGAGGTTAAATAGTAATTATTGTGTTATATTTCAACCGCTTAATAGTGGTGTATCCTGCGTTTAATAATTCTCCCGTCCGTTACTTATTATTTCTTGAACCACACTCCAGGCGCCACTGTTGCGGTATACTATTATAGGTATACCTACGTCCACGCGGTTAACCAAATATCCTGGTTTGCCTACGAACACGCAGTTGCTATCCGAACGTCTATATATAAGGCTGCCCGTTTGCGGCGGTATATATGCGTTGTTCAATACGTATAACACATTATTATAGTAACACGGTCATATTATATCTATATTCGTCGTACCTATCTCGCGACCACAAGCTGCCCTTATTTAATTGTTCAAAATGTGCGTGCGTAGGTACACGAATGAGTAAACAACAATAAACATAATATTCTAACTGCTTTGAGTATAATAAATAATATTGTATCGCGATACATTTTGAATGTTCCTATCCAAATATTAACTGTAGGTCTATATGTCCCCGGGTCAGCTGTTCTCCGTCGTATAAGGTATAGTACCGAATAGTAGTAAAAGTACCTAACTGTACGTAATAAAATGACTTTGCATAGTAATTCAGAGTATTCAGACGCATCTGGTGTAAAACATGAATAATTTTAAACTCTTAAATATTATACGATGTTTTTGATGAGAATGTACATTTAGAAATAAATTGGTTTTTGTCTATTTTAAATAAAAAAATTATATATTTTATTACATTTCATAAATTCAAACATCAATCGATTTCAACGATAAACATATCACGTAGCCACGTAGGTACACTATGTATGCAATGATACCACCATAGTAATTTGTAAAATATACTCATTTACGTTAAAGAAGTGTTAGGTACTTAACGTTTACGTATAGAATTCGTATGAATATTCCGTTTAGTTAACGTTAATCAATGATCATACGTTGATTTTTGATTGGTCGAACTTGCGTCATTACATGGATGAGGACTAAAGACATACATAAGTAGATTTTACGTTTATAATAATACAATATATTTTTTTATTTTTAATGATACATTTTTGTATCAATTATTCAATTTAATATTGATAAATATTAAAATATTATAAATATCATTATTTATTTGATTATTTCTGTTTATAGTAACAATGTACTGATGCTTAACATTGAAATAAATAGTTAGTGACTAACTAATTAATTATTATTATATTAGTATATTAATAATTAATAAAAGAAAAAAAATATTGAAACTATTTTATAGTATGAAGAATGTATTGTAATTTGAGTGGTATGTATAATGTATATATAGAGCTTGATAATAGATATATCGCAATTGTTTCAAGTAAATAATAATGAAAGCTAATAATTTGTTGATATCAAACACTGACAGAATATAAATGCAGAGATACATTGTAGTAATACATTTATAACGTCATGTTTATCATGAATAGATACTATGTCAAATCTATTATGAAAAGAAAATCAGAACCAAGAAATTAAAATATCTATTAACAGTAATAACTAACTAACAGTTATATCAAATTCGAAATTTTTCCGAATAATATATTATATATAGCGTTACTCTATTTTCATAAATTTCAAATTAATGTACATGATTGGAAATTAATAATACTTAATATACCTACTTGTTTAAATTAAATTTTAAATACAACACTTGTAGGTTTTACTTTCTAAGTTAGTTTTAATTAAGTATTTTAAGTCAAAGCTTGGTATATGATATTCTGATTTATTTGGAAAACTATGATGTAACAGTATATTTGTATGATTTTATTTTGTGATATTTAATGGTTGGTAATAATGGTATATAATTATTTGATTTTTTGGTTATAGAAATATTGGTATCATTATTAATTTATCACAATTATTTGTTTTGTTTTTTCCTGAAGTAGTTTTTTTATTTGAATTAGTCAATTCGATACAACATTTTCGTTAAAAAAACATGTTTGCCAAATTATTATATGTTTGTTATTAAACGAGACCTTTAGTAGTTGTTTTACCGACGTAAAAATAATTCATTTTATAGAAGGGAAACGCCTCGATAAAATAATTTATGGCAATTGATAGTTTTTTTTTAAAATTTTTTTCATTATATTTTTATTTATGCAAAATATCAAAGGGATATTTTTGTGCTGTACATGAATGAAATAAAATTTTGCAAATGAATTAAAATTATTTTGTTTAGTTTATTTTTTTTTTTATATTTATACTTATGATGAAGTATTGTGTATTCTTAGAGAAGTGGCGATTTTTCTCTTTGTATTTATTTTACCTTTTTATTCGTGATTACAGTATTAACAATTATAAGCTATTTTTATAAACCGTTCCTTTCAAAGACGTAAAAGTTGTAATTAATTGAAAGAATTGAGTCTTTATTAATTTATACTATACTATTTTTTTATTACCTCTGAGTGTTTTTGTTATTATCAATTAGCCAATTAATATTTTATAAGGTATATTATATAATAAAATAAATGTACCAGCTAAAAATATTTGTTAGAACTAAAAATATACTAATAAAAATGCATAGTCGTTTACATGGCTTTAAATGAGCTTGTTTATTCGTCAACTGTATGGTGACGTTGTACTTATAATAATATACAATCAAATATCCAAACAAACTTTGTATCAATTTTAGAACTAAATTTATATTTATCTTAGTTTTTACTTAGTTTTCATTCACTGAATATTTTGGTTGTTCTACCAGATTAAACAGTAGCTTAACATTTCTGAAAATAGGCAAATACATTAAATCAGGATGATTTAGTTATAACAGAGTTTTGGCTATAGTTCAAATGTTTACTTTAACAGTTCTACGATTTTTCGACAACATTTAAAATGCCTTTGTTTTGTTGTACTTCTACCTTGATGGGTGTGGTTGATTTAATTTAATAAAGTAACTGTCTTTAAGTCAGCATACGCCTTTATATCATGTATTTATTTCTTAAAGTTAAATCTAAATAATATCACTAATTTACATTTTGTAATGTGGTGAAAATCAACTAAAAAAGAATGTTTATAAGTAAATTAGCCGATATTATTTGAGAGAAGCAAAAAACTGCAACAATAGAGTCAATTTTTATTTCATATCACTATATTAATGTTTTTCTATTATAAATGGTATGATTGTTTATAGACAAAAAACTATAGATATAATTTATAGTGTAGGTACTACTAAACTATGCATTGTTACATTATTTAATATATTTTTATTAATAAATCACTAAATTATATTGTATATTTTAGATTAACAAAACTACGATGTATTTTACACGAGTATTGTGATGGCGAACTTAGCATACACGTGTATATAGTGCCACTTACTATTAACCATTGTATACCTACGTCTAAGACTATTGTTATACTTCCTCCAATGATAAACATTTTGTCGGGTACGAAACGACACTACGACGGAGACTTCACGTTTCCTCCCTTTTTTGGTCGTGATTCTGTGGTAATCTCAATTATAAATGGTCATGTCTTATAAGCTAGAAAAATACCGTCGACACGAGGACAATGTTATATTATGTTTCACTGAAAAGTAATCAGTAGGCTTATAGGACGAGAACTATTCGGTCAAACGTAATTTCGGTACTCTTGTAAAGTTGTAACAACATAAATGTATGTACGTCTACTAGAGATGTATCGTTTGGGTAACTGAAAGCATTCGTACCACAGCTCGCAACGGAGAATGATAAAAACAATAAAATGATGCAATGGTGTGATGGGAAAGGACGGTGGAAAAGCCTTATGTTTCGACGCGTTCACGGGAACGTTTTTGTTTTTAAATTGAAAAGATAAATTGTTTTATGTAGGCGGAATTTCGTCAAATACACGTCTGTATAACATTATTGCCAGTCTTAAGACTTCCGTGCAGTTAATAGTTCAAAAAAAAAAAAAAAATTGAGACGAATCAAACGCTTCGTTGAACATTTTTTCTTTATTATTATTAAATCAACGCGCATATAACTTTTTTTTCACTATGGTGAATAATTATGGTGATAACTATACAGGCGAAAAACGGAGCGATGGTAGCACGTTTCTGGTGAAAAACTCTTTTATAGTTCAGAAAACTATTCCGGACTAAACTCAATCAAAAACTCAATTAACCAAAAGCTTTTGTGTGTGTGCGCCCGGACGACGAAAATATTGCTTATGCATTCAAAAGGCGGTTGGTTGTCCAAGTTTCGCGCTTTTGTGAAAAAAAAAAAAAGATTTTTTTTCTCAAATAATATAATGACGCAGAGTAAAAACGAGAAAAAAGTAATAACCCCTTAGGATGCGTGACGATGAGACGTGGCAGAAGAATCATAGGGGAAGGAAGTTTGTAATTTTAATAATAAATTTCGGATAAAATGTAACATTTACTTTGTCTTTTGGGCGAATAATTTATTTTTCACCACCACTCCATCACACCTTAACGAGACTCAGCGCCCGGCCACGGAGTGGATTTCTCTTTTACTGTATCTCTCTCTCATTTCATCTCTAGTTCTAATTCCATTCCACTTTGATTCTCTGTGTAACTTAATCTCAGTCTCTCTCATTTCTACGTGTAACGTTTTTCTCAAAACTCTCAACGATGAAGCATTGATAAATCGATGACTTCTAATTATGGTTTGTTTTGACTTAAGACGGGATATGCATTTAAATACCAAAAGCATATTAAATAATTGATTCCAATTTATGAAATTTGTTAATTTGTTTTAAAGTTTGTAAAGTTATAAGTTGCATCTATTCCTAACCAAAAATATACATTGACAATTATACGTCTAAGACGTGTCTAACCTCGTAGACAAACAAAAATTTATAAATTATCAACAATTGTAAAAATGTCGTATAATTAATTTTATCGCTTCTGCTTTGCAAGTTGGTGAAATTAACATAGATAAACGAGAATTTATACATTATATTATAATATCGTCATCTATGTAAGTAGGTCATTTAAAATTTTTTTTTTTATTTTGTTTTTATTACTCGCGATCACGACAAATACAACTTCTGAGGTACCCGTCGTAATGAATACAAACGGGTCTGAACCTTTTTCAGGCGCGTTATCATTTTCTACACAATATCCGTTCTGTGACAAGGTTCCTTCCTCCACCTCAACACGTCAACCGTATTTGGAGCGATGCGTGGTTTAAAAATTTAAATTAATTGTATGCCGTTAATTGATGCACCGACGGAATTTACTTCACACGTATATATATATATATAAATTTAATCACATGGGTGCTTTATAATACTATTGATGATTATCTGCTTAACGGGCAGATGGTCGTGTAGTAAGTGGGTCAGGGTGGCGTGCGAACTTTGCGGTAGGCACTTATATTATTACGGTTGACAAGTTTCAGCGGGAACACGTAATGATATACGTACGTGCACACTCTAACTCCCATGAAATACCACTGCAGCTTTAGCTAGGTGTGTTCGGTTGTTATTAATTTATTCAATTTAGGTAAGTATGTGTAGTAGACATCAGTAAACTGATATTGTATTTAATAATAATTATGAAGCTGTCATCGTTCACTTTAAACGCTTTCCGACCACCATCACTACCAGTGATGTTGAAAGTTACAGAGAACGGGATTAAATATACCATTGTTCCATATTATTTAACAGGTAGAGATTCGTCAAAAGTGATCAGGAGACATCATTTCTCTTTGGTAATGATTTTTTTCGAGTTTTGGTTTTTCAATAATATACTTAATGGCTATGTTTTAAAATATTAATTAAAAAATATCTAAGGTGTGTCTTGTGGTGCTACAAACTTCTTATTTTCAAAAGTTACTCTCCTAGTTTGATTCTGGCTCACCTTTCAAAAACAATTTGTAACAGCTCATATGGCACTACTACTAATACTTTTGTTTTATCAGCCGGTATTTTCAAAGATGGCCATCTAAGTCCTCTCTTCACTAATTATCTCAATACATGGCACAGTGGCATAATTAGAAATTTTCCTTGAGGATAAGGGATTCAATTTTCTTAGTAAAAAACTATAAACTTCATTAATTTCAAAAAATAAAATAAAAAATCTTAAACTATAAATACTGCAAAATATTAGTAAAATACGATTCTAGGGAATCTATCCTTCTTCCCTCTCCCTTAATTACGCCACTGCAGTAGTGTATATGATACTCCTAACTACCTCATAGTAACAATTTTATTCCATGTTCCTGCCAACCACATAAAAAACCATTCATTTTTCTAGGTTTTATTTCACTCCATTATACTCCATATACGTATACAAAGCTTTCTTTGCTTACCTGTTTTAGTGTTTTGGCTATCTAACTACTTTATTGAAACATAAATATATAATGTTAATGCCGTTATAATCGTTATCGTTTCACACTATATGTTGTACATTGTACAGCTCATAAAATTCCGTATGGCATCAAATAAACATATAATTGATAACCAATTTTTTTTTATTGAAAATTGTTAAACAGATTATTTATTGAAAATGTTTTTGTACCTAAATTTTAAGTTTTTGAGTGATTAACTTTGTCTTCTAAGAATTATTATGATGATTTGAAAACGTTATTAATTAATATTAATTTATAAATATTTTATAATTTGGAGTATAATAAATACTATATAGCTTTTATATTTTTTCTTAAAACATTTTAAATTACTTTACTATTATCGTCAATATTTATACATGAATAACTCAAAAACTATATTATGTTTACATTTTGATTTAGATATGTAATAATAATTTTCAATTTATTTGTTTTATTTTTTAATAATTTACTGTAAATTAAGTAGATTATCATTTGAGAAAAAAAACACGTATCATTACATAATTGAAATAATTGTCTTAAGTAAAAAACATACTTAAAATTTCGGAACTCATTATTGAAGAAAATACCTGTAAGTACTATATTACCCTGTATGTATTATATTATATCAATATTTATAAATGCATATCAATATTACGGCATAATGCTGTGTTGACCAATCTTATAGAAAAAAAACATGAATTATTATTACTACCAGAGCTATCATGAACAACTTAATACTTATTGTAGTCCTCCACTAATAGTTTTTGAATTCTCTTGATGACCACATTAAAATAAATTAACTGAATTATGATTGTATTTCAAAAAAATCAAAAGGTTTAATAATTATAAACACAATCATTCTATTTAGGTATTTACATTAAATTTCCTATAAGTAAAACAAAAAAAAATGTTGTTGAGTATTTATTTTGTACATAAAGCATAAATTATATTATATTTAAATATACATTTAATTTAAGTTATTAATTATTAATTATTCACATACCCAATTTTAAAGTATTTTAATATTTTGTTGGTAGTGAGGAATGCTCATTTATGTTAGATAAACAATTACTAGAAAAATGTTATTTTCAGAAATTTAAATAAGATTTTTTTCTTATAATATTTAAACTTTTGATTAAAAGTTAACAAAAATATAATACTTAACCATAATTTTGATGATTAATGCTTGATCCTTTTCTTATGATTTTTACTCTTAAATTTTTTATCGTGGAGTATAATTAAGTTATACAAGGGTCGTGGTAAAAAAATATAATAAATTATAATTATACGTAAGATATAAATACGATTTATTTTTCTTTTATTGCTGTTAGTTTTTTTCTTTTCATTACCTTCATTTATTAAATGCCGTGGTACAACAATTCACAACAAAATACGATTTAAAATTGTTCAATTTATTAAATTGGTTAAATAAAAAAGGCAGATGATTTAATGAAGGAAATAATATTGACGATATCGGAAAAAGTACGGGAATTTAAGAGAAGTATTTTATGTAAAGAGAATGGCGATCTAAAGAATTCGAGTAAAGTGGTTGGTTCTAGATGATGGTTATGATCAGCGATGCAAGACAATATGTTTAAAATCACAAATAGCTTGGGATGAAGAACACATTGGGGAAGAATAAAGTAAAAGAAGAAAAGAATGTTTTAGGAATAGATTGTGTCCGATACGAAGATGGAAGTAAAAAACACAATAATCAGTGCCCTAGATTATGACAAGGCCTGAAAACAACGACTGCAATTACTTATTTTATTTTTTCTCATATTGAATTTAATTTAGTAATATTTTGCTTGAATTATTATTTGTTTGTTGTTATTTATTTTTTTTATTTATCGGTTGATTGCAGTTTTTAAAATACACTCGTAATAACGTCTAGAGACCTCAATAATTACCAATTATTTGGTACTATACAAAATACCTGATCAAAAATATTCATTTATCTTTTCAAAATTATATGGTTCATTTAATTATAATCTGAACTTATAATTTGTCTGTCATATTTTCTGAATGAAACTAAAAAGTGAATTCTATTGTAATTTAATATAATATTATAATATTGAATCAATACATTCTAAATATTGTAGTTCGCGGACATTCTAAGTTTTATATATAATAGATGTATAGATATCCACATTAAATACCTACCAATACATTAAAATAAATACTTGAACATTTTTAATAATAAATGACCATATATATTTTAAATAGTTAATTAGTCTACGTCTAAAAAGTTAAAAAAAATACATTTTATTGTTATATATAATAGTGTAAACAAAGTAATTATTTAAAAACTATCTCATGAGTAAATATTTTTAAGCAAATATAATGCCTAAGAGTGTAAAAATTAAAGGATTTATAGACGTAGTGAGTATATGAATATACAACAGACTCAATATATATTTTTAAAGGTATGGCAGGAGGCCTGTTTGTAGCAGTGTATTATTTTTAATTGTTTCATAAGTCATTCAAAAACATGTTTTCGTATTTCGTTTGTCGTGTCTTGTAAAATGGCCGTTAATCAAATTTATTATATTTGTGAAAAATAAGAAATCTTATCATGGTGTTTTTTCATTCAATGTAATTTATGTATACATTTTGTTTTTAAATTCAGATTACTTCATTTTCAATTGCATTTGTGAAAATGTGCATTATATATGCCAAACAAAAAAATATCTAAAAAAAATACATTCAATTTAAAAAAAATAAAATATATTTTATTTTACAACCATTCTTCGAATCACTATTTTTGACATACAAAAACATGCTTTAAAAAATTGATGTAAATGTGATCTTTGAAGTTTAAAACATTGTTTTATTATTTATTTTCAACAAGATAAACAAATATTCAACACAGAAAAATACAGAAATAATGATAATTTTTGTGAGATGTGTATACTTACACGATACATGTTATTTAAATGAATAAGAAAAATTTTTAATATCCAGTTATTTGTAGTTATTATTAATTAGCAAGATTAATTGTATTAAATATAGTTTAACCATTCACTCGTATGATATAATGTAATGTATTACATTGGAGATTATTATGAATTTTTTAGAAAAGTTTTATTTTTTTATTTATTTACTGGAGCATTATAAAACAGTTTACAAACAATGTCATTATTTACTTTTTTGAATTTTCAGAAAATGTAAACATATCAAGAAAAATAAATGTAGTTAATATTTGTGTTTATTTTTTATTTTCATTGTGATTAGTAATTGAAAATTGCAAAAAAAAAGAAAGCATAAGAAAAGTAATAAAAGAATTTATAGTATATTAATAAATTTAATAATCATAATAAGTTGTAATAAATTAACACTTATTCTTATAAATTATGATTAATAACCAACGCTGATACGTAGTTTACTCGATTGATCAAATACGCAATCGTGTTTAGTGATTTTAGTTATAATACCCAAATACCTAATTACAAATCAATTTATATATATATATAAAAAAAGAACCCATTACCGGGCTATTCAATCATAATTTGTCCGAGACAGAAAACTGTACTTCATAATAAAACATCTTGAAATAATGATGGACTTAGACTTGTCATAATTACGACGGGTTGAACTAAATTATGATGGTGATTTTGATGGTTCGTATAATAATTTTTGGTTTCGTATCCTTCATAAATCACGGAATAATAATAATGTTTTAATAATAGAAGAAAAATTGATGGTGGAACAATTTTTGTAATGTTAAGATTTTACAAAGACAATTTGGATTTGGAACAAGTAATATCGTTAGCTGTTACTCACCGTAATTGATACCTATAGCTACATCACTATTCACTGTTCGTGTAGTATTATTTTTCAGTCTATCAGATCAGTAGTGATATTGTGGGGTGTTTGGAATTAAGAATTGTATGAAAATATTATTTTTTTTTCTATATACACAGTTTATCAAGCCCACTAACTTACTGTCTGCTTATAAATAATAATAACGTGCACGTTTTAATGGGAAAATAGTAGAATACATTATAAAAATAAAGGTAAACGTTTACAATATTTGAATTTATGTGCATCATTGCGTAGTTACCTATAGTTTTTATGGAAAATAAAATAATATTATGTACCACATTGTAAATTTGAAAGGTTTTTTTTTTACTTTTATATAAATATTCAAAAATATATTAAGGATTTACACAGAGAAAACCCATAAAACAATATATTATTGATTATTGGTCCTTTATTGTTGATTCTAATACTTGGTTTACATATTTTGCATAAATTAACTATTTTAATAATCCATAATTAATAATAAATTCATACTAAATCATTTTTGAGTAACGATAATGTTTAAATTAACAAATTTAAAACGTTTATAGATATATGCGCATACAGTGTATACTAATATTTATTTTAATTAGTACTTTAATGGTAGTAATGAAACGATAAACACACGGCTAAATCGTCAAAATTACAACTATATTTTTCTAAGTGTCAGACTTTATTTAGGATGAGACCAATCTATTGACAGTTTAAATAAATTATAGTTATATTTATTCTATTTATTATTTGCTTATATCAATGTGTTTTTTTTTTAAAGTGAGTTAAATTCTTAGTTTATGTGAACAAACAAAAACGGATCATAGGATATTAGCTATCAATGTATAATAGATACCTATAATAGTTATGTTTATATATATGTGTGTGTGTGTAATATATTTTTTGTTAAACTCATTTTATAGGGTCAGGAAAACGTTTTGGTTTTTTCTACATTTATCACGTACACAAAACAATGTAAATCGACTGTACAGCGATAGTATTTTCGGCTACAAAAAGAGCCGAATACAAAGGTAAATACAATAATTTATGTTTAGCTGTGACAAGTATAATAGTTGTTACAGTAAGTAATGATAAGGTTATATTATGATTATGAACGCAGTTTTTATACAGTTGTTTATTTTTATTTCAATAAATTTATTATTTTTTAAGACAACGTTTATTTTAATTATGTTATAACAAAGAAAATTACAATTTTAAAAGTTTCCTGTTTGAAAATAA
Source organism: Aphis gossypii (assembly GCF_020184175.1). NCBI lineage: Eukaryota > Metazoa > Arthropoda > Insecta > Hemiptera > Aphididae > Aphis > Aphis gossypii. Next base: position 13,000,023 of record NC_065531.1, on the reverse strand, counting down.
AAAAATAAAATTTCAATAATAAAGTTGATTTGTCGTTTGTTATTAGCTATTTATAAGGTAGGTAAATTGGCTTAATTGATTGAATCGTAGATTCATAATATAATTTGATAGATTATAAATCATAGGCTAACTTCAATTATAGCAATAATAGATATAGAAAACTATTCTGGTGGTAAGTAAATGTACCCGTACGTTAAAATATCAGAATTGCCGTAATTTGATTTTTATGTTGATAAAACCAAATGACTCGAAAAAATTACACGACTTAAGTGTGCCTATATTTCGAAGAAAAAATGAAAATTATCGACACTCATCATCTGTTCATTAAAAAACAGCACTCTGAAATCAAGCATAGTTTATGTGTGTTGTTGATATCTTCTCGATTTTTCCAATTAGAAAAAATAAAGCCATGATATTCAAGAGCATCGCGCCACTGTCATGATGATAATCGTTCGCGGTTCATAAAAATACAAAACGATTCCGCGAGTTTTTCAGTTAATCAAACGCGGGATAACGCAGAAGCACCCTTTGTATATAAGTATACGTATTATATAATGATTGATTAGTCTACCGCGACCGCGATCGTGTACAGCAGCTGAGACTAAACGACGAATTCGTTTGCGGATCGGTCCTTTATGTAATGCGTAATATTATTTATTCGTAGGTACACGAAATAAGTACTATATTATTACTGGATAATGATATTTTTATGCAGGTTACACACCTAACTTATATAAATTGTTCCAGGATCGTTTGAAATAAACGTCGGAAATTACACCAGTATTTTTTTCGCATATATATTCTACTATAATATATATATATTTAATATTGGACTCGCAATTCTTTTTTCGGTCAGCAAAATTCGTTTTTGATGCGACTTTTCCCCTGACACGTGCGAGCTGACACACACACACACACACACACACAGGTATATACATATATAATATATATATATATATATCAATGTCACTAAAACCGAGAAAACGGTTTTCTATTACTTTACACCCTCTCACACCCGACCATGAGCTTGTTCATAGGTATGTTACATATAACACGTGCAGTGTATCGACCGTTGGCCTAAGAAGAACCGTTTGGGCAGTTTGGCTGTGTGCAAATTCGATTTCAATGTTTCCCGTTACGGACTTGCCATATATGGGGCCGTATAAGCCTATACGTATATAATATAAAATAAATGCACGTGTCTCTGCCGATACGTATCGCGAAAATTCGTCTTCGTCATAACTCGATTATCTCATCTTATTTCTAAGTACTCCCTTTTTGAACGGTCATATTACATAGTTTTCTTATAAACATTATCTGAAATCTTTTCTAACTCTATGAGCACACCACTTAACAAAACCATAGATACTGCTGATCTGACACAAGTGGCACACCGCGCAATCTGATCGATATGAATAACTAATAGCTTATTATTTTGTATTTAGTAGAAACTCTATTCTATAATGTAATTCAATTAGTGTTTTTTATTTATTATTTTCCTCTGAATTCATTTTTGTTTGGAATTGGTTTATACAATTGTGCATTAACATTTTTATGTAAATTTTCAATTTTGTTAGTTGTCATAGAGTTATTTATTATAGTTTAGTAAAAAAACAAACGTCTTACAGCTTACTCTTTTTTAATCAACGTTTTGCTTAACCGTACAAAATTATTATACCATACATATTTAATAAATATTTTTAAGTCGTAAGCCTTCCCTTCTAAGCTCTATCTAATTTAACCAGTTGGTATCTTTAAAGAGTAGTTATATATAAATAAAAATGATATTAATATACGATTCCATTGAAGGCTAATGAGTAATATATTATTTGTTATATAAAATAAATATATCATTATCACTTTCTAATTTATTAATTATTATAAAATATTATGCAACAAAACTTTCTTCAAAGTGGTTAAATTATAAATTTAACAGGCTTTTCAAATTTAACAAATATATAACAGTTATTATTGTAGTTTTAGAAAGTTTAAAATTAAATAAGTTTTAAACACAAAATAATATTGCTAAACAAAATTTGGAAATCTAAAAATAACCATTTAGTTGCATATTTAATTGATTTATTATGAAAATGTAAACATAATAAATACAAGAACTTTTATAATTGAAACTAAAAGACTTATAACAAAACATAAAACATTTTGTCATTTTTGTATTATACCTAGGTGCATAATACATAATATATTATATTGTTCGAATTTGTTTACAATTAAAATAGTAATAATCGTTTAAGTTATCTTAAGAGGGAAAATTAGAGCAATGAATATTTACTCATTTATTCTAAGAACTGAGAGGCATATTTATGTCAAACAAATTAAAACAGATAAGTTGAATTTTATCACACGAATAAAATAAATTAATATGGTGTGAAATGTGAAGACAGTCAGAGCAAAAATCATTGAAACAATTTATTAACTTACTTACACGCGTTATCTATTGAATGTGCAGTATTTTATAGTGTTGTATTTTATACTTGATAGTATCTATATTATTAGGGACATTGTATGTTACCTACTAGTAATAAAAATAAAAATAAAAATGTATTTGTTGTGTACGACAATGCTATTATTGAAAATTATGTGCAAAAAATAAATACTAAAATAATAATAATGAAGCAGTACATTTATACGTTTTATGTGTAAAATAATAATACTATATCGATAATAGAAATTGTTACTTAATATAAATTAAATAAAAACAATAAACATTTTTTATGAAAAAGTAAAAATATAACAGGGTAAATAATTTCTAAGTACCTAAGTATAAATTATTATTTTATAAATTTTATTAAATATTGTAATTTATCTGAAAATATTGACAGCGATAATAATAATTAAAATATGTTATAAATTATAAGTTATAGTATACCATTTTACAACTGTAACCTAAAGTGTGTACAGCACAAGATTATTGCATTACTTTGTCAAGGGAGGTACCTATTAAATAATATAATATTAAACCAGAAAACTGTAATATCATAAACTTTTAATTGCATGTTTGTGTTTTATTTTATGAAATTAATAATACTTGTTTTTAATATAAACAGTACAGTTGCCAGCATGTAAAATGTAAATGTACCTACATATTATAGTATAATATATATATATATATATATATATAGTTAAGTTTAAATAAACGTGATACATTGCAATGATATCATTTTTCTAATTAAAATATTATGAATTCCCTATCTAAAAAACAATATTTCTCTATAAATATATAAAACATTTAATAGGGGCCTTTCTTTAATAAGCTTTGATAATGTATAAGTGTTATAATATAAACACAATAGTTTCTACGATAGGTTATGCTATTTAAAAGTTAAAAGTTAAATACGATTCACCATAAGATGTATAAATGAGGGCAAGAGTATATAAAGTGATAGTATATATAGTATCTAAAATAGGTACACAATGTTACTTGTACTTTAAAGTTTAAATACTATAAAAATAAAATGTAGAAAAATATTTTTTTTAAGTTCACTGTTCAAAGAATCATGTTTATTAATATACCCATATCATAATATTCAATATTATACGGTATTTTAGAAAATACACCTAGGTATTTTATTTTTATTTTTTTACTGAAATAATTTTTGAAATGTTATAGTATCTACTATAGTCCCATATAACGAATAGTGTTGCGTAGTTATCCTGTAGAATTTTAACAACTTGAATTTTTATTTTACGTCCCCTTTCTGGTGAATAAATATTATATTATTATTATTATAAATTATGATTATGATTATAACTTATAAATGATAATCTATACAGTTCATATAGTTGGATATCAAATATGTGACGCCATTCTTTGATAGAATATTTATAATGTGAAGAGTAAATTAAATAATATTACCTAAACCATACTTAATTTTTTTTTTTGTTTGGACCACATAAAATGTTTTGATATATTCCCCGGGCCGTTAGTCAAAATTAACTGGAAGGAGAAGATTCAAAAACAAAATTTAAATACATTTATATATTATTACATTTAAATATTTAATAATTTATTAAAAAATAATTAAATATTTATTTTAAATTTATGTGATTTTTGTTATTGTAGCATTTTTGTTTGAAATTTACATTTTTGCATCAATTCAACGAGTTATTTTGGGGCTACATAAAAACAAATGGCGGGCTGTAGGTTGAATATATCTGATCTAAACCTACAATTCTGTCAAAGGATGACGTGATATTGGATTTTTATTATATTTAAATTCATCCTATCTAGCTATTTGGAAACGTATCAAAAGATTTGTTTAAAATGGCAGAAAACTGTATACGATAGGAAAGAAAACAATTTATCATTGGAAATAAAATAGTTATAATACAAAAATCTCACCAAATGGATTTAAAAAATACGCAAAGATTAAAATTATCAAATTTCAATAAAGGTTTTTTTTTCTAGAGAGTATATTTTTGAATTCCAACTTAAAAATCGTTTGTACTGAGAAGCTGTGTATGCTGTCTTAAGTATTTTTAAATATTTGTATTTGTACTGACTTCTCTACGAGTATATTAAGAACTATATTTGTATATTGTATAAATAAAAGAATAATTTAGACAAAACTGACTTAAATCATTTATATACAGGGTGATTTACTAAGTTCAGTGCCTTTTATCCTTTAATGTTGCATTTTTTAAATTAAAAAATTCAACGATTCTATTAAATTCATTACCTTTTAAAGGAAAATATGGGTAAGCATATAATGCTTGATGAATCACCTTATATAATATTATATTACATAATATATTATATATATATATATAAATGTTTCGTGCAATTGCGCAAAATAGCTTTGCATTCTATACATTTTCCGAGCAGTTTGTATAATTTACGACATTTTCTTTTCTTGCAGTTTTAATAATCATTTAAAAAGTTTCATTATTGACCAGATATTTTATTTAATGCTTAGGTATTGGGAAATATAATATATTATAACACTCAATTTTATTCATTTAAAGTATATAGTAAATATTTTAATAATTAAATAAGATATTCATGTACTCATATAGCATAATATAAAAATAAATGTTTGTTTAATATATGTACCTACATTTGTAAATTGGGCATTGGTTATTAGCGGACTTATGCGAGTGGGTTCAGCAGTCTAGATGACACTATGTCAGCGTTCAATTAAAATATCTTCAATTGTTAGAAAATTAATTTTATTATTTAATCAATGTTGACAAGAATAAATTACAACATCTAAAATTAAAAGTTATATGTATATACACATTTAGTACTCTAGAAAGAGTAGGGCTTCCTATACGTTGCTAGAACAAAAATTGAATTCTACTAAACAGTTATGGAAGTTTCTTAACTAAATACATCTGCGTTTTCTATATTATGTAGGAGGAAATTGTTCAATATTCCTATCTATACATAATAGTATATTTCAGTAGCGAAATCACGATAGCTAATGAAGTTTGGATAGACGTTAAATATATATTTATCTTATGTGAAGAATTCTCTACCAATAAAATATTTGGTTCTATACGTGATACTTGAAGAAAATGCACAATAAAACAATTTGATTCGATCATCTTCGTTATACATTGGTGTAAAAAACGTAAAACGTTATTACATAATGACTACGCGTATGGCGTTCGAAACGATTAAAAATAAATAAATCCAAAAAAATGTCATCAGTATTTAAACATATATTTACCTACAAATATGACGCATAAACGCACTGTGTCGCTAAAACGAATGGCTTATGCTTATTATATCTATTCGTAAATAGAATAAACAAATATTTTCATGAATAAAATATGAATCTATATATTATTATGTAATTTTTTTTTTATATTTATGATTAAATCTTATTGAACACATTATAAAACACATGTTAGTTGTTAATAGTAACGGAGAACGTTGTTCAAAATTATTATGGACATTTTTGATCAAAGCCGTTTTTTTACAAAATTATATATTTATATATATATATATATATATACAATAATGTAGTGACGATGAAGACGTTTGTATAAAGCTTACGTTCAATAAATCGAAATGACTTTCACCAAATCTTCCACGTCCCACGTGGCAGTATTCTTGCCTAATAATAATAAAGGACATTGAACGAAATATTATCAGAAATATTTCATGCAGTAATACAAGTTGCTGAGTATATAATATTATATAGATATAGGTTTTAAGAAATCGATGGCCGGGCTTAGGAATATTGTTATATTATTATACCATGTATATAATATTATATATATATATAATACTCTGGGCAACAAGTAGTGAGGAGTAAGTCAATACGAATTTATTTTTAGTATTTTTTTTCCTTTAATATTTTGTATAAAATCACTTGGGCGTTATTTTTTGTAAACACATTTTGATAAATACGTATGTTATACTACACACTATATTTAATGTTTAGACCGATAGTCAGAGATACGAGCACATCAAAGCAATACACTCCTGATTCTGATAATACTCTTCGATCACAAATATTTTTACTGTAATTGATTTTGTACGTCACGTACCTATGTCCTATATATTATAGATAGGTACTCTCTAATAGTCGGGGTTTTACGACTAGAAAATATAATTAAACCATCTTACATTTATAAGCGTACTACCTAAAATAAGTGTAAGTAATTTTTTTTAATAAATAATTTTATGAAGTGTTTTTTCACAATACTAACACAAGCGCACAATATATACTCAATATAAGTGCTAAAATACTTATCAAAAATTATGATACAATAGTCAAATAACTCAAGTGTACAAATCATATAGAAGCTATTTATTTAGGGATTATCGAACAAGCCAGAACGTTTTTGTTGTGTTCTGGTCTACCTTGAATGTGTTATTTTCGATTCAATTTTATATTTTATATTTTAATCTGATATGAAATTATAACTCATTTTGGTTATTGAAATTATCATAAATATTATTGCACGATTGCTTTTAGTAAATAAAGATTGAATTTTTGCAACAGAAAATTTAGAGTTTACCATAATATTATATAAAACTTAGTATTTTCTAAGGCTTTGGAAACTTTTTACCGTAAAACTGGTAAAACTGAAAATAATTTTTCTTGTTTGCTTAACATCCTGAACCGAAAAACAGATGCTCTGTGTTCGCACACTTAAAAAAAAACGTTTGAAAAAGAAGACAATAACATTGTCATTTTTTTTCTTTACTTTAACAGTCTGACTTATTTCTTTTACGGTGAAGTATTTTTTCTACTATTTATTTATTTTCTTTGTAATATGTCCGTCTGTGCTTGATTGATGACCACATACATTGCTGTACATCCATAATTTATAAACGGTACTATCCTATGCCATTAAGGTAACTGTAAGTTACAAATAATTCTAGATCAATGCCAATGTCGAAAACAAGCTCTCGTTGTTCATATTAAATCTATCACTTATTTGTTGACAAAAACTGAAGTGTACTTAACTCAAATTTGTAGATATCATAATAAAATATGAAAAATGGGGAATTATATTATGATATCAAGAGTTATATCATTATAATGTTAGATTGTTAAGGTTTGACAACATATTGACTTTACGAATACCATATTTAAAATATAATACACATATATGGATGATATTAATTGGCTGGTATATTACAATGCTAGTAAATTTATGTTTTAAATCTCAAATTTGTTTATTTATTTTCAAAAAATTAAAATTAAATTAATGTTTTATAAACTATTCTGAGTAATTAATGTAATAAAAACCTAAATATATCCTTTTAAAAAAAAAAATAGATAAAGAAAAGTTATTGACCTAAAAAAAATCACGTTGGTGGAACATTTTTAGCCATCTCAAATTGTGTTGAAATTATTTTACGTAAAAATATTCAATAATACAAAAAATCTGCTAGAAGTATTCAAATAAAATAGTGATTTACCTACTGCATATTTAAATGATATTAGATAAGAAGATTTAATATCGTATAATATGTATTTAAAATTTCCTAGAAGTAAGCTACGTAATAGTATAATGTATTATAGTTAAATTTAATATTATGATTTATGAATACATTATTAAATTGTCTTCGTTTTAAATTTACTTAGATCGAGGTGAAAATAACTGCAGATAGGTCATTTAATATTATAGATGTATTACAATATTGTATCTTAGTGTACAATTTAGATAGGGATATATTCGTTATTACTTATTATATTGTGTTCAATTTACAGAGTACACCTGTGTAGTAATGCGAGTAGTGATGTGTATATATATATTATATATAAGTTATTGCGCAGTGCAGTCCATTACAAATCGACGGAAGATAAAATGGATTAAAATATAAATAAAGCCTGGAACGAAAAACGTCGAACCATTAACCACCCGGAAAAAATAAACACGTGGAATAAATAAACCTAAAAATAAAAAAATAAAAAAAAAAAAGTATTGCAATAAATATATTATACGCTAGTGTGTAATTCACTGGTCTCTGCAGAAGGGCTTCCTATTAGGTCGAGCGCATAATATAATGTTTTTAAATTTTCAAAACGTATAAATCTACCGCGGTCGTATTTTTTGTCAGCTTCTGTCTGTATGCAATATATTAATACACGTATATAGTATACATATGTATTATACTATATTATACACATGGTACACGAGCATTGTTAGCCTTATCTTTAGTCAACAAAATATGTACCTAAACACAATATAATAAATAGCCTTATAATATGTACGACCAAATGAAACATGACTGTACGGCACGATATAATATTATACATGCACAGTTTACCAGCTGATTGTAATTACATCGTTACCATTATAATGGTTATGTTTTATACATTTTGTACCATTTTGATATCGAACAATAAGTATTCGATCTACACGTGTTTTGGTCGGTACAGTAAATACAGTGTATAAGGAACGGCAAAGGAATTTTCGAAGTGTAAATTATATTCAGGGTTGTAGTGTGTGCTTAAGATTTAATCGAACTTACCTATAGTTGTGAAGTGTGCAATTAACACACATTTTATAATTATAAGTATAATAGTGTGTTAATATTATTCTCAAGAATGCTAACTTAACTAATATTTTGCACAATATTAATACGCTTGAACATAGAAGTTAATAATTTAGCCGTATAATATAATAATTGCGTATTATAATAATTATGTATATACTATACGTAATTCATATTCATGTTTCATTGTTTCAATGTATATGCACTTAAGCACTACGAGTATTATTATAATTTTTTTTTTTTGCCGTAGTTATTGAACGAGGCTGTTCTTATTTTTATCTCAAATAGAAACAAAAAATATTACGTGAAATTATTATCTACTGTAAAATAAAAATAATTTATTTGAAACTTTTTTTATTTTTTAAACTTTAATCAGGTTTATTAGACATAAAAAGTAGAGAAAAATAATATATGATTATGTTGTAGTTACACAATATTTTACTTACACGAATTCAAGTATTTGTAAATTATTTGACAGTAAGCGAGACTAATAGACTATAGTACCTAATATTTATAGATAGTTGAAAATTATTGAGTTATATAGTTGGAGTATATTGAAGAACTGAGAATAGCTCTCACTGAGAAGAGCTATGAGTTATATTATATTATTATTAACTAAAGACCTAATTTTCGTGTAATTTCAACTTTTGTGTATTTTAATTCCTATAGAAACAATAAGTTATCAAGAACCAAATGAATTTAATTAATTTTAAAGTTTTATTTTCATAAAACAGTATGTTTAATTTTAAATTGTTTTTTATAAAACAGTATGTTTAATTTTAAATTGTTTTTTTATAAAAATTAACATTTCTGATTAATAATGGTATTATTATATGAAGGACTGATGGACTCGTGATTACTATATAGGAAAATCTACTCACCAAACTTAGAAATGTACATAATAAAAATGTTTATTAAAATATTATAAATTAGATTAAATTATACATGTTTTTATGTAGGTTCTTCTGTATCCAATAATATTATAAATATTATGAATAAATAGTAATAGAAACATAGTTTTAAGTTTTTAAATTAAAATAGGTAGATGTTATTCTTTAATTATTGCTAATACTGCATAAACTCAACTTTACATACTTTGATGATTTTGAAATTTTAATTACACATTTTTTAGGTATTTTATCTACAGATATTCGGTCTTTTCCAAGAAGTTATAATACCTTCTTAAATTGTACAGTATCTAGCAGTCAGCCGATGACAACGAATCAAAAAAAAAAAGTACAAGTGATACTATTATCTAAAAATTAAATTTTTAGGTAAGATGGAATCAGATTTGTAGTGTGTCACCAAAACATAGTTAACATTATTCTTAGTTTTGAGGAAAATAATAAAAAAATTTGAACAGTTACAAGACTTCTACGTTTTTATTGTTTTCGTCGTTTTGTATGAAAAATTACGGAAATTATACGCCCCTCGTTTAGTAAAGTAGACGTTCGCCACTAGATACTCATATTTATGAATGACGATCCCTAGAAATTGTATGTGACATTATAAAAGATTACTTTGATTTATTTTAACGATTTTTACAATAATATATAATTTTTGAAAAATCCATTTTTAGTGTAAAAAATATATTTTTTATTATTTCTGTAACGTTCATCCAATATATTCAAACGTCGAATTCAGAAAATACCTATAATACCATTAATGGTACATTAAACATATTTCTATAGTTAAATAAGATGTTGATGACACTTATTTAGTGATGTTCATTGAATAATAATTATAACAGGGTTGAATGTACCGATGTCTCTAATTAAAGTGAATTAAACATTACCGTAAGAAGCATCCTTCAATCAAATTTTAAGAATTTACTATATAGTTTTATTCCACCTCTCTTTCTGTAAAGCCCTTTATATAATGAACCACCAATCGTTTATCTATAAACATAATAGATATTATTTGGAATATTATACCTGTAATGCATGGTGTAGATAAGTGAGTAATAATAATTATTATTTACAGTGTCCATATAGAAATCCCACCGCAAATAAATCTATCAACAACATTCATGACATTGTCATCCGTGAGAGGTACATAAATTACGTCCGAATGACTTATTAGCATTGACGTCGTTACGTCCCTCGTCTGTTCGATCGCCATCGTTGACGCCACCAAAAATTTACGAAATTCACAAAAGCCGATAACCTCCCCCTCTTCCGAACCGGGCATAACCATAATGCGAGCTGATGGAGAGCGATCGATACTACCCCATTGTCTCTAATAAGTATTAATCTAGTTGGAATTTTCGAAAACTATTATTTTTCGCGCATAGCCCATCATGTGAACAAATATCAAATTCGATTATCCATCAGGATATACTTACAGTTAAAAACTTAAAACGATGTACATGCTATAAGTATATTTTATTCGACACAATCAATAATAGCAGAGTTGAGTTGTTTCGAGAGTGTGATCGTATATTGTCAAATCATTCAGTTAAAATATAATAGTTCCGTGACTCCTGGATGACGCTTATAATTATTATCACAACCACCATCATTATCAACGACAGAAAACATTTGACGATGCCGATACCGGTGACCGGTCTTATCGGTTAAGATTGACAGTCACAAATAAACTTTTATTCTTTTAAACTTGCACCCTTGTTATATCTTAGTACAACTGCTGTGCAAATGTATATTTTATTTGAGATGAAACTCGGTCTGGCGTGATCTAGTTATAAAACCATTTGGTTTCACACGTCTGATTAAAATTAAATTATATTTTTGAAATGACGATGTGTCTCAACTGTTATTGAATTGAAATAGTGATGAAAAGAAATTACTAATCATACAAGCTATGAATTTTTTTTTTTCATCAGTTTCGGGTAATATCTTTTTGAATTTACTTTTTCTCACAGCAGACGGTATTGTGATTTACATTCAATTTATCGATCAATGTTCTTTATTATTTCTCTTTAAAATCGTATAATCATTCTTACATATTTAAATATTTTGAAACTTATTATTTAATTCCTAGGTAGTAGATGTATTACTATTTATATTCTACTTTGAATGCTGAAGATATGTATCGTTTGTAAATCATAGTACTCCTATTTTTTACTTACGAGTTACGATTATTCTATGTCTTAATAAATTTAATTAGACAGTCGTACTAATCCGATAATTTATGAAATAATGAAGTTCTCATACTCAGCTGATAATATAATTATAAATTAAATGAATATTTTCTTGATATTTAGCACAGTAATTTGATTAAATCATTGATTCTAGTCTGGTGTTATAATATATACAACTTTAATATCTATTCATTGTTTATTTTGATATAATCCTATCTAGAGAAACTTAACTTCTCCATATTATAAGTGTCAGTCACGCTGCTCTGTTTCCCATTATCGAAATTAAAGCTGGTGTTCCTCAAGGAGTAATGATGATTACTTACATGCTCTATAATCTTTACACGTTGTTAATTAACCCATATTTTTCTAAACACTATCGTTAAGTCAAGTAACGAAAAAGTATTTTTCGTTATATATTTTGATTCTCAATCAACTGCGTTATATATGCAAAAGCATTTAGATAATTTTTCCCTTTTTTAAAACAAATGAAAATAAAAGTCAACGAAAACAAGTAAATAAATTACAGTTACGTTGTATAACTCAAAGGATGTGAGAATGTCACCTTTCATAACTTCTATTATTACAAAGTACTTGTTACTTAGGAGTAACACTTGACCAATGTGCGACACCTCACCTAGGTGGCAAATACGAACACTAAAAGAAAACTATTAAATTACAGAAGCCGTAAGTATGTTTCCTCCTAACATCCAAACATGACAACTTAAATCATAAAATACTCATATACAAGCTCCTTCTAAAAACCATTATGGACCCAGTACTTACGCAATACAAGTTTGGATCTCAGTAAAATCATTAAATAATAAATAATTACTAATGGATAAACCCAACGCTTATGTATTATCATGGCATCTATTCATAATTACTAACTATCAATTTAATTTTCCGTGAAATAATTAATAGAAATTATAAAAATTAAAAACTAATAAAACAAAAAAAAAAAAAATTAAATACGTAAGTATGAAAAAATTGTGAAAAACAACGCTTAGTATTTTAACTGTAAAAAATAATATTGGATGTTTTATTATACTATACATGCTACGATGACGATATATTCGTAAAACAATTCACCACACATACACTTTTGGACCGCTGGGCGTTTTATGATATATGTTTATCCTAAACAAACGGTATAAAAAACATGATAAAATATAAGAATACTATTCGTTCTTTTTTTTTTTTTTTTTTTTTTTTGTAAATATATCAACTTTATGGATGTTATCGCTGTGCTCTACTTTGAATGTTAAGTATAAATACTACGACTTGATCGGACGTTTTTATAAAAAATACCAACAATATTCAAAAAGCTTGTTAAAGGCAATCGGTTAACAATAATACATTTGGTAAACATCTATTTATTTAACGGTGGTGTGTAGCAGTGTACTCGTATGTTTATTAATTTACCTATTTCATTTTTCAATTATATACAAGTCATAGGATTACGATAAAAAAATATATATTTACATTTTAGGAACGGATTTTTATACAAATCAATCAAGGATTACCAAAAAACGTTTTAAGCTCAAAATGGAATCAACACAATGAATATTTAATTAGACTCGGAACATAACGACAACATTTATCCTCTAAAAATTCCAAATGTTTTTAGTGGTTTTGATTATTTATTTTGACGTAATTTATTCCAATAATTAATTTAAAAAATAGAATAACTAATCAAAAATATTTATTGTAATTGGTTTGAAATGAAAATTTAGTTATTTAAGATTCTGTGCTGAACGATGAATGTATTGATTTTATACGTTGATATACGCTATTGTCCATTTTCATTTTTGGCATATACCAATAACATGCTTTAATTGTCAATATTGATTGAGGGTTTTTGGTAGAAAATTGGATATAATTAACACTTTTTTTAATAATAATTAACAATTCTTTTTTAAAAATATTTAAATTAATTTTAAAGAATTTATACCACTAATCTATTCATATTATTCTACAGTATTGCATATTTACTTATAAGTTAATAAAAAATGATATATGATAAATGATAAAATATTATAATAATTTATGTGAAGTTTTAGGGGAAAAAATGAATTCATCATACCGCACTAATAATAAAAAAATTAATTATTAATAGTAATATAAAATATTTATTAAGTATAAAGTATCCATGAATATTATAAAGGATGACACACTAACCTCGTTCAGAACTGTTTTTCATTTTCATCATTTAATTTAAATTTAACACATCCCTTGCAGTGACCTACTCAATGACAGGGTGCACTCGAAAAGTCGAAACCTTCTGAGTATTCATTAGAGCTACTTCTCCATTTACCTTTTTATCTTAAATGTAATATTAATTACAGTAAATATGATATGATTAAAGTGTAACGCATTTATCTTAAAATCAAACATTTTTGGATGTACTTAATTTAGATACCTAATATTATATTGTTTTTTTATCTTTAATCAAATTATATGACATTTTATAATTTTACTTAAATATGACTCTTTGTGTTCAGTTTGTTCAATCTCAATGAAACCATGTTATTTCCTATGACATACCAGTAGTTATGTTAACTTCTAAACGAATGTTAATATTAAGTGTTTTTATCTTCTTGGACTATAATTATAGATATAAACATTTTTCATTTAATACAACTAAATCAATAAATATAAATTACAATATTATGATTTGAAAATAAAAAAACTAATAATAAATCACCGTTGTCGGAAAACAATAACCGGAACTATAAAAAGGTGTTTTCTACGTCTATCCTCAGTTAAAAATGGAAAGAAAGAAACTAAATATCTCTAAATCGGTTCTCCGCACTCACAGTGCATTAAAACACCACCTTCGATGAAATTTCTAACGCTAATCAAGATTGCATAATGATATATTACTCTTTAGCCTCCATCAGTTGTTATAAATTATAATAAATTATAATAAAGGTAAGCGAATTTTCTTGCATCACCAAAAATACATATTGGCCTTGCTTGGTTCAACTGGATATTAATATAAATCCACACCTTATTATTTATTCCACACAAAATATTTTTGACTAATAATAGCCAAATTTTACTTATTAATTATACATACCAATACGTATAACATCATCAAATTTAAATCGATTGGCATTTAAAAATTACAACATCAAGCATTTTTAAATTATTTCTATATTTAAAACCAACTAATAATCTTGATACATTGAATCATTGACATATTATTCTACATACATTTTTGCTTTAATCATAAAGTTTTAATATTTTATTTTTCATTCCTTATTAAAAGTAAATTTATGTTATTGTAGATACTTAATTAACAAAATATTTATTTATAAATTTTCATATAACTATAGATACAAATATAAATAAAATATAAAATTTATAATTTTTATAGAACTAAAACTATACTATAGTTAAAGTTATAAATTGTAATTTATTTTAATGTACTTATGCTCAAATTTAATTGATAATATTCAAAATAAATTTATAACATATACCTAATATGCTGTATTATAATACTGTTCTAGATACTGAATTATCTATTTACTGATATATTATTTATGATACTTCAAAACTGTTCTAAAAGTTTTATTTGCCAAATGGGTCAAGTAGGTAATAGATTTATTTAAATAATTTATTTTCACATAAAATTTTTCGACAGATACACCCTTCAATTTATCTAAGTACACGTTATATACCATTATACGCAATCGTTGTCTTCTCGAAAAACTGTGTATTTTAATATCAATAGTAAACCTATTAAAAGTACAATTTACAAAGTTTACGTACCGTGAAAGTGAAGCTCACGACATAAGGATCATTATAAAACTGCATACCCCTGTACCAATAGCTACATCCTGCCAAGAACAGCCAGAAATTAGTCGACATTGACTTTTCATGCCAAAAATGCATAATTATTAAACTCCTTGAGTACACAGTGGATTAAAAAGAAAGTAAAAAAGGAAAAAAATATCATTTTTGAATGTAGTAAAGAAAAACAGTGTACATAATTTATATAAAAAAATCTTTTTCCTAATGTGCATACTTTTAATAAAATGTGTTCGCGTAAACAAGAACAAAAGTGTAATAATAGATAATATTTAATTTCAATGAAAAGTGTAACTTTTGTTTTAAATGTTAAGCAGACAAAAATAATGGATATACGACGCATATACATGTATGCCGGTTTTTTTTTTAATTGTTTTAAATAATATGTATAAAAATGTAAAATATGTAGGTAGTTAAGTTTTTAAATTTTTTGTATGATTAAATAGAGAATTACAAAAACAAAAATTTAACGATTTTTATTATTACTCTGAAAAATATGGCAGAAAATTAGATTTAAAAATGAAATTTATAACGATGAATAGAATACAAAAATATTATACAGATTTTTAATGTAGATATTAGAACGCAAATACACTTATATTAAATATAAAAGTGTTATTTTAATTATATATTTTGTATTGTTTATTAACTATTGTATATTATACTTTAGGAATACACGATAGTTGTGGAAAAATAATTATTATAAACATTTAGCATAATATGATTTATGTTTCTGTACTCGCTATAATATACTTTATAGATAAGTATATTTAAATACATTTATACATTTGTATATTATTATTATTAACTTAACTTTAACTTAACACTACTGAAATGTATAGGTTCTAGTCGATTTAAATTTAACCTTAAGTATTTAAAATTTAAACTAATTTCTTAAGGTTTATTTATATATTATATATATGTAATTATAATTGAATAACAATATAACATGAAAATGTAACCACTAAAAATAACGTATAATTATTGGTTAAGTTATATTATTGTAATATTATTACGTTTCTGTAACCACCGGCTACTTCTTATGTGTTTAGTTTTAATAAAAATTAAAAGTTTATAGCAATATCCTTTAATATCATTAATTTATAATGTATAAACGTTATAAAGTTGAAGTATAGGTCGAGTTAAATTAAATTTAATGTTATGTTATCATTTTCAAACAAAATAATAATAGTAATAATAATTGAAACAAACGGTTATCAAGACGATTGTCGGCCGAGCAAAGAGACAGCGATACAGAAATCGATGTTTGAGTTATTGTTGAGTGGTAGGTACTAAACTAGGTAGTAAATAATAATACCGAACATTATTTCTTATCAACTTAATTTAAAATAATTAAGTAAGTCGGTGGTAATAATAACTTTTTTCGTTTTAATTTTAAGCACACACTCGTGGCCCGCGAGTATAAATATTTGTCTTTGATAAATACGATTATCGTCATACGTAATAAGCAAGTGTTAAATTCGTTGTTGTTTTTAAAATTATTGACAGGAACGTAAGAGAAAATTTAACAACTTTTGGCAGTCACTTGAACATATCCGTATCCCGCAATACATAGTGACAAAAATTAAATAAACAGTAGTTATAAGCAAACACACATAAACTAAATTATTTACGTGCAAATAGTAGTAATAATGAGCTATCGCGGGGCTGTGGGAATATCAAATTTCTATATGCGAGTACGTAATATTTTGGTAAATCGGTAAAAGTTGCCCGACGGATAAAGCGCAAAAGGTTTTACGATTCCGTTCATCGGTGGTCAAACTCGTGTACAAAAGGGGGTACCCCCCTACGCATATATTGTGCAATCTTGACCGCGTACACAATGGATTATCCCGTCGCCGCAGAATATGTTGTTATATTATGTAACGAAGTCATATTAGTCCTTCAAAACATTATGTAAACATCGAACTTTATACTTTCAACGTTTATTAAAAAACAAAATCATATTATACATTGTGCCGGGCGAAGGTACGCGATAAAAGCGTATTGTTAAACACTACTTTTGTTGTGATACGACACGGAAGGTTTTATCAATACACCATAACAGCGTGTACGTATAATATAATAATATTGCTATGTATGCATGACGTCTCTAAAGTTTCGTACCCGCTGTCAGATGGGAGTGCACGCCGAATTAATAGGAACAAGTTCAATGCAGTGCGCTGTTGTTGCTATTAAAAACGTTTTTCTCGTACGAAATAAGTCTACGAAAATCCGCAACATCGTCTGTCGGTGCGTTTGAACGATGTAGCGATCTTATAGTAATAACTGCGGTGTATTATCTCTCGATCGATATGATCAATACGATTGCGAATTTTATCCGATTTTCGGAAAAAATTCCATTCCCCCCCCCCTAAACAAATGAAATTCACAGTAAGACGTGTAAAGCGCGGTGTAGTTTTTATTATAATAAATGTCGAACTTTGCGCGTGCGTTTGACAAAAGATATTCCTCCCTTCGTCGATGCGAACAGATATCGATTTACTCTGTTATTGTTTTCAAAATGTATAAATAAGTTGTTCTTGCTATGTTAAAAAAGAAAAATGTACCTATCTACGATGTAGTTAGAAACTTTTTTCATATTTTATTTATTCATCTACTTTTTTTTTTCATGTTGTCTAACATTTCTCTGTACGTCTGTCTGCAGACAGTTGCAGCAAGTATAGATCAACTTTTGATCTAAAATACGTTAAGTTTTATTTTAAAACATATATTATCACTCGCTAAAAACAAAAATGCAATAAAAGCGATATGAATACAACAATTTACAATTTGTATTCATTTATCCATATGTATACTGTATGTTTTTACTTAATCCGGAGAATTCATTGCAACTCAAAATAACCCGCCTGTACACTATTCACACTTTTACAGTGTCTAATAGAGATCCCTTCAAAAAAAAAAAAAACTGAAAACACATTTGCAGGCTAATCTTTTATTTAGCACTGCTCTTGGCTTTATCTAAACCGAGCAGGTATGAAGACACGAAGTATGCCATTGTAACGATGTACTTTTCCTGGGACTCATCTCAGAATCACCACTTGCATACATATATATGGCTTAACAATCCGTAAATATTTAAATGCGCTTAACGAACTCTGCGTAACGCAATAATACAGTATAAGCAAATATATGTTAACTGTGCACTAGTATAATAATATATTTAAATGTGTATGTGTCATATGTGTGTGTAAAAGGATTGGTGGGTAAATGCTTTCCATATTCTAACAGTATCCCATAGTACGTATCATTCCGACGTTTATATTTTTATCTGAAATATTCTTCGAGTAAATGATCGCAGTGTTCATTTATTATTTACTGTGAGTTATTATTTTATTTTAAAAAGTCGAGTATTATTGTTTTTCTACGTGATCTGCGAGTGTTGTACAAGAGAGTCACACGACGAACCACCCGTATAACGTATAGGCTTATTATTCGTTACTATTTAGTCCCGCATAATTAGGTATAAAAGGCATCTAAACAATTATTATCGTTCACGGTGAAAACTTAAAAACTACCACTAATAAGCTGGCCTTCTCGCAAAAACGTTTTTAATCTTGAACGACATCATGCGTACCGGCTAATTTTATTAAAAATTTTCCGAGTTAATAGATAATTATGATGAAAAAAAAAAGGTGCACAGATCTACAATTATAATTATAATAACCCCGCGATTTGTCATGCGACATATCCGACGATAATCCCGTTATTATACACAGCCGAAATTTGTCACCCTACCATGATCGGAAGTTTTTCGCAGCATGATTAATTTTTGTTTTCTCATTGAGGACATATTATTATTATCATTAATGACCCCCGGAAACTCGAAGACCCGATTCACCACGGTGCATGGTCCACTGCAGACATTCAAGGGCAATCGTCAGTAACTGGGAAACCGGGACGTGCCGCGTTTTTCAACCATTGGTCAGTACGTTTTGTGTGTTTAAAGTGTCTGTATGTTACCTGAGAATTCCATTAACAGAATCGTAAGTAACATTATACTTATTATATTTTATTAAAACTATTGCCTTATTATTTTGCCATTCTATCGTTGTTGTTAGTATTTCTGCGACGTGTAGTTGTTGCTAAATAATTATGAGTATGTGTTATGTAGGAGGATAAAAAAAATGTGTTTGTAGTCGCTGTAAAGTTGAATTTCCATTGATTTCCAGATTATTATTTCAATTTTCTCAACTGTTGTGATATCAAATTGTAAAATAGATTGAAAAGTGGTATAGTGTATTGACTTTCAAGTATGAACGAAAAACAAGTTCTGATAAATTTTAAATAACATCATATAGAATATAAAACCAATTTTAGAATTGTTTTGATTGTGTAATACTAAACCAGATCAAATAGTTTCAGGAAAAAGTATCCTGATACCATCGAAAATGTATATTATGATTTATAATTTACTCAAGTATTATGCATTACATGTTTTATTTTTTATTTTGTTATTGATTCAGAATATATTTTTTTTATATGCAAAAAAATTGTTCATAAAAGTTTTTGAATTAAAAAGTTATGCAAGGTTAATAGTTGCATTAAAAACAGCAATTTTAGATCGATCAAACTAAAAAAAAAAAAAAAAAATAAATAAAAAAAAATAAATAAATTGTCAAAAATAAATATTATTTTTTTTATCTGTATTAAAATGTTCTTCTTTAATAATGACCGGTATTTGATTCGTATTTTATTTGTGAACCAAATTGTTATCTCTAAATATTTTTTTCTTTACTGTATAAACATTTTAATTTATAATACCTAGTTTAATTGAAAGTAAACAAAAAATGTATTTGTTTATGTTAATTATAAAATTAAGTAACGTACAGAATAATTTATAGTAACATAAAACGAATAATAAATAGGTGTGTAATTCGTTACACAATAAATAATTGAAGGTAAACTCAGTTACTGTGACAGTGAAATTAAATTATAAATATTTTTCGTGAAACTAAATCCAAAATATAATTATTGTAATTGCTAGTAAACATGAATATTATATTATTAAATACGTATTCGTAAAAAGGATCGATTTAGCCTCAAAAGATAACAATACCAAGCGGTAGGCACATATTATTTAACAAATTATGTGATCATTTTTAATCAAGAATATCAAAAAGTAGTAAGAACCATTAGCTGCAATGTTAATTACTTACAGTCCCGTTCAGCCATTCTAGTTATTAATCGAGTTATTTGATATCCACCAACATCATGAACATATAATTTTCTTAAGCCTCTATAGTAATGTATTATTATAGTGACTAGTACTTTTTACGCTATTTTTAAAGTGATTTATTTCTAAATGATTGAAGAAAAAAAATCTTGACACATTGTGTATCAAAACCTTTTGCAATTTAATCGGTGTTTATAAGTTTAATATAATTCTATCTTTTGTCCATTAAAAGGGTATAGAAGAAATAAATATAATACACGAATAATGTGTTGAAAAAAAAATCTAAATGATTATTTCTATCATCAATAGTTTTTTTCTAAATAAAAGTCAAATATTTTCTTGGCTAGAACAAAACAAAAAACATTTTTAAAGCTATTTTATTTGAAACTCACCTGTTTATTTGAATTCAGACAGCAACTGAACTATTGATTTTATTATTATACTTCAAATAATATTAACATCTTACAATTACTTAGGCTGTAACCAATCATCGATAAGTCGTAATGCAATTTTTATTTATTTAATTTTTAATATATAATAACCCATGGCAGAAATATTAAAAAAATACTAAATTTAATCAGCAATAAATTTATTTGATCAATTCGTTTAGTTTAATTTCCACACAAAATCCACCGTAATACCGTATTCTTAACCTTAAAATAAATATAATTTTCACAATTAATGGCGTATAAGTATAAGTGAGAATCAATCGTGTATTGAACTATGCTATACGGCATAATTAAAAATCGTACGATACTGTTGCCCCGACGGCCCGCGCTATAGCGGATTTATATTATATCATAATCGTTATTAAATTACGAATAAAAATGTGCGTGCGATTTAGCAAATTTTATACCTCCCGTCGGTTCACAGCAGCCGAACGTATAATATATAACGTATTGTTTCATAACGCTGGGCGTTTTCATAATTCACGGGGTCTGTGGAGAGAGTGAGAGAGAGAAGACTATATATGGTTAATATTTTACAGTGGCGTGAGAAATTTCCAGGCCCTCTGCCCCGCCGATCGTAAATTATACCAGTGTATATTTTTGTTTTATATTTTTCGAGTCCCCGAGAAGACCCCCGTAATAATAATAATAATGATAATAATAATATAACGTGCACGCCCGTGGCCCATTGGACGCGAATTTATTCGGCGTGCGTGCGCGTCTCTCCAGCGCCCGACACCCCTGACCCTTCGCCACAGCCGGACGATAAATAATTTAACCGGATTCGGAACTGCAAATATTTTTTATGTCCGGTAATTGGCCTCCCGGTCGTTACGGCGATAACCGGACGCAGTGTTCGCCACCGCGCCGACCCGTACGCACGACTACTGTACAATACGGACTGTTGAAGTCTGATTGATATCTTATGGCCGGAGACAACAGCGACTGAAGAAGATCCGTCTGATAGTTGAAACGGTTTGTTTTTCCCCACCCCCCCGTCAGTACGTGTCGAGAAATCGTTTTTTCACACAATCGTTTTTCTTTCGTTTGTAAGACGTATATACCATTGCAACGCTCATACTTTTTGTTAATTTCCACATCCCAGTGTAAATTGACTTCCGTCAGATTGCACTACCCTCTATATACCGTTTCCTCCCGTCACGGTAGAGGAAAAAAAAAACTCTGCGTAATCTTTTTATTTGTGCAGACTGCAATATAAAAAAATGCTCGTCATCGGCTGCTCTATTCCTCTCCTAACAACCGCTTATTCCAATTCCAGCATTAATATATAATACGACAAATATACGAATATATAAGTAATCACGGCTTCCAATCGTTATCGCGTAATGCCATTTCTGACGGACCACTGTAGTTGTAGTATTATCATCGAAATCACTTTTATTTTTACATTTTATGCCTTTTTTAATGCACGTGATGAACTTTATTCTTTTTTTTTTACGATACGCGATTTGTATACCGTAACTATGTTGTACGCGTTCGCCAAAAACAGTATCTGTACAATAATACGAAACAATATTATTTTATCGAAAGAGGTATTTGTGCTTTTCAAAAATTTTTTTGCAACATTATTTAAGGTTACCGACTTTTTTTTCATTTTTAAAAACGGAAAACGCAAGAACGTTTAAATGTATCTATATAGTGTGATTTTAACTCCGGTAATAGAACTTTTTTTTATTATTACTTATGTTGCACAGACACCTGTGTCGTCCCTAGGGATCCAGAAAAACAGCCAACCACCGAAACCTGCAGTTTTACTAGTCAATACATCGGTCGGCTAAGGTGTTCCCTAAAGGTACATAATATTACATATTGGTATATACCTACAACACACATAGGTTAGGTTATGTTATATTATATTATGACGTATACGTTTGAATGCTGTAATAAGGAAGATACTGTTAACGAGGTACATAATGGATGGTGTTAGATAAACTATTTTCCTGTGACGAAAATATCCTCGATCACGATCTATTATTATAATAAATACCACTTGCCGGTCAATCGCGTATGGATTAAAAGTTGAAAGTCGATCTCGAATAATTCATAACATAATTCGTGATTTTCTATTTTACGTATCTAAAAGAGCGTATAATGTATTATACGTATCGTTCTTCGTCGCGCAGTTTATTATTGTTTACAGATCAACGTTTGTTTATTTATCATCAACTCGCCACAGCGCACGTGTGTGTAACATCCTTTAGGAAACTAGGAAAATAGTTTTTCAACTACCAGCTCCGCTAAAATCCTCAATGATGATATAACAACATTAATATATATCGAAAACTACACTGCCAAAACAATCTATATACAGACGTTTGCAGCACTTAACCTGCATGTATATATTGTATTTTAACGATCGGTAAACGGTTAGCGCCACTGCCGAGTGAGACCGTATCATTGTTATTGGCTAATAATTAATATTAGGTTAATTGAATTCGCGTCTCTCCTCCCTACACGCGCACATTCCATCGCACTCCCCTTCCCCCGGCCATGGACACGCACGCACGGCTCTTGCAAGTCGCAAGCATCTCTTCACGGTTTGTCTGAGTCAGACACGCCGGCAAGGACGACTACACCGTCATGGTGCTTGCCCACGGTATACGCGTGTGAATCGGCCGCGACCGTGATCTCGATCTTTCGCGGACCACGAGAGGGCAACGGATGCGCGAGAGAATCGTTATTGTTTCGATCGCCTCCGCGACGTGTCTGGACAAAACGACCGTCGGCAATCGTGTCACCGTCGGGTAAAATATTAATAATTATTCCGTCGACTCGAAAACCCGCGAAATAACGGTCACGGTTTTTAAGCACACACTCGTAGGATATTCCCACCGCCGTGGTAGGTACCGCATCCGCGGTAATGGCCCACACACGGTCGTTAGTTCTTCTTTTAATTTTTGCGCAGTGCAATACGTACATGCAAATAATTACGATTTCGTTGCAATGCATCCAAGCGTATTTTTATTTTACGTAAGCCATTAAATAATAGAAAAAAATTCAACAAATTAATGGCATCATACATGAAAATAGTATACAAGCCGTTCCGTAAACATAACATACATTCCTCTTTAAATGTAGTAATATAATAAGTGTAATTAAACCTATAGTGTTTCAAATTCTATAAAATACAATAATAATCATAATTTGTGTGATATTCATGCAATATTGTTTCGAAAACAATGTTGTAAATCGAATTCTTACATACATTTCACCTAGTTTAAGTTTATCGTATATGTGAAAATGACTTAAATAAATTATTAAATGTATTTCATTTTATTTTTGTTAAAAATTTAGTCATATAATCATTATTACAATAATAATAGTTTAATAATATATAACAGTATAACAGTACAGTATATTAAAATAGAACCACATACTTTTTACGTTATGACAAACAGCTGCGGCAGATTTTCCATGAAATCCCTTATGGAAATTTGTCAATAGTTAGATATTTCGTATTCATCCATTGACATTATCTAATATAACGATTATTCATTTAATAAAATACATTTAAAACTTTTGCGTTTTTCATAACTTAATATGAGTTGTGACGATTTTATCAGCTTTCTGTGACGGAAGAGTTTTGTATAAACGAAATTTGACGTATCCCTCGTAAGTGTGACGATTATCAACGGAAATGTGTTATAAGAACAAAGTTATTGCCATGATAAATTATCTGTAAGTACAGCAAACGATGCAAGGGTAATCATTACCGTTTTGTAGAACAAATTAAATTGTCAGGATGGTTTTGGGTTACCACGCGATGATTTTGTCGCATCTGTTTTAATAATTACATTAAGTTTTCGACCTTCGACATACTTTTAATTAAGTTTAAATGTTTGTCAATCGTGCCAATCATCATGCCACATACATATCATCATTTTTAGAAAATAAAATGATTGTTTAAGGATTAAATAAATAAATAAATAATGATAGTAATTAATAAAACATAACAATAAGATAATCATTATAAGATCGAATCAAGCAAAAATACAAAAATGTAATCGCCAACTGGCGTATCGCGTTGTTCGTGAGTGAGTGTGTCATATAGCAATATAATATAAATAACAATATAATAATATATAAGTACTATAACAAGTATATAAAAGACATCGCGTGTTATCCAAAGAAGTATATAGAGAATTGAAAAGAAAAAATAAAGATGAGTAGTAGCAAACGTACCTAGTCTTCTAATTCTGAAAAGTAGGTAATGCAACTGAAGTATTGCCGAGGATTCCATTATTTATTTTGGCGATCCCTTCAACTCCGTACAGTGTATGGAAGAACTTTGGTAAACAAACAAACACAAATACATTAAAAAAAAAAAAAAATGGTTGAGTTGGAGAAGAAAATCATTTGGTGTATATATTATTATTTTACACAGTTATAGTACACAACAACAATAATAATAATATATAAGACCGTATAATATTGGCCGAGCACGTTTGTTATTGAGTCGATGATGAGTTGATGCTACCGATTGGTTGCAATTTATAGTAATTGTCACTACGATACAAACAATATTCTAAAACGTGTTTGTCAGGGTGGAAAATAAAAAAACATCTAGTCACGCTGCTATATACATTTGACATGATGGTACGCGAAATGTATGAATAATATGAGTGCGCGATTACAAATGTGTGAGCGTACGTATAACACTATATTTCAATATATGTATATATATATATCACGTACAGTGCGATATTTCCCAGCGAAGAGTCATCATTTTATTTCTTTTAAAATCTTCCTAATAATATTGTGTAGAGAAAAATCGATATTTTTTATTAAAACAGTATTATTTTAAAAAACACTGCGGGCCCCTATAAATAAATTACTTACATATAGTTTGACACGTTATTTTATAAAAACACAAAAATGTATTATTCCACGGCAGTTAAATTTTCTGATAGTCGAGCATTCAAATCGATTACGATTTCAAAACACTCACCATCTAAATGGCTTATTAATATAGTATTAATTAATAAAACAATATTTTTACACTTCAATTTGCAGATAATTAGTTTGGTAATTCACAGGAGGTTAACAATACAATATTATTGATTTGGCTGAACTATAATATTCTGCATAGGTACTGTACGTTTGTAAGGCGGAGACGACGAGTCGGGTTAAACACATTTGGTTTTGACGTGTAAGCTTAAGCAGAGACATTTTTGTATTCCCGAGACATTCAAATATGATATAAAATTCTTCGGTATGCTCGCTAACCTATTGCTACTACTACTACAACTAAAATACTAATACTACTATATGAAATGACGTACGTATACACATCATAAAATGTGCATGCGTGTGTAATACGTCGACTCTGTCGAGTCGGTGACCGGAGAGATGATATTATATGCGAAGAATACAAGTAGGTGCAAGTACGTACGTTTTTCGTGATTTTCCTCGCGTCTTCCACATGATTCAATTTGGCGAAAAAGCTTTTAGACAAATTATACCACGGTATATAGAGGCGTATAGAGCGTACAGTGCAGTACTACTACACGTATTGGCGCTTCTGTACCGCCGGCCTCGGGGATGCATTACTAAACCGCGCAACCATTTTCTCGGGCCAAAAATCACAAGATCCATTAGACATAAGTTATAATATACATGTGTGTGTGTGTGTGTGTTTGTGTATTTTTACAATGTATAGTTGTACTGTGCACTAGATTGTTCCCGAGACTTTAATGTCGTATGGATTTCTTGGTGGATTTTAACTCTATTCCGACCCTCCTATACCCGCCACTGACGCGTATCGTGTTTGACGACGAATATCGCGTCCGTCCCCGTTTCCAGTCACAAGACCTTGATGGCTCGTTGCCAGCTTAAGTCTATTTTACCCAAACTATAATAATAGGGATACCGATTTAAGTCCATATTAGGCGTTTAAGATATCAAACGATGTAATATTATAATAATATGAGCTCGAAACCTAATAATTATACTTTATTTTTCATCGTTAAAAATTATTGAGTAAATTTCTGCTGTTAAACCTCCCAAAATTATGATTATTATGACAATAATAGTATTTGAAAATAATTTACTGATAACAAAAAAAAAAAAAAAAACAAAAATTATATAATATTATGTAGATTATTATCAGTTTTGTATTTTGATGATATTATTAAGTATCCACGTACAATAAAAATACTTATCATATTATATACAAAGGTTTTATACTGATAAGCTAAATCTGTTAGTTCAATTCAAATGTCATTGAACTTCTTTCAAAATAGATTATATTAAAATTAAAATGTTAACGAAACAAACTATATTTTATTTGAGAAAACATCTCAAATCGTATATTTTGAAATTATCTCAATGCGCGTGTGTAATATTAATTTTAAGTTTTTATTGTCGGATCGTTTTGTTTAAAGCAAAGAACGATTTTTTCATTAAACATTTACCGGTCTTCATTGCATTTATCGGTCGACTATTTGAAGTCTACCCTTTTCAAAAGGTTTTTATTAATTATTTCGTTTATATATAAATGAGTATTAAACATTAAACTACAAGATATATATTAAAACATGAAATTTTCAATTTATTCAAAGAGATTTTCTTCAAGCATTTTATTATATAATTTAATGGTAGAATTAAACAGACGTTCATCATTATGTTAAATAAAACAGAAAATACTCAAACATATATTACTATAACGATCATTTATACCAATGACAAATTTAATAAACTCACGCAAGCTTGAAAAACAAACAAACTGAGACTAATAATTGGAAGTTGAACGAACGATGGTGTGTGTGATGAATGGTTTGAAGCTAAAAAGTTTTCCGGTTCAAAATTCACTCGGATAATAATGAATTTTACGGCAAATCATAAAACGTAAAATAATATAAATCTCACCATACATAAATTTTAAGAAATAAAAACAACAAGGTTATTACGTAGTAGCAGGTACCTGTAAGTTATAAGTGATGGGATACAACAAATACTAATTGACTCATCGCAAAAAAAAAAAAGTCTGATAAATCAGTTTCTAATTTTTTTTTCTGTCTTGCTAATTTTTTCTTCGCGTTCTACGGGGTGGTGTACAAATAACAAATGACAACGTGTATTAATCTACAGAGAACCGGAAATCGAAGTGTCCAAAGGGTGACAATAATATTATTACCTACGTATATTCGGGCGGATTTACGTGTGGATTATGTGGCAGTGGGACGCACATCGGATCGTAAATGTCAAATGCTCCTCGATAAAAATAACGAAAAGACGTCGCTAGCAATAATAGTATATATAGCACGTCGGCGAACCGAATGCGAGACCGTTGCGATAATAATATCACGTCTGCAGATCGCAAAAGTCGCCTCTAATGACGTCGGCGTCGCGCGTTCACCGCGGTATAAACCGGGTTCACGGTGCGATACAATCGATGGTCTTTATCGCGGCAGACCGTTCGGGATGATTAACGACGGACGGACGGGAGTATGTGGGCACGACGCTTTTGAATCCGATTTTACGCTCAATATACCGCGCGAGCGACACATCACTGCACCGTAATTGCGGACGACAGTTGACGCGGTTCGATCCGAACGCCGCCGCCGCGCCACACACCGCGGGAGGAGCGTTTATAGTCGATTTGTCACCGCTGCCGCCACCGTAATTCGACACTTGCAGGAGCGATGGGTGACGGCGAAAAATAAATAAATAAATAAAAAATCACGAGGCGTTTTCCCGCGAATGTGTAAAAATAAAAAAAAAAAATACGTTTTTTACGAATTCCCCGGCGCGCCATTAGCATCGATTTTGTCCTAAAATCCTGCAGTGTACACCGCGGCTAACACGCGTATAATGCCAAAGTGACGTGTGTGTGTGTGACGGAAACTGCTGGTCCGCTGCCCGTCTCGAACTGTGACACTCGTAATGATATCATATATAGGTAGGTTTTATCGCGTCCTCGTTCGACGGGTGCGCGTTATTATAAGCTCCGACTAACCGCGGCCAAGATCGATCGGTTTTGAGGGCGACCTACATTGCTCGTCCTGCAGGTGCGATACGCGCACACGTCACAAAGGACGACGAAAGGCCTAAACTTAATATCGCTGGAGATTATGCGTCCGGCACCGAGCTCCTGCGCGCACAAAAGACTCACGAGTGACGGCGACGACGAGATGTACGGTCGTTATAATATTATTATCGTTGTGTGTATACGACAAGAGTGGTGCCGTATTATCGTCACTTGTCGTGAACGCTCAATGCTTTTGTTCGGCTCTAACGAAGACGTTTTACCATTTTGCGCGAGTGCGTATGTATGTGTGTGTGTGTGTGTGTATGTACACCACTCGTCGGGTCCGGACAGTCGACAAACAATATTCTCAAAGATTAAAGGGTTAAACCTTTCGACAGTTTCTCGACCCTTTAAGAACGGCCAACAAGACACTAGTGGTGGCGGTGATAGTGGGGGTGGTGATGATAGTGAGGGCGGTGGTGGTGGTGGTGGTGGTGGCGGTGATCCGGGATTTAGTCGAGTTTCTCCGGGGATTTGTTTTGGACGACAATTATTTTTTTTCCAACGTGTAATTTGACGACACTTGTCACGTCGCTGTCGGTCAGCAATAACACGAAAAGGCCCAAACAGCTTTGCTTTCCCGTACATCGCACGGGCAAAAAAATTATAGTACCAATATAAAATGTAAAATGCTGGACGATTTTTTAAATGGAAACAATATTTTTATATTTGACGCAGTGTCATCTGAACGAAAAAAAGTTTACGGTGTTGAGCGGTTTTAAACCCAACGATTCCTCCGACCCATAAATACATTGTTTAACGATTTTTTTCATTTTTTTTTTTTTTGTGACTGCGTATTCGATATAGCACGATCAATATTATGGAGCACATAAACTCAAACACCTGTTGATATTCTACCGATATACTACATCTTTAGGTAAAATAAATCATCTAAAACGTGTGTATTGTCTGCTGCACGAATGAAGGTCAGCGTTTTTCAAAGCTACACATATGACCGCGCGTTGTTTGCGAAATGGTAAAATGTTAAGAGTCACATATGATCAATTTTAGAAATATAAAATTTTAATGAAACCTTCAAGCTATTAATCGCTTTACAATCGTAAATCTATTGAATATACTGTAGTGTCAGATCGTGATGATTAGTTCTCATAATTTTTTGTGCGATTTGTAACGTGGTGCGTTTTTCGATGCGGTTTATAATATATCATCGTCAACGCGTACAGTTTAACGTCATTTTTACGAGTGAAATAGTCATTGATAATACAATTGTCGATCGAGTATTTTATTATAGGCTAGCGCTCAGGAAGCGCCGGGGGTTTAAAGACACTTCCGGACCCTTCGGTCTTCGCCCAAAACGGCAAGGGACCTAATTATATTATTATTAATTAACTGTAAGTTTTAAATCTTAAAAATCCAAGTATTATAAAACATAATTGAGTTTTTATTTCTTCGAAAAGATAAGAAATCCTATCGAAAATAATCGTATGTTCTATAACATTTTAATTGTTAAGCTGATAAATTTCAATATTGTTTATCCTCATAGAATATTTTGATATTTGAACGTTAATAGTCTATTTTTTAAATTACATACAACAGTTTACGAAAGTGTTCACTATAATAAAATATATTCACTATTCAGTTTCAGAGTCGATGTATAACAACTTATTGTCAAGTTGTTGTATTGTTTGTGAATAATTGTATTAGTATTATTTAAAGAAGCTTTTCTTAAAATAAGTAAAAAAAAACGGATATTAAAAGCGCAAAGCCAACATATTCCTATATACTTATAATGGCTTTTGAAATTATTTTGTTCCTTAATTTTTAATGTGCATCCCTCCCGCACCTCACCACCACTCAAGAACCAACAGTCTGCGCAAGTCTATGTATTTTATTACACGCATATTTAATAGATATTTATCAAAATAATAATTGTAAAATATTCCAAAACCGATTTATATCAGATACTATAATACGGTAATATAACTTTCATTGTAGAGTCCGTGTTAACACGGTACAGAGGCAATTAATGAGGGTCCACCAACCGCGGGACGTTCCATACGCCAGGAAATAATTATTTGTTTTTCAAACTGTTAAGTTATAGTGTACACTTACTCGCGGTTTTGGTTTTTGAACGTTTCCCAATGTGCAATGTGTTCTGATTGCTTAACACCAACCACCAACCGCCAGTTTGTTAGACTACGGGTCTAAAGTCGTGGCTATGTTTGTATTTTTTTTTCCGGTCACCCTAATAAACGACATTTCGTTCAGTTCATCAAGACTGCACTTCTCGCAGTACTTATATAATATATACCACAAAAACCTTCTAGACCGTTAACTCTAATCATGATTTTTTTGCGTTTTCTGTTTTGTGTTTCGTCGTAGATCATCCAAGAGATCGAGAACTGTAAGGGAGCAGAACCTGCACTACCATCGTCGTCATCGTTATACCTAACTTCGGGACAATGCGGATGATGTGGTTTATGGCCGTTTCGTGCGCTTTGCTGTCCATGCAAGGTGCGCACTCCAACGCCGGGTTGACGAGCACCTCCTTCAGCAACGAACTGCGCACCGGTTTTGCCAGGTTGTTCCAGAACGGCATCGAACAGCCGCTGCAGCAGTCACCGTACCTGCTGCTCAACCCGACCGACTTCCAATCCGGCACCGGCCAGCTGGTCCAGCGACCGGCGCCGTTCAGCCCGCTGGCGGCCACGGGATACCAGGCGTCACGCCCTAGGTACGAGTTGCAGCAACTATCGTGGGTGATTCCTTATTATTATGTCCCTACCAGGTACCTGCCTCCGAGGGGTGGAAAGCGGCCCAACGACGTGCTAGTGGTCGTCGTCAAAACCAGATCGAATTGTACGGCCAACGGGACGACGCCCGAGGATGACGAAGACGTTGAAGACGACGTAAGCAGTGCCCATACGTACACCCTTAAAAACTATAGCCACCTCCACCTAGAGAAGTGTTTGGAGATCAGTCGATAAACAAAAACTACCAAAAAAAAAAAAAAAAATTTAAAACGTATTTTGTGTTTAATTTTTTTTGTAGGTGATTTAGCTTAAAAATAATGAACAACTAAAAAGATTGGTATGGGAGTACAAAAAAATATATATATATATTAATTAATTTATAATAATATAATCTATGAACTCACAGAATTATATTTATAAGTATAGGTATCTAATGAAATAAGTAGATATTTTCAAAATGTAAGTAAAAATTGTAAGTATTGGTATAATAATACTATAATAGAAACCGATTTACCAGTAGCTAATAATCTCATTAATAATATAATATTAGATCTTTTCTTAGAATAACATAATAACATAATTAGATCGCAGAATAATATTACTATATAATTAATTGTTATTATAGAAAAATCAGTGTATATACTAGTTAAAAATATTAACTAAAACATTATGGTACCTACTACATAAAGTATTTTAAGTCTTAGATGGTTAAATGAGTCAATTTTGTATATACAATTTTTTAACCAAAATTTTACGATTCTAAGTTTTTATTAATACAAGGACAGCACGTCAAGCAGCGTTTACTAAAGAAACTCCAAAAGAGAAATGATATCAAACATTACTAATAGATAGTAATGACATAAACAATAATATTTTTTTTCTGTACATACCTATATATTACCGTATTAAGTAGAAATATTTTAATTATTTCGTTAATTTGCGTTGCCAACGTTATCCGAAGATCTGAACATATACGATGCAATCTCATCTTAAATCACCATTATAGAGGACTACATTAATTCACCACCGTAAACGGTTTGGTATAATATGCATATACTACCTATTGATACGTTTCTTCTTGAATTGTATATAATTTTTCGAAGTGATCGTTTAATTTAAAACGAATCATATATTCAAACTTTTTGTTGCCCGTGTACAGACCTCACAACTTAAACGATTTTATTCGTCGACATTTTGACCGATTATCAATAATTCAATAACCCATTCACTACCTATGTTCCGTTTTGAATCGCGTGCACCACGATGTCGTGAACCTTATACCTACGGCTATATTATAATATATTATTACGTCATGTGTTTACAGGGACCGAATCCCGACGACGACGTCGAAGAAGTGACCATCGTTACGGGCGGAACGGAAAAGGGCAAGGAACCGTCCCGGTGCGTGTGGGCCATTCTGTCGTGCTGCGCCCCGTCCAACACGCCCATCCGGTACACGTGTTTCGACGTGCTGGGCTGCAGCACGGCGTTCTGGGACACCAACCCGTGCGTGCCGGCCATCATAAAGACCGCTCTGGACCAGGCGACTCAGTTCTACGGCGCGGCCACGAACAGCAACCGGACCACCACGCCCGCGCCCCCCACGCCACCGGCCGTCCCGGCCGCGGCGTCCACCGACACGGTGGCCTCGATGATGGCCGGCGCGTCCACCGCCGCGGCCGCCGCGACGACTGTCGACCAGACCACTCAGGCGGCCGCCAGCAGCACCGCTTAGTTTCCGCTTCCGATCGGGTCTCGTCCGACAATCCGACCGACCGCGGACGAGCTTAGTATTTTACGGTCATCATTCAATTTTTTGCATATTTCGCGTACGGACACAAAACCAAAGATCCGACACGATTCGACGCAATAATATTAATATATTATTATGTTTAAGATTATCCATCAAGTGTAATATATATATGCTGTGCACTGCTTATAATAATTTTATTGTATAAAACGTAAATCAGACACCGACAAAATTATATACGTCCGGTGCCGGATCTAGAACATAATATATAATATTGACGCCCGTTGCCCGTAACGGGTAAATAATAATTATTGTTTTTTCGATTTATTGACATCAATAATTGTCTTTCTTACGCAAAATTTCGGGGTTTTCTATTGTTTTTCACTGTTTCGAAAAAACTCTCGGCGTAGGTACTTTATTGAGCACACAAACGGAATGTCTCGTAATTAAAAAAAAATTTGAACACAAACTGAATTGTAAAAGTTCTTACTACGGTGTTTAATATAAAAACAAAATAATAACGCGCGTACAGAAATATTTTAAAAACTTATTTCGCTGGCTTACTTATTTTCAGCAAAATCGTTTGTAGCTTCATCATAATTGATTCTCCGCTCATTTTTATTATTTTTTTTTTCACATAATATTTTGTTCTCCGTGTAAAATAATAATATTTAAAACTTAGTACATAGTAGGTACTATGTATTTATATACAACCGGACTGCAACTAAATCATAAATTAATATTGTTTTATTATTTTATTTTTCTTATGGTTCGTTTAGTAATCAAATTAAATTCACAGCTTTCTTTTATTTTTTGAATTTATAATTCAAATACGTTGAGGTACTTGGCCCTGTACGAATGTAGCGTCAGAGACAAGAAATCCTATTCCCCTAGATCCGGCACTCATTTTATCAAACACTATAACATTGTGTATAATATAATTAAATATTATGTATGTCTCGTTAGTTTTTATGGATAAATTTCATTTTCCAATATAATATCGATTATTTTTCATTAAATGTAATAAAATAAAATATTATTTTTTATCCGCATTATTTGTACAACATGGTATGGACTAAAAATGTTAATTTAGCACATTTTTTTAAATTTCCTTTTGGATCAAAATGTTTTCTTTCTTCTCCGCCGGTTCTTTTCTTTTCTATACGCACATATTACGAACGTATACGATTTCAAACCTACTGAGGAACAGACTTATGGTCTTACAATGTTTATTCTTAAATCCAGAATACTTCTGATATTTGTTTACCTCAAAAATTTCATTTATTTTATTATTGGATGAAAGTATCACCCCATAAATGGTAACCTTTACAAATCCTCGTCAGTTTTGAGGAAAACGACAACAATGAATACTAAAAAAAGTGAAATGATTGACGTCTGTACCATAAACATTCAAAATTATAAATCCTTTTAAAGGAATGGATTAAATTACTTTACAATTATAGTGAGATTTTGAAATCAATATTTTTGTTTGACAGTTTATTCAGTTTATTGTGATAGAACCATAATATACTTTTGTAATACGATACTATGTATGATTTAAACTTTCACGGGTAATAATAACATTTTCATATAATAATTTAATCTCGACTTAAGAATAGAGAAATTTGATCTAAAACTAATTTAAGCGTTGAATAATAATCAATTTATTATATTAAATCAAAATGTGCGTTTTATGAAGTACATTTATATTAAGCGTATCTTAATTTCAAAGAAATTTATTAGTATAAGATACATATTATGTTAATTTTAATAAGCTATAAACTTTATAATTTATAGATAAAAAGACAATTTTACCTTGGTTGTTAGCGCGTAATCGGTATACAATATAAGGTTCTAAAATAATTACCTAGCTATGTTGGAATGTACCTAATTTATAGTAATTTCTATCTATCTACGATATCTATGCGTGGAATAAAGTTGTATAATGATATACCTATTTGTGACCTTCTTTATGCTTACAAGTTACAGAATTAATTACTAAAAACATTGAATTCATCAATATTACAACACTGAAAAAATATAAATCTGAAATTAAGAATTTAAATTCCTACTATTCTAATTTTAATTTTTTCGATTAAAATAATAATACTCTTTATAATCTATACTACTATGGTAAAACAATATCTATGAATAAATTACTTATAGTCAAATTAACTCTTAGATCATTTGCATAAATATATAAGTATCATAAATATTAAATATCTGAATATACAAATACACAAACAACAGCATGAGAAATGAGTATTACGCTAATAGTATTTACATTAATAGTTATTAACTTAAACTCATTCAATCTAAATAAAAAAATTGATTAAAATAATTTCGTCGATTATGATGATTATTTTATGTTTATAAATATAAACAAGTATTAATATTTAACTTTTATTACATTTATTAGACTATATTGTCTATATTAATACATACATTATTAAATTAATAGTTATGTGATAACCTAACCATTAGTTTTTTGTAAATTATGTAGGTACTTTTAAGTTATATATTTTTATCGTACAGTGTTTTTTCAATTACCATTTGTAAATTGTAATGCATTTAAGTTTTAAGTTTTTAAAGTATTTAAAATTAGCACAATAGGATTTATTTTGCCAACTTGAACAATAAAAAAAGTTAGGTTTATTTATACTTCTGGGCTTTTCAAAGCCAAATAAATTTTCTAATAATACCAAAACCTCTATTATCATTTAGAATTATATTCATCTTTTCAAATAAGTCGGTATCGGATGCATTTTAATATAATTTGTATGCTGCTGTTTTAGTTTAGGACTTAGGTAACTCTTATATTTTTTTTTTTTTTTGTTGACTTCTATAAGGTAAATTAATAATTTATTATAACTCATGGCTTGTAAAAAAAAAAAAAAAAAAAACAATAGAAATGAAAATTGACCAACATGAATCTTACGTATGTACTATATGTCTGATGGAAACTAAATAGAATTATGGTCACGCACCTGTCATCACTTGCATTTTATAATACACCGAACGTATACACTTCGGACGTTGCAATCAATCAATGACACTACAATTCAATCACAAACTACTTTTAGAGTATATCATCAAAAAAAAAAAAAAAATTCAAACCGTTTCACCCTTGTCGTCTCCATTATTTTCACTCGGGAAAATGTCTGCCACATTTGTTGTGTGTTCTTTTTTTTCTTGAAAAATCCTATTTCATAGAATGTATATATATATATATGTACATGAGTCAAAATTAAACGTTCCAGAAAAATAAAAATAATATCAAACAAAAGGAGCAAAAAAAAAAAAAAAAACAAAAAATAGTAATAATAATAATAAAAATCCACCAACGGTATATAAACCGAATCGATGGTCCTTGAAATGGAAGAACGAGCGCGCGCGTGCGTGTGTGTGTGTGTGAGGGAGTGTAAATATATACTCACACCACTGCGTATAGTCAGCAATGGAGGAAACCCTGCTTCACCGGTTACATGGAGTATGGGGTGTGCAAGACCAACGGCAATTTCCTATTTCAATTTTTCAACCCGTTTTCCGGCCCGCTAACCACTGCAGCTAGCGCGTCTGAAAATTTAATCAACCTTCCTGCTGCCGACTTGACTGCCACTATACAATACTCCACAATTGCCGACTACTATAATAATAATAATAATAATAATAATAATAATAATAATATTGTACTGTACCATTCTACCGATACTGTTACTGCTATTTCTAATAAACTATATGTCTATATACGACTACGGCTGTTAACACTAAACACTAATCTATGTAACTGTTATTATCATCGTCGACTGTCCACGGAAAATGAAATTTTACTCGGTGGAAAGGCATCGTAGCTAACCAAAAAATCATACTTATAGCTCATATGAGCACTAAATTTAAGAGACATTAATATGAAGACGTATGTGTCATCGGCAGATAAAAAGTAGCGAGATGATCATTTTTTCAAAAAAAGTTAATATGACGACGAGACAAGAAGACGACATCTCAATTGTTTCAAATTTATTGAATCCGGGCTGTTGACCTCGACTTAGGTTGAATAATACATTTATCATCGATGCTATCTATACGCCGACGTAATAAAATTATAATACGCAATATATACCTATTGGAATTCGATTACTGTACAATACGTCATGAACAAAACTAATATATTGTTTTCATCATTGTTGTTTTTATAGTTATTTGATATTTCATAGAAATTATTTCAGCTACAGAGTGCCATTTATCCATTTTGATTATAATATTGTTGACGATAAAAAACAGATAATCAATTTTTAATTTGGGAAAGAAAAAATTTTTCTTCTTAACGTTTTGAATATTTTTAAAAATATTCTTTTCTTTAGCCATACAAATTTTTTGTTTAGTTTAGAGTGAATTAGTATTTGGAATTGCCTGGATTTCTATTACTGCATTATGTTTTAATACTATGATTTTTTATTAATAATAATTATCTAACGTTCTCTTTGTACTATATTTTTTTAATCGATAATTTTGTAAACATTTGATAATCTCGTTTAAACGTAGGAAATTATGACATTCATGGATAGCAATATTAAAAAGTTAACAAATAAAAAAATAACTATCTTGTTTTTTGTGAAAAAATTAATTAATTCAATTAAAATAATGCAAAATACTTATAGAACAGAGTACCTAGCATAGTAATGTTTTTAAAAAATTGTTTTGCGATTTAAAAAAAAATATATCAAATACTTTACAATATGTATAAACAAAAAAAACACAATTTTTCCGATATTCCCATAGCAGCAAATTACTTGATGAACTCGTTTCTAAATATCTTGTATACAGACAGTCAATCGATTATTCATAATTTAATTTGAATGTATACACGCAAACACCAAAAACGTTTGGGTTAAAATAATATCACACTAACTCACTGATCGGAACAATATCTGTCGAAAAAATAACAAATAATTTCATCTGTACGATCATTAGTTTATTTTGTGGTGTAGCCGTCACGCTGTAGAAATAAAATGTTAATAATACGGTTTTACGTGCAATATTATGTGATATATTGAACTTGCAGAATAATAATCAACATATATATATATAACCTATACCATACAGCACGATATGGCCCTTAATGTGACCTGTTGAAAGGAAATAGTAATCGATTTTAAACACGAAGCGATGCTTAAAAAAATATTACTTTAATTCGTGTCATATTGTGATGACATCGGTGTTGATTTTAGCCACCACAATGATCCAGCGATTGGCGATTGTGTTACGCGTTTCGGATCCGACGACCGTACGTACCCTACACAAATTCCAGTCGTATTTTATGTTGGACAATCGACGATTATTATGAGCCAATAACGACAATAATTATAATTATGATAATAATAACTAATTGCAATTTATTATTATTGTTATTATTTCTTTAAAGTAGTATAAAAGTAGACGGTACGCGTGGCAATGACGAATTTGTATAATTTTTCGTCTAAAAACGAATACCTAATATTAGTAATATTCTAATATAATATGTGGTCTTAGCTTACAAAACAAACTAGATTGCAGCTCGAACGACCATATAGTCACCGTATTTATGATATTACGGTATATAGCAATATAATATATTAATATACGGTCAGTATAAAGCTGTTTGCTAAACGGTTATGTAGGTAACTCAACACTATCGATGCACCGATGTAACCACTCTGAACCTTCCCTACCACAGCCGTGCTCAAAGCATATAATTTCTTATTCAAACCCAAATGACGTCGTTATGATCATATAAATTCACCGACCGGACCTTTGGCCAGCGTTGTATTTTTCTTATTATACCATCGCTATAATAATACACTATTAAAACAACGATATAAACTGTGAACCCGAGTGTTATGTTGTTAGGTACCCATCACTATCAATATTATAACGGTCTGTCGAGAAGGCGGAAGATTTTCTATACAATATTTATAGTTTCAATGATTGTTTTATAGTTATTATTATGCACGCTGCGAAAGCGGTAAACGTCTATCGCAAAGCAACGCAGAAAAGCCAAACCGGCCGACCGTATAGGCTTTACTTGGATTACGAATCGTGTAACGTAGTACGATGGCGTTTGAATTGCTCGTAGTCGCCTATTAGTATTTACTCTCATCGTATCGATCGTTCAGAGATCTGCCGTCAATGCGGAAGGCGAATTTCACATAACAATATAACAGATTATTTATGCCCAAATCACGGTTATCCTGATGCTGATAGAATTTCAATGGGTAGGGGGGCGTAATGTGTGGCTTTTGAGGCTCGATGTTCCTGACGAGTCTTAAAATATTAACCACTTATCGATGCGTGTCTAGAGAAACCCGTACGCTTTTCATTCATCATATTACTATACGAATCGCACTTCAAAGATAACATTTATCCATCAAGATACGTATAGATACGCAAATAAACTCATGTGCGTGCGAGTAGTATAAACTTCGTAAAAGTTTCATGTGATTCATAAAATCGTAACAGTATGTATATAATATGAACACCGGAATTGTGGCATTAGATCTTGATTTAGTAATCAAAGTTTCTTTGCTGAAAACATACATATTAAACGCACATAATAAACAAGTTGCGGTCGTATAGGTATGCATGTTATATAGATATATAGTTAACCGAATAGAAAATTATCTGAAATAATATTTACATGACTGAAATCGAGAAAATTCACTTAGTCATATTCAGTCGGTGTTGTACAACCTAATTATAATTAGAAACCTTCTTCGTCCAATTCAAAAAATTAAAAATATACGTTTGTTCTTTCTAGAAACTCTTAGGATACAATATTATTATTATATTATAAACATTTAGCTAACGAAAAAAAATTGCTGAAACCACATATTATCTCTAAAAACCATCTTAGTGATGATATTTAGCTTAAATACAACATCGTGAAACGTGACGATAGGTAAAGAAAGCTTTTGGCTACTATACCTACTGTACCTATATAAATTTAATTTTTAAATATACTTCACTCTAGTCCAATACTACACTATTATAACAATAAATATTTCCTAGCACTTCAACCCTCTGTGGTTCTACAATTCTACATACAACAATCACAATCACAAATATTATCAAAAATATTGAACAAAAAACATTTGTTAGTTCACCTACCATTATTCATTTGACGAGTTTCAACGAATTTTAAAAACAAGTAGAAAAATCTCTCTTGGAGCGTTTTGTGGAATATATGAATATAAATTAGCAAATAACAAACACCGACGCCGTTCAAATATATTTTATACAAGCTAGCTGTGAGTTTTTATGGATTAAAAAAGGATGTATGGATATATTATATATACCACGTCTATAATCTATGTGTTACATTAATAATATTTATGAGTATATATTTTGAAAATAATAATCCACATGATCTGTCTCTTTTCCACCCACTCCCATAACAGCCCTTTACGACGCGATCTGTAAACTCGTAACATTTTTTTGACGTTGACTATCGGACAAAATGTCTAGTTTTGATAAACGGCCTATTTTTTAGTTAATCATTATGCTGAAAATTACACGTGGATACAAACATATTATTTTAGTAGAGACGTTAGGATGCTGTTGTCGACTGATTTTGAAGATTTGATTTTATTTCAATTAAAACATTATTTTCGTACTTTAATTTTTATTTTATTCTTTGATCATAGTTGTAACGTAAACCTTTTAAATGTAACTTAGCCGTGGATTATGGACATTTAAAAAAAATAAGATGCAATAAAAACGGTTAATCTGTAGCAATAATACAGAATCAAATGTATTCGTAAGTGCTGTGCATTTGTTCACTTTTGATTTTAGTGTGAAAGGTTATTAAAAAACCATTTAAAGGTAATATAATAATATATTATGTGCAGTTAGTGACTATAAAATCTTTATTCCATAGGATATTGATACTACCACTGACTACAAACTAAATGTAATAAATACAATTTAGGTCAAGACAAAAAATAAGTTTCAAATAACTTTTTTAAATTTTAAATTTGCCTTTTTTTGAAATGATGTTATATTTGCTACACGCAATTTTCATTAATAATATAAAATATTTTAAGCATTTACATTTTAATTGAACAGTATACATTTAGGTTACAAGTGACCATTTTACCATAAGATTGGTCCCTAAATTGTTTAAAAACAATTTATTATTCAGACGTTTGTAATGCATATTTAGGCATACACTATTTTATACTTAATTAATATGATCTCTTAACTTTACTTAACTACTTGAAAATTACATAAAAATAACTTAAACACATATATTTTAGCAAATACTCTAGTATTCGTTGAATTAACAGAAAGGTTTAATACAAA
Organism: Aphis gossypii; assembly: GCF_020184175.1. NCBI lineage: Eukaryota > Metazoa > Arthropoda > Insecta > Hemiptera > Aphididae > Aphis > Aphis gossypii. Next base: position 12,957,633 of record NC_065531.1, on the reverse strand, counting down.
TTAAGTTTTTATTTTCGGATCATTAAAATTTAGTATAGTAAAATAAAAATAAATAATGAAACCTGAAAAAAACAAAAAAAAAAAATTACACTCGAATAGTTAAGTTACCTATAAAACTAAGCTAAGTAGCTTAATTCTCAGAAAAGTCATTATGATTATGCATTTTAAAATGTTTTTTCAATTGTTCTTAGTGTTCCTACACAGACATGTACTGATATTACCTATTTTTGTGCTATATTATAAATTATATTAAAAATTTAAAAATATTGGAATTACAATGAATTTTTTCTTCGCGCTTTATAGATATCATTAGATTATTATAATTAATTTGACTTTTAAGAATCATTGTATTCAAAAAATATTATTTCTAAGCAACTCTTTGTTTACTTCAATATACGCGGTGTAAGTATTAACTATAAAGAATCCGATATTTAGCTCGAAAAACGTTGGATTTTTTTTTGACATTATTTTACTTTTGTAATGTAAGACATGTGTTTGATAATTTAAAATTTAAAGAATTTATTATATTTTTTATCAATAAACCATTCGTAATCTTATCTGTTAAGATCACTCACTACTATCAACGGTAAACTACTTTATTGTTTGATAAATTGTTGGTAATTTTTCTTCACGCACGAATAAAACTATAGAGAAGTAAAAAAAAAAAAGCCTTTCTATAATACCAGCACTGAGTATAGGATTTACAGTTGAAAGATCGAGTCACTTGAAATTCCTTTGACAACTCGCTCTACTATTAAAAATAACAGTAGACAAATCTAAAACAACGTATATTGTAAAACCAATACGTTTATTATAGTCTGTATCAGATTCTAAACGCGATTCGACTGAAATAAAGAAACTCACGTTTTATCTTTTTTTATTTCATTTAAACCCTCGTGAATACGTTTTACTACAGTTAAACAACATCACGTTTGACGACTAAAGATACACGACGTGTGTAAATAAATATATAATATATTATTTTTATTAATAAACACGCTCGTAAATCTACTAAATAGTATTTCAAATCACTAATTCAGCGCGTTTAACTTTCATTGGCCACAATCAATAGCATCAATTTACTCACACGAACACTAACCATCTGTCCAGAACTAAAAGTCCCGGCCTCACTTGGTGTGATGTAGAAAACGGGTGAACGGAGGAAATCATTATATTGTCTCTCCACATCATAGACTAGGTATGTGTGTACACTGTACAGGTTAACATTGTCGTTTTTATTATTAACACAGTACTATATATAAATACATAACATATGAGTTTGTAACCATATACGGCATATATTATATTATAGTGTTTTCCCTGTGGAAATTTCCAGCTCGTTACTTACCCGTCAACCTGTATCAACCATAAACGCTGTACGAATTTTATACATATCGTGTTATGACGTGACGACGCGACGTTTTTTTTTCACTTAATAAAAAAAAAAAAAGAAGCTGTTTTTTATTAATCTAGTATTATGAAACATGACGACATTCAAACGACAATTTATATGCACGCGATTATAATGTAACGCTGTTAAAAGTGTAGTTACAACAATAACCTATAACGTAATGAAAACAGTTTTCCCGTAAAATATTCGTAGGTGGTGGGAGGAAATAATAATTTTACTTATCTAGTGACCACAGTAATATATTATATTCAATATTCGTTTAAGAAATAATATCAATAAGCACACTTTTACGCAAACAATTTTATAACGTAATATATTTTATAAAATCTATTTATTAGAATTAATTATAAAACATATATGAAATGTACAATAATAATGTATATTATCAAATGAGGTACATTTTTATAACCAAGTCTGTGAAGACAGTTTTTGGATTATTATCATCTATAAATAAGTTAAGCACGTTTTTGCAGTGCAAACTTAATCATACAGTTCACGTAAAATGTATACGTCAACGTACACGCGTTATAATAACTTAAATAACTATTATAAACTTAATTTGTCCGAAAAATAATTGTCAATACATTATGTATTAATACTCTCAAGTTTGCGTATATTAAAATGCTGAAAATTTGCGCTCAACACAGGCAAAAAAAAATATATATCTTATAACGTATTTAACTTACCACTATTCTGGGACGTAGGCTTTTTATCTCCTTTGCCCATACCCCTTTCTCGTGAGCGGTTAATTTTGAAAGCTGTTTGGACGACTTTGACAGCAAACTGTATCTAAAATAAATACACATATTTTGTGGTTAGTTAAAAGTAATCTAATGCATATAAATTGTAATATTAAATTCAGTAAGAACATATATCGTATAGTGTATACAAATAATTAAAATTATTATTATTCAATTAATTCGTCCCGATAAACGTAATGATACATTTAAATTAACGACCGAATATTAAACCTCTGTAATATGTAAGTCGACTTTATAGCTCGTTGATGGTTTTGATGGATTTATAATAATACTTGGTCTCATAAAACTTTGAGTTACAATAATTGTAAATTTATAAATTTACGATTGGATTTCTTGACATTAAAATATACAAGTTGTAATGAAAATTTCAGTTGGATATTAATTGAACTCAAACTGCTTTAATTTGAATATGTTCTAATGTAAATATTATTATAAAATTTCATCTCCAATTAATATTCTAATGATAATAATTGTCAATTATCAGATATTCCCTGTAAATTGTAATCTTTAACAACATATCCTGTATTTTATATCCCAACTTATATTTTATTCAGAAATATTGACATAAATATTTAAAATTGAATCATGTTTAGTCCAAAGATATAATATTCTTAGTTACTATTTATATCATTTTAAACCTTTTACATGAATTATTTTGCATAAAAATATACTTCTGTGTTCATTATCTATGAATTATGATATAATTTAAAAAATATGAGTATGTGACTAAGTATTGAGTTTTACATCTACACTTGTTCATAAAATTATTGTGAAACAAAAATAATAAATATATTTAATTAAAATTATTTTATTTTAATTAAAATTATTACGGTGAATGAGTTTACATAACTTAATTAATGGATATCTTTATTGTATATACCGTTTTATTTTCGAAATATTAGAGATGAACGACAGAAAATGTGATAACTTAGGCCGTTGTTCTATTTCAGTTAAATCGGATCCTTTTCAAGTCGAATAAATCTCTCGATTTTACGAGTAGTTTGGATGAACCAAACTACAGCCCAAACTTCTAGACTTTTGTTACTGCCAATAATCCAATAGTACTGAGTCAGCGATCTAAAATATAACTCATCATAAACTTTGTGTCTTATCTTTGATAATAATGTCTATACAAGAATAAAATACAAATAACTGAAATACTTTAAGGAAAAAATTAGATCTGTTAAATTGAGTATTTTTATTTTCTTAACAAACACATAATGAACACAGATAATTGTATAATATATAATAGGTATTTTATGTACCGAATTTTTTTTTTAAATATTAAATCCTATTTCTTTTAATAGCTGAAAAATCTCTTTAAGAATTCCCCAAAAATTATTAAAAGCGCAAATCATTTTTTTTTTATCTAGAAAACTATTATTATATCCAAACTGAAATATCAAATAAGGCGTCAACACACTTTTGCATGGATAAATATTTATAAATTATATATAATAGATATATTATATAATTTTAATTGACTTATATTTAGAATTTTGAGAGTAAACAAGTAAGTTCACTTTTTTCCCTTTTTTATTTTTAAAATATCGAGTTTTAAAAAATAATTAAATTATCGCGACCCCTTCGAAATTGTCTTATTATTAATTTACTCAGTATACAATCGTATATTTTGAAATAAAATAAAAAAAAACTTGAGTAATTTGAGAATATTATAATCACTGTAAAAAATAACAAAAAGTCCTGCGGACACACATTTTCTACCTCATTTCCTTCTTTTCTTTAGAGTATACTTTTGCAATAGAAAAAATAACAAAACTCCGTATTGAATTGCATAGTAAATTTACAAAGTTCAAAGACCCAAAGTGGTTTATGCATTATTAAAGTTCAAGCTAAAATATTAATTTTTAAAGCTCACGTACCACACATCATCATCATATAGCAGTCATCAAAGTGAACTATAGTCCAACTCTTTGAATAAAACCTTTTACAAATGTTTGACGGAAATTTTATTTAGCTTGTGGGTTCTTGAAGAATGTCTCGAACAGGATATTTGCTCTTTTTAAATGGTTACAATTTAAAATAAATTGTTTCAACATTAATCCTGTAGTTTTCTTTTAACTTTTCACGGAACAAAAACATTTGTATTTAATTGCATAGACTTTGTTTTAAACAAAAAATGTTTGTATGTACTTGAAATTTTATGTATATAGTATATCAATTATTATTGTTATTAATTTAAAAATTTAAACTTTAATATTCTTTAATAATCAACATTGTAATCATGTGTGATAATACCTATTAATTATATAAGTAATATGTAAACGGTAAATCTACGTCCATGAAGTTGCACCTTCACTTTTTGCTATCGACTTAAACCAGAGCCAATAATTTGCAACGTCAATTGTCCGGGAAATCCGATTTCAATTTAAAAACCAAACTTCAAAATTTCAATTTCAATTTTCAACCCTTCCTATTAAAACTAAATCTTTCCTATCAGAAACATAATTCATCATCAAATTTAGAATCGGAAATTTAAAATTTTCTAAATGAAAAATAATAATATTCTTGTGATTTATAATTTTATAATTCTTCCTTGTTTTAAATATTATTGAAAAATCAACTCATAATCACCTAATAAATTCATTTGTTAGGCTTAAAACACGGTACAGACGTAAAGTATCTATAGTAAATATCTAGCCTTAATCAAAAGCACAAACTTCAAAGGCAAAATTTTTTAGTATTTTGTTGAGCTTCTTGAAGGAAAAAATTTAAATAATAATTAACTAACAACACTTAATTACTTTAGTGACGTTGAAACATCGATTTATAATAATGAGTAATTCATGAATCACCTTTCATGAATTATTATTGTTCACGTATCAAATAATATGAATAATATGTACCTACTTACTAGGGAGAGTTTTATTAGTTATATCTACTTAGTTAATTCGAAATCCTGGTTAATAATAGTGATAGCGAAATATGTGGTTCATACCTAGTATGTGGTTGATAATTACTATAAAATAAGTTCTTTAAGGTGGGTTAGTTTTATTGCACACACTTATAATTACAAAATTAGAAACAAAAAATATATCATTCAATGATAGTATGCACATTATCGAATCAGCGATAGAACAATTAAAACTAGTAAACGGACAAATAGAGATATTGTTAATTAATATAATAAATTGTATAATCCATGCTGTTACAAAAAAAAAAAAAAAAACCAAGCTATATCGATTTTAAAATTTTAAAATATTTAATGGAAATTATTTTAAAATTGATTGGTAGACACCCATCTAAATATTTTAGAATTCTTGCCTTCTCCAATTATATCGGTTGATGTGGAACGATTGTTTGGTCATTTAAAAAATATTTTTGATACCTAATAGGCGAAATTTAACATTCAATAATTTAAAAAAAAAAATGTAATTATTTAATGCAACCCATCATTTTAATATTTTTATAATCATACTTAATGTATTTATTCCATAAATGCATTGTAGTTATACAGAAATAACATTTTTATTAGACATATTTTATAAATTATACTTCCATATTTATGTACATATTTTTGTATTTTAATTACATATAAGTCCGTTCCCTAATAATAATATTATATATTTTAAACATATTATTATGTTTAATGTTTAATGTTTATTTTTTTGTTTTTTCTAACTTAAATTAAATGTTATTGTGAGTATAGGTTATTGAGCGTGATAAACGAACTTCACACCAAATAGTTACTATATTAGAACACATTTCATCGGCGTTCAAAAGGTCATTGGAGCTGAAAAACAAAATAATAAAGTTTATCCGACCCCAACGAGATCGTATTATCGTAGTATAAAAGAAGCAATTCAATTGGACTAATCAATTTGGTTAACGTTGTTTGGAGTTCATTACATATAAGGATGTCGAAAACAAAAACTTTGGCCCAACCATCGATATTCTTGTCGGTTCATCCGTGCACTACTCGGGTTCTTCGTTAAACGCATTTAAACATTTTAGCAGCAAAAAGTCCCATTTTTGTTGTGCACACAAGAGTGTTTTCAATATACGTAGTGATTATCTTTTTTTTTTTTTGTTCAACAGTAAAAAGTTCAAGAGGTCGACGGAGAAGAGAAAACGTCAACAAATAGATTCCAATTATCTCACGAAAATGCTTAAGTTCGCCTTGATTTATCGCCGAGGTGAAAACTTTATACGGAAACTGATGTGTAACACACAGGAGCCAAGGTTATACGCCACAACTGTGCAACCAGTGGTGGAAGGTTACATCCACCCCACCATTCATACCATTATATTTACTTTTTATCAACGAGATGATTTGTTAGATATTTAATTATTTAATATTAAACACAGTACATAGAAGTTTCTTTGTTATATTTTTTGAACGCACAGTGAAAGGCTATTGCTTTTGAGTACCTACAGCGAACACAATGTTTAACTCTATGTTATTTTTCAATATTTTACAAAAAGAAACTGTGAAAAATACATTTAAAAAGACGTTAATAAAAGTAAGAAACGTATTGTACTATACGAAACTGGTAATCAGGAATAACCAAAAAAATTTTTTGAAAGTTTTGTGCAGTGCCGTTGTAAATTTAACACAAGCATGATTTTATTAAATTATTTATTTCTAATCCAATGTACATCCAAACGCGATTGGATAAACAAAATTTTGCAAAATTGGTTTTTTGATTGCTTGAAATTTTTTAAACGTCATTTTCAATTTTCTATATCTTACATTATCAAATTATTACGTTAATTTATTTATTGTCTAGTTAATATGAATATTGATTACCATTTTATAGATTTTACCTATACGAGTAAAAAACTTAATTGAAACAGTAAAATACACTATATTATTACTCTTGATTATAAATGGAGCTTTTTTTTTTTTAATCGTGATAATAATTTCCATTTTTTATTTAAAGGTATTATTTAACTTTGAAGACATTTAAAAAAGAAAACGATGACTTTGGGTGCGCTGGGCAGCGACTGCGACGTTCGATAACAATGTTGCCGTAAGGATACTATGGTCGAACGAGTTAGGTTCAATGTACAAAAGATAATATTTTTACCATTTTTACCAGATGAACAGTAACTATGGTTACTGTTTCGTGACCCAACATCTTCTCAGCAGCCGCTCAACACGAAAATCCAAGTATTTCGAAAAGGATATGATTTATATCCTTTTAACAGGGATAGTGGTGATACGCATAGTCGTAACGTACCGAGATTACATGCTGGCGACCCTGCATCATTTTGACATTCTATCTTAAGAAATTTGGGTACTACGCATAAATGCACGAAAATGGATAAAATGCTTTCAGAAATCATAATCCTAAGCCATAAACTAATAAATATTAATAGTCATATTGTGGATATATTGTATGAAAATAATAAGCAAATGCCTAATATTTTTATTTAAATATATTCTTTTAAATTTTAATACCGTCTAAAACCATGATCTCCATGTTACGATGGCAAATGATCGTTTTAGAAATTTTTACAAACTCAGCCTGATAATAATGACGTACATACAATAATACATACGATTGATATAATAAAGTACATATCTATCTATATGATTTGATATTTTTTTTAAACATTTACAAATTTGTATTGAATACCAAGTATTTGATAAGACTTCTTCGATATACTCGTACGATTACCATCAATTTTAGACCTAAAAATCAACATAATATAATTTTTTGGTTTAAATACTATAATCTTAACCACAAATATATTTGATATGGTTTTATTAGATGAATAATTGTATGTGACTTTTAATTTCATAGGGAGAGAATTTAAAAAAAAATATTTGTTAGGAATATATCGTGAAAACAAAATAATAACGCTTAAAGAACAAAATTGCAATTATACATTTAAAAGGATTTTGCGATTGACTTGTCAGTCAATTAAACGACAAGTCAAGGATTCCGTTCGATGGGATAACTGCAGTGTGAACAGGTGAGTGTATGGGCGGCGTATGATTGTAATCGGTGGTGTACTAGTGTATTTTTTTCTTCCTCTGAACACGATATACATTTTTTTCCTACCACAGTTGTTGCCTGTCTGTTTTTTATTTTTTATATACGACCTACGATTGTTCAAGGGATTTCGAACTGGGTGCTCGATTTTATTGACCCGCTTTATATACCTGCAATCGACATGCAACAGTTTTGTATATACAATAAGTTTAGTTTTCTTCATTACTCCGTTTCGGATAGATCGTATATATGAGGGGGGACTAACCTATTGACCCACAAAGATGAAAACGACTACTACTACCTCCCGCAATAGTTTATAGTCTTTCCACCCCTTCACTACCACTATGCAACATGAGTATCGATTTTCACTCTATACAGAGTGAAGTAGGATTACTTTATTCCTTTTTGTACTTACATTTTATTTTATATAAGTACTCTGAAACGTCATTTGGTGATAAACCATAGATATAGTGTATTATTAATAGCAAGAAAACTGGTGAAAGTATTTCTTCTTCCCCTCCCCATTTGGTTTTAATGCTATAGAAATATATAGTTATAGCAGTGATTGTTATTAGTACTCAGATATCTACTATTATCATTTTTTTTTTCTATATAAAAGTAAGTAAAATACAAGGATAACTGAAAATTATGTCTCTATATATTTAAATTAAAACAGTGTCCATACATGCCTAAATAAAATAGAAAATAATTTTATAATTGTATTATTATTACTGTTATAGAGAATTACTTTTTTTATTATTCCCCTATATTTGTTATGTAAGAACAAATGAAAAAATTACAATATTATTATTCTAAGATGTCTTTTTAATTATAATACTTAAAAATTTATAATGCTAATTTGACCTACGTATAAAAATGAAAAATCAACAACCACTTAATGATAGTGCTTTTAAGTTGATCACTTCATATTTGCGTAAGTGTAATATGAAGCTGTTTTTTAATGTTCCCTTTCAAATTAAATATAATATAATATTAAATCATATTATACATTTTCTTCAATATATTAATATCTTAAAATCCTTATAAGCCCTAAAATGTGTATTGAAAGGAAAAATTATTTAGTAAAACTAATAATATTTTACTTCTAGATTTTTCCTTTTTGAATAGAATAAAAACTTTACAAATATACAACACATTGTATGTATGAAAAATTTATATTTGCTATTTACATTTAATTCGATGATAGATGTGATAATGATAAAAATATTTACCATAAATATACCATATATATATAAGTTATATATGCACATATTACATATAAAACAAAAACCCTATTAAATTTAATTGATTCTGTACCTATATTTTACATTCATGAAAGACTTCTGACTGTGAGAAAATGTACTTTTCAACGAAATTGTTTAAATTGTCTCGTCATCTACCTTACTAGTGCGGGTTTTATATAAACAATAAATAATACGTTAAATATTAAAAATGTTCAAGTTTAAAAAATACAATTTTCAAAACGGAAGTTTTATTTTGATGAAATTATTAAGATTTATTACATTATGACATTATCAACATAATTAGAAAATGATATTATTAATATAAATGATAATAAGTATAAATTTGATAACAACAAGTCACAGTTACTTATATACTCATATGTATTATTGAATAATTTACAACTAATATCTATTTAATCAATCAGAGGCAGATAATCCTATCGCGAAATCGGGATTTTCCTGGCCCTTGTTTAAAAATTTATAACGGACAACTTTTATACCTTAGCGGGCTACATGAAGCCCGAGGGCTGTGGGTTGGGCACCGCTGCTATATAGTATATACTGCATGATATCGTATTATGAACAATTTTCAAATCACCAACCATTAGTTTAAGTGATATTTTTCATGTTATCTGACTTAAATGTTTTTAACTGTATTCAGTACAAACTTGGTTATGATGTTTTTAACTTTTCAACCATTTATTACAATAAATAAAAATCATTATCTTATTATAATCACTATTTTTAAATTATTATAACAATATTTGCAATCCAATTTAAATTATTGTAAAAAAAAAAAACCGGGTCCATTCTAACAGTCATACAACTTTTGAATTTCACCTCTAACAAATAACATTAATTCAGAGTCTCGTTATTTTAAAATTTATACTAAAATAAATATACAATGAAACTGTAGCTTACGCATATTTCAATTACAGATCGATTAAAATTGTATTCGTTCGAGCAACAAGTCCTTCAACCATAAAAATAGCCCCGACTATAAAAAATTGTTCAGATATTTTTCAATAATTAAATGAATACATTTGCATACACATTTTTAAAACAAATTTATTAATCATGTTTAAAAGTAAAATAAAACATAACTTATCAATTCAACATATTATACGATTTATCCCAAAGCAATAAAATATTTACTAAATTAAAATAATATTAATTTTAATTTTAATTTTTCAATTTTAAAATCTTGTTTTTGATTTAGTAGTTATTTCCAGTATAATATGTTAAATAAAAATTAATTTGTTTAATGTGACTCAAAAAAATATTGATTCTGATTAAAACTAATAGATTTTTTATTTGCTATTTATGAATACAATTTTTATAAAATTGAGCCATGAAAACATTTAAAACCAGATAATCTTCAGTTTTCTGAACCATGAATGGTGTTTTGAAATCTAAATATATACAAGCTAAAAGTACATAGTTTCTTTTAGAGAAAATTTTAAATTAATATCCTGTGATGTCAATTTTTTGTTTTTAAAAATTGATATCATTTTCAACACGAAAACATGTAATCTAACTTTTTTCATCAAAGTAAATTGTTATTAGCATATGAAAATTGATTCTCAAAAACAGAGCGTTTTTAGTGTTTATATTAACGATAAGAAACTTTCACAGGATTAACCTAACCTTCAAAGTCTAAAGTATATTGCCTTTAAAATACAAACAATTTAAGAAATATTTTGTTTATCCAATAAAAGCTAACATCAGGATGACTTATAATTTTTAATCAACTCCAAATTTTCCAAACTACCAAGTATATAAAAAATTTTAACAATAGTTTCAAAGTAACACCATTATTTTTACACATACTTTTAACACAATTTTTTAAAAAGTACACCTAGTTAATAATTTTGTCTGCTGATTTTACTTGTAACTTGTATCAATAATTTATCAAAAAACCTAAATTTATTATCAAAATATGATTGTAACTCAAAATTGTTGGTTTCCGATAAGCTCAATATCATTTAGGCATTTATAGTTACCATTACATTGTTACATATATCATAACATTGTTCGACATAATAATATGACTAACAAGTTACCGTAAATATTACCAGACGAACTAGTAACAATTCTTAACTGGTTTAAAGAACACTATAAACTAATTTTTATAAAAAATATGCAATATACAAAATGTTTGTATTATAAATGGTAACAGCAGAACTAAAAAACATATACATGACAAATATGAGTTTGTCATATTTAAATTATGTATTTTTATTATGTATTCATAGGTAGTGTATCCCTTTTACCACCCTCATCTGAAATTTAAAAGCTTATAAAAACAAAAATTACACTTCCAAAATGTAATATTTATATGTTAACATAATCATAAAAATATTAAACAGCTCTAAATTCTGATATAAAGAATATGTGTCACCATTTATTACTTTACTATTTTTTTGAAAAATATAAATAATAAAATTTTAAAAATGCATAGGTGCCTGCAATTTTTCAAAAAGAAAATAGATATTAAAAAAATAATAATAATATATTTCAATATCAAAAAAATCGCTATTTGTATTCATTGCATTTCATCTGAGACCTACTCTCGAAAAACATTTGTAGCAGCAGCATGGCAATCTTAAATACTATAAACTAAACACATACACTGTTTTGCTTTCGGTGCGAATATAAACAAAGGTTTAAATAAGATCGTATGTGACGTGTGTAATCATAAATTTAGAACGTTCAGCATTTTATGGTACTCTGCACGGTATTCATAGCGCACGACCTAATTTACACTAATTTCGTTACACGCTATCATATCCAATTATGTGCATGTATGTGTGTGTGTGTATTTTAGATGTAATAATATATAAATATAATATATAATAATGTAATGCGTTTTCACTCGTTTCTCGCGTTCAACTGTTTAATGAATAAAAAATTAACAAACAACGGTCCCGCCGTTTCTCTGTTTTCAAGATTCACGAGGTACTTATTATTAATTTAAAATAACGCGTTTAAATTCATTAAACAGTATAAAGTTCGAGTCGCATGTTTCTTTTCTTTACACATTCAATATTTCGTGGTGATACAACATCGATTGTTAACGGCGCCACGGCATCGGTCTGTCGATTCGGCTTTTAAAACGTCACTGTCTCGCACACCACCCGCATAACGCACTCATTCACTCCTGGCGAGCGCATGTTCATGTCGAAATCAAAAATCCACGCAAAAAATAATAATAATAATGAGAAAGTAAAATAAAATCGACGAACGGAACGCACAGAGACGGCGTACGAGCTCGCGTTATTCCGATCACGTACTTGTTATCGTTGCGCATTTATATGTAGCTTTTCAAAGTTTTCCGGTCACCGAAAATCTCACGCGTCCTCGAACAAGGCGACTCTGCACGCGTGGCTTTTCTTGGCGTACAATTTATCCACAATTTCTCTCTCACACTTACGGCCACTCCTCCTCTTCCCGCCGACAACTCATTGTCCTCCGCTTCTCCGCATAATTTCAGTCTCCCGCCCCTATACGGTTAAATTTTTTGTGCGACGACATTGTAAATTTTTTCCACCTGTCCGAAACGGTTGATATTAATTTGGTATTATTGGGCCCAAGAACGGACTCCGATGAACTCCGTCACTCGCGATGGCGGTGGACGCACACGATAGTATCGTAGGTATACAATGATATTTTATAAGAAATCTCTCATCGGCAATTCGCATACAAATAATGACGTGAATCGGCAGAGGGGCGAGTTTTGTCCGTAAATAGAGATAACGCGTAGGTTATCGCCTGTTATATGACACTAATCGGACATTATACAGTTAACGTTTTGAATTTCAATGCGTTGCACATATTGCGGACGTATAGACGGAAACAAAACGCTACGGGAAATAATTCTCGTTGCTCCCTTTCAACGTGTGTGCCCATATATATATATATTTATACACCACAATACCTATTTAGGTGTACGTATTATAATATATACATTGTACCAAGACCAATATATTGCGTATCGTACATTTGCATATAATATATTATCCGAGTGCATATACATATATACATTATATAATACACGTAGTTATATGGATGTTGTACTTCTGTAAAATACAATTTACCATGTACACCACAACAACATATATATTATACATAAGTGCGGCGTATACGAATGAGAGTATTTGTGCATACAACTATGATGGTTTATATTATTTATTTTTATTGTTATCATTGACGACTGACAAAATGTGACCCGCTAACCCACAGCTATTTCTTTTTTGGACTCAATATTTATTTTTTTTTTTTTTCGTTAGTATCGATTGTTATTTTAAACAAATTGTATATATATATAGTATATGCTGTTATTATTTTATTTTCATATTATACCAAACCGTATTTAATTGAAGTTTTCATTCAATTCTACCATATAATACGTTTTTGTTTTTAAGACAACAATGTGCATCAAAAATTATTTTAAGATTGTTGATATTCTATTGTCAAGATATTATATATGGACTATATTGTAAAATTTAATTCGTTACTGAAATTTAATTTTCAAGAACAAAAACTTAATTATATATAAAAATAATACCCCAGAGAAGTTGACAAGTCGTTCTACAATCTACAGTAAAGTAGGTGTCGAGCGTACCTCCTAATAGAGTAAGTCACTGAAATGGGTGTGCAAATAATAATTATAATTCAATGATGCATTATTGGGTACGAAAAATAGTTCCGAGCAGAGACAGTCTATCAGTTATATTTCTAAGTATTTCTAAGTATTTATATATTTATTATTTATATTACTATAAGTAGTAGATAGAATTAACTATTTTTTTTTTTTTTGCTAAAAAGCAAATTATTATACATTATATTATAATATATTAAGTTTGTTAACTCATAAAGTAGTAATAGTAAGGTGTGAATAAGTTCGCGAAAAGCTCAAAATTATCTAAATATTTTTAAAAATATCATTGGATATAGTAAATAATAATGTATTATTAATATAATTATAAAATTTTCAAGTTGAAGTAATATTTATTGAATTATTTCAGCAACATAACTAAACTCATTATTATTCTTTTAAATATACGATTTCATTGAAATGAGATTACATCAGCTGAAAAATAATTATTTATTTGAATTTTTAAAGTTTTTTTCACATCAATTTAAAACTATTAATTATGCATTAATCGCTATCGGCTCAAAGTCTAAAAACGATAACACAATAATTCGTAGTATAGGTATTTTGTTAATATTATGAATTTAATAGGTACATTGATATTGTTTAGACAATGTAAATATAGCTTAAATTGCGTGTTGATTCTAAGAATGCATTTACTTTAAAAAACGATAGTTTGTTATTCGTGTGAAATGGTAAACATAATATATATTTGATATAATATGTATTAACGAGAGTACGTATACCTGTGAACTGTCTAGTGCACTATTTTGCAAATTACCTATGTAGATATAAGAAAATGAATAACATTTCGGTCTTGCCTTTTTGAAGCAAACTTATCTTCATTTTTTTTTTTTATTGAAATTTGCCTTTGTTGTGTAACTCATTAGCCACAAATTGCCTCATTAATTTATTATACCTTTATCTTAAACTGTTATTATATTTTATTTTGCATTCCTAACGTAACATTGCTAATCTTAAGACGGTAAAAAAAGTTTTTATATTTATACTTAACTCTCTCCGTTTTAATAGTAAACTAAATTTTTTATTCTCAGTTGTACACGTTTAGTGTACGATACTTTAAACACAAAACTGTTATCTCTAAATTAACATAGTTTGTCGTCAAATATTTATTTAAATCTGTTTTTGTGAACATTTTATGAATGCTGTGTAGATGCAGGATTATTGAATTAAAATTTGCCATTTAAACTCATCCATCAATTATGTTTTGATAATAACTCGACCGCAATATAATTTATGGTAAAATAATACCTCACACGTATTGACTTTATTCATATGGTTTCTATTAAAATATTGGAAATATAGTGGTAAAATATTGTTTATCCTTGAAATATTTTTTTTATGAAAATAATTAAAAGCAAACAGAATTTTTTACATTATAGACGCTAAAAATACAATCGATCAACAATTTAAGCCATCAATTATGTTTCGAGTATCAAGTATTATGTGTAACTTCCCTGAGTGGGGAGGGATAACGTTATTATAACATATGTGTATATATGTGAGCTCATTTAATAGGATTTATAACTGTCACGTTGAACAAACCATTCCACATACCGCGCATACCTAATGCATTTGAAAAGTGACATTACTATACATTATTATTAATATTCCTCACGCTCGCTTTTTGGCATTCGGGAGTTAGTTTGTATTATTATATATCCTTCAAAAACATTAAAACGTGAAAAGGATCCAAACAATACGTTAGCGTGTACACGCTTGTCAAACGTTAAAAGGTCCATTTCTGTTCATGTTAAGGGCGTTTCTGCCTTCGCTGACATTGTTTACTATAAATGCATAATTGATTTATAGACCTAGGTAAACCGTATAGCCTAAGTTTAATTACAACACAAAAAGCGATTGCAAGTCGTTAGTACCACGATTGTCATTTGCAAGGAAATACAATAGATTCATAGGCATAGGTACCTACGTAATTTTATTTTGCTGCATAATATACATAACGTTGAACAGACATAGAAAAAATTTAACACCACAATCCGGATTTTATACTAAGCACGTGAGGAACAAAAAACATTTTTTAGCAAGATCAAAAAAGAATAAACAAGTTTAAATACATATCGATTACAATTCTTTAACATTAGTAATTTAATAATAAAAATATGACAGGATACCTCAGCTATAAACTCTCGTCGTGTACACTCATACAGTCATACCAGTGTTATTTATTAGTCGATTGCTATTATAATAAACTTTACATAAAAAAAAAAATGAATCATAATTTGTTTTTTGGTCTTGACCATAAAAATTATTTAAAAAAACAAATGTAAAAAGATAAAATTTATTATTTCGTAGTATAAGCCGTTTACGCAATAAAAACGACTTTTTGTCGTGGGAAAGCGAAATTATTTCGTATTTAAATACGAGAGTTCAGAATATACGCAACGTGCAGTTCGCGTTTGTAATTAAAAAAGTTTAAGCCCGGCCGTTCTTTCTACGCCAGATCGGACCGACACCGTTTTGCGACCCTTTCCACTACGGTCCATCGGCTGAATTTTTTGAGTGAGCTCTACTTATAATACGTATGTGCTGTTAATATTAGCTCTCAAAACACGAACATCGTTCACCATATGGCCTGCGGTCGGTCGCACAATAAATTATAATATTATGCTGTACGACTATTTCTCGAATATTGTGGGCATAGCGCGAGGTCATGTCGAAACATAAAACAATAATAATATTATAAATTCATATAAAATCTACCGAAACTCATGCACCGCGACTACGCGCAATATCCAAGTCCAGAAACGTAGCGAATTTGAAATCAGTTTCACCCCAATGTCAAGTGGGAGAAGGCGGCGTCGGAATTTTCCACAGTTTAACTAAAACGACGAACTATGTTACTGTTATAGTTCACGATGTACAAACAATTTTATCGCGTGGTTCTTTGAAGTTTCTGGATGTCACGAGTACGCCTAAGGACTAAGCAGCCTTGTAAATTTCGATTTTAATACAAAACCAACGCATTACTCGAATAGTGATAATTGTTTTTAAAAAATCGAATACATCGCAACCTGCAGTGAATAACCAGATATATAATAATTATTGTGATACATCAAAACAAATTAATTGTTTCCTCTGCTGATAAACTACTAAGAAACACCCCGAAAAATTCAAATCTAATGCACACACGTATATTTTTAAACGTTCTATATAAGACGTCTATATAAGTAAAATTTCATTCGATAATAATAAAAATTAGTCTTTTTTTTTTTTGGATTAACGTGGTACTGATTTTTTCAATAACGATTATTGATGAAAAAAAAACAAATGCACTTATGGTTATGTTTTATTCAAGTATTGCCTCGCATCGTTAAAATATACCGGAACTTCCGTAAAATAAGTATGTCCGCGGTCCTATATATATATACACATCGCAGCCACCTATAACGACTCGACAATTACCGTCGTCTCGAACACCACATACCTGGTAACGTCGTACGATATAATGTGTAGTATCACTGTTGCACTACGGACTCGACCGAGTCGCCGCAGAACCGGCCGATTCGGTGTATAGTTTGTCGATCCCCTGCGCGTTTTTCGGCGGATCAATTCCGAATTTCCCGGTGCGCGATATTGGCGGCGCATTTGTAATTTCTTACGGTGGTATACTTTACTAACGACGGCGAGGAGACTTGAATAATAATGATAATCGTGCCGTATAGATTTTTCCCTACTTTCGAATTCGACGTTTTTTTATTATTTATTTTCCCCCCGGAGTAATCGCGTCTCGTTACGATATAATAATATTCTGTCCTTCTCGGTTAGTCTGAAATATATTTATATATATATATAAGCATATAATATTATACATATATTTTATTTATATATATATATATTATATATATATATATATATATATATTATTATTATTATTATTTGTCGAACGTTCAGCGTCGACCGTTTTTGCACTACCTGCAGGCGCATACGTAATTACACGATAGTACGGTTTTTATTTTTTGTGAACTAAAAAAACACTCTTTAACATTTATATATAACGGTGTAACCTAACACACACACACACACACACACACAACACACACACACACACACACACACACACACACACACACACATATACCTGTACACTCACACTCTATAAAATACGCATATCACTGGCACACGCACGAGAATCTCCATTGTTCGACCACTTTTATACACTTCCTCCGCTCTACCTATGTGTTTCACCATCGTCAGAGTGACTTATACACCGCGCGTATACATATATTAGACCACGAACACCCGGACACATAAATATCTACCATGCGAGGACACTCGACGGTCGACGGTTTTTACAACACCAAATTACATCGTAAATCTTGTGGCGATAAAAAAAAACCCCCCGTGAACCGTGTAGAAGGGAGGAGACGCGAACGCCGAGGAAAAGTGAAAGGCTACCGGAATTCTCCTTTGATTCAAAGTATAAAAAGCCCAAAGACCAGCCAACGAGTAAAAAGAAATCGCTACTTCTCTCTCACTCTTTTAAATTGAATCTGGTCCGACATTTCGGTAAACATTTTTTTTTCGCTCTTTCTTATACTATTCCCTCTTTTTGTACACGACCTTTTGAAAGGACTTTGAAAAGTTACACACCCAGTGCACCGACGTCCTCTCCCAACCCCCACGGGGTCCAACCGACCGGCGCAATGTCTCGAAAGAAAAAGATCGCCGCCGCCATGGTCGTCATCGTCGTCTATTATAACTTCTATGGCTGTTAGTCGCAAGAGATCAGAAGAATAGCTACAAGGACATATATATATATATAATAATAGTGTAACGGTAAAGTTTAAAGATACAATACGTTCGTATACGTTTTGAGTAAACAAGGAAACTATTTATCATTTATACGTCTTCAGTCCATAAATACGCACGCACGTATACGGGAGCACACCTATAGAATTAATGTTTTCGTCTAAACTACTGTTTGCAAACTCCATTTGCCGTTTTGAATATGTTGCAAAAGTTTTGTGAGAGCAAAATGTGTCGGATTAAATTTCACCAACAAAGATTTTTAAATAAATGTCTGTGACCAAAAATATTACATACATTTTTTACGTCCATACTCACATAACTGTTACCTAATAGTTAAGCGCATTTTTAAAACCAAAATTATACGTCTGAAGTTATTATCCTAATTTGAGTTGAATTTTGATTATAGTAAATTATTATATTTATCGCTAAAAATTTATTTCATTGATTATTCTTTTTAAATTTTAATTTCTATCGAACAGCTGCACTGATATTGTTGTAAATATTATTATAAACATTTTTACAAGCATTTTAAATCACAGCCATCTCGCTAGAAGTACATAATTTATTTTTGAAAACTATACTCAATAAGTTTTTTTCCTGTTATCGATGTCTTGGATAATTTTAGCATAAAATATTTCAACCTAAATAACCATTAGCTATATTAAGATGAATGTTTCATCTCAAACTACTGTAAAAACTTTTTATATTTATTCGTAAGTAAATTGTTTGTTCCCGAACAAACAAATTGCATTTTAGTTATACATTATATTATGTGACAATATATTATTATAAAAATAATAGCTTTATAAATAAATAACATTTTGATAAAATTTCCCTATTGTTAAGATGAGAAATATTAACTTTATTATAATTATTAATTTATCAATTCGAATAAAAATTTTCATCAACCAAAAATTATAATGCATTAATATCCATTCTTCTAGAAATTAAAAATAATATATAAGCGTAATTGAAATGGAATTTCTATTCATTCTTCGTTTTTTTGAACGCGTATTATAGTTTTATATATTGCTTCATGTTTTCCATATCATTAGACTAAAACACAAGATAAATGTATTCAGCACACCTAAGGAAAATAGCGAGAAAATATAGGAAAACGAAATGAGAAAGAAGCAACAGAATAAATGATAATTGTTTTCAGTTTTAAGTACGGGTGATCTATCTGCTAAAGGAATAATCATTACTCAAAATTAGTCATTATATTTGCAGGCACATAAATATTTTCAATGTACAACTAATTTATAAATTGTTCTCAATTATTTTCATGAAATGTGTTTTTTTAAAGACAAGTCGTCAAGTATTAAATAAAACATTTTTATTTTTTTTTTTTTTTTCATTAATTTGATATTTTATTTATAATACATAAATCAAACGTATACTATTTTAAATGTATGATTTTTCTACACTTTATCATTTATTACTACAGTAATTTAACTAATATAATTATATTCTACAGTTTGAGAGTAGCTATGCTTCTGGTTTTTATTAAAAAAAACTTTTTCATCAACAATAATTTAATGAAAATTTATTTAGTTTTAGTTGACAAACGTATTTAACATTTATAACTCTAGAATATAAATTTACATCTTGTGACTATATGTATAATAGTTTATGTTTTGTAGTTCCAAACATTTTATTTTGATGATATTATTTAAAAAATTGTATTCTTAATTTTTTTTTTTTTTTTGATTGGTTTATCTTTTAAAATAATATTGTATGCATAATTTTATCATATTCCATAAAACTTTATAATGTATGTTAAGGATATAATGAAAATTATTTTTTTCTTAATAATTACATATTTGAATATTGTATTAATTAAAAATATTTCAACTTCACTCTTATCGCCAGAAACAGAAATTTGTGTTCTACATAATATATTACATAAAATTCCATAAAATTTGACTAAATTATATTTAAGGCACAATTTCTATCCCTTTTTTTATCCACATATTCATACGTGGTTCCATTTTTCCGATACAATATTATGATCAAACGGCGTCTTGAATAGGCAATTTCGCAACACAACTGTCGTAGGTTTTTTCAGCAATTTTTATTGTATATTATAATATATAGTTTAACGACTATTGCCAACTTTTCCAGTGTATAATATTTAAAAAAAAAAAAGAAGCCACCAAGTATATTAATTAAGTACAGTAGTGTATACAAAGGAAATGTGGGAATGAAATATACCCATGAGTTTTTTTTTTTTTTAAGAAATAATACAAAATTATTAGTTAATATGAATAGTTGTTAGTTTTTTTAAACTTAAAAATATAATATTGTTTTCGTATCTATAAAAAAATGTAGTTATTTTTAAAAATACAATTGCACTTAACACTTCGTTAATTATTCGTTATTTCAATTTAAAACATATTTTTGAAAAGCCTGGGTGGGAAAATGCCCCAGCTTGCCCCCCCCTTCTGAGCGCCTATGCACAGGATAATATAATAGACAATAGATCCACAGTAAAACGAGATAAGTAGTTGCAATCGTTATGGATATATAAATGACATAATATCAAAGTGGGCTATATAAAAATGACTGCCATACTATCATGAGAGAGAAAAGACTGCACTACCTAATGTGCATGTGAATTTCATGACACTAACAGTCACTATCATAGTGTAAATTACACTTAAGTTATAATCTTAGGCCATCTGTATACTATCACGATAGTTTACAGTTGTGACTTGTGACCACTATTGAAGATAAAATCCATCCATATAATAAAATGTACAATCATAAATTCATAACGCTAACAATTAATTTGTGTGTATAACATTCTGAAATGAATTGGATATGTATACATCTTATAATTTATATTATTATTATAAGTATACAAATATTGGTATTAGATAGTTGTTCTATAAACTCAACCAATCCATAGGTAACTTAATAATGTTTATCTAAATAAACATACGAAGGTATAACTAGAATTTTGAATTTGAAGGGCTTTTTATTCACCTTAAATTATTGTTTAATACAACAATAACTCTTTTTTAAGATATTATATGTATAAAACTTTTCTATATTTTATTTTTAAACGAACAAATAAATAACTAAAAGTAGAATTAAAAATGCCAATAAAACTAACAGTTATACATGTGATATTTTAGAAGCATGTAAATCATCTAATTGATTTAAAAAAATAATTTTAATGCTCAAGTATACTTCCAACAAGTTGATAACTCTCTATTTTCTATTGATAAGCGAGTAAAAAAAAAAATCGTAGATTTGTTAAAATTGAAATTCGAATTTTTTTTATTATTATTATTTAATTCATTCAATTTATAAAAATAAACTTTAAAACATTTAAGTTTGATAAAAATATATTATGATTCATTTTAATCTATTCCCCATGGAGGAAGTATAATGTGTACTTTAAAACTGATTTTTTTTTCAAAACGACAAAGCTGAAATAAAAAAAAAACATTTCAAATTTGTAATTTTAACACTGTTTACTTTTTAAAAATATTTATCGATTTATATAAATATCATTATTTTTTTCCTCATCATCAAATCTAGTAACTCCTGTATCTTTTCATTTATTTATGTTTCTTTTATCCCTAACACGTACATAGTGACCTAGCTGTTTACCACGTCGATATTGTTTGACCGCACACAAATGGTGCAAGGGAACATTATTGATATATTAATATTTTAATGTACCATTTGACCCGGACGCGAAATAGCCTTCCTAACGATATGGACCGCTGTCAAATTTTTAATTTAAAACCGAAGGCCTTACACACACATACGCGTACGTACGTACATGCGCACCGAGTCGTACACAATAAGTCCATTAGCATCACTCTTCTACCGGTACTGAAATCGTCTTTTGTATACAACATTATCATTATGATGATATACAATAATTATAATCGGGAACACGCTTTCCCAGACAAACAATCGAGTCGTTTATATGTGAAAAGCGGCTGAGAAAAATAACCATCTCAAATCTCTATAATGCGCACCAGTCCAATGTGGTGTGTGTTTTCACTGAGCACACATTACTATGGAAATTATTAAAATACAAACATCACATTGCAACGTCACATCGATTTTTTTCGCGATTGTTTAAATCTGATGTGTAGACATGTCGTTAATTTTTACGATTGATTTAACCCTTTATTTTATAATTTAACAAACTGCTTTGATTAATAAATATTTACATTGAAATTAAATGAATATTGGATCTAGTAATCGTATAAAACTATAGAATAACTAGTCACAACCCCCGATTGTGAATAGTTAAAGTATACACATTAATAACTAGTTTCAGAAGAGTAGTTAAAAAAATATTATTTTGAGATTCGAAACTATTGATTACATTCGGGAATAATAATATATTTTATAATTGAAACATTTTCATATATATTTAGGAAAAAATAAAAATCCAAACAATATAAAAAATACATAAAACCATATATCCATCTATCTATTACTTCCGTATTTCATTTTAATTCTGTTGAAATATTCTCAATTATTTTTTTATCAAAATCAATAAAATATATATTTTTTATATATATTATATATATATAGAAATCAACCATAAAGTTTGCCTTTTTTATATAGGTAGTAGATGTTACTTAATTTTACATTTCTTTTAAATAGCTTTATCAGCATAAATGATAAAATATTATACAAAACAGAAAATTATATCCAACCATAATAAATATTTTATTATTTATAACTAATGGTAATCATGTATAAACAAAAAATATATTCCATTTCTGTAGTTAGTCCCGCCTATTTCCGAGTATAAATCTTCTCCAATCCTCAAAAAATCTATTTTATAATTTTTATTGAAAATGAACCAGTATTTTGACTTAATAAAAGACAGATAAAAAAGGAAGAAAACAATAAACGTTCTTATCTATACATATTATATTATACATAAATTAAATCAAATAACCAATTTTAATCCCCTTGTAGGTACCTGTTTCTGATAATTTAAGCGAAGCACCTCTACTAATTATAACCAATCCCAAAAATGGTTTTCCAACAGCGGCTAGTAAGTGTTTATATGATATATGAATATGATAAGTTTATTTTCCAAATTATTAAGTATGTCAATGACAATATATAACGCAAATACGCAATTAATGTAAAGAGATTTTATTCTATTCAAAAGGTAGGTGCTTGTGCCATAATATCTTAGCAACCAAAAAATGAAGAAAAGATAATCGTTGAAATTATATTGTAGCCATGTGTCACTTAATTGTAAAACTTTATATCTTAAACCTGGAAATATAAATTAAATCTCAAAAATCTCGTTGTCTACATCTTACACGAAATTACTGTAATATCAACAAAATTTGAAATATAATTGTTATGTTGTAATAAAAATGTTTTAAACTCATAACTGTTATAATGATATATTTTATATCATATTATCGTTTTAATTTTACATGTTTTTTTATATAGGTATATATTTAAATAAAATATGAGAGTTTCAGATTCTGAGTAATTGTTTCAGGAATTATATGTTATTAAATTGATTAAAAAAGTTTAAGATAATAAATTAAATCCAAATTATTATTTGATAGTTAAATTTTTTAGAATAAAAATTATTTAACATTAAAATATCTCACGTAACTTGCACTAGAAGTTTTAAAAATATATTACATTTTACAAAACCTTTTTCGTACATCAAAATATTTAAAACGACATCGCTTTTGTTCTCTTTATATATTTTTATTTTTTCTTTACTATATTACATTATCGATAATATATCAATATCATATATACGATTGTTTAATTTCTTTATTTCACTCAAATTCACAGATTTTACTACGTGGAAATTTATATGTAAATAAAATTAATGTTTACATTTGAACGCACACGTCTCACACACACATTATACCTACGCATTATACAATAACAATATTATATAATTATTTTATAATTATAAGTATAACTGCCAAGTACAAATGCCATAAATAAACACAACTATATATGTATTAATTTTCAAACTATTTATTTTCTAAACACGACCGCTCTTATATATATTTTTTTTAACCCTTGAAGTTTTAGCGGGTGGGTGAAACGGGAAAATAAGTATTGTTCCACTTGCAGTAAATCCTGTCGAAAACCTAAAAATACAATGGTAAATTAGTTCTGCCTCGTTGTTATTGCAATCAAAACGCCTCTAGTATTAAAATACAAATTATACTACAACGGTACGTATATTATACTCAGAGATAATTTATTTATATAGTACTTAAAGAAAAAAAATATATATAACGCATTGAAATATGATAGGTCAAGTGTAAAATAGCGGAAAGCAAATTATTATTCTAGTGAACCGGTGATATCGAATTAATTTGTTTTTAAATAAGGGTGGAATTAATTTGAACTTAGTTGAAATACACGTACGAATAATTTAACGACCCCGCGAGAATAATAATGTGTATGACATTTTACACTTTTCTTATCGTGTGTCCCTACTTTCTAACGGTGACAGCCAGTTAGTATTTATTTTCAAAATATAAGTAATTGTTGTACTTTTTTAATTATAAATATCTATATTTTTAATCTATGTATGCATTATCTTAGATAGTCAAAGAACTTACAATATTAAGTTTACTATAACTCTTTCATTGGGATTGTTCAGATGAAATGAATAATATATTACACTAAAAGATTAAAATTATTTTAAAAGATAACATATCATTAAAGATATAATATTAGCATGAAACATTTTAAGATAATAAATTATAATATATGATTTGAAAAGTTAATATTCACTTTTAAGTTTAGAATATTTGACTTTAGATTTAAATATATTATATTATTATCATATTTGAACACATAATATTATATTTCTTGAACTGTCTATTTATGTACATAAAATGTCTATTACTTATAAATTAAGAATATTAAGACATGAATAACTTTTACATATTATAGATAACTTACTCCTCATAATTTTTTTTAAGTAGAATTATATTATATTGTAAATTTGTAACAATATTAGTTTTGTCAAATGTATTATTATTGTACGAGTATAATATAATATATAAAAACATGATTATAAAATGATAAAAACAGTTTATAATACCAATAAATCTTAACGCGTATAATTATTGTTGATAATTACTTTATCAGTAGTAAAAATATTTATCGTTTATAAATGAGTCAATCGGATATAGGAAGTATAATATTAGAAATCAGATTTTGGAAATTAGCTCCTTTTGCTTACGGAAGTAGTAGTAAACATATTTTTGAGTATATTTATATTTGAGAATTTCAGCGGAAACGTCAAAATAAAGTAAAGTTGAACAAACTTGAGAAACTTCAAATTATTATTTATGATGAATATGTTGCTAGCGATATCCAATATGGAAACTCTATAACGGTTGTAATTTGTAAATATTATTTTTGTTTTATGATTTATGATTAATTAATTATAAAATGATATAATCATAACAATTTAAGTGTGATAATAAGTAATTGGGTTAACTGAGTTGACTGAAATTTAGACAAAGTTTGGTTATTGTCAGAAATTTACTTTTCTCGTGGTTTAGTTTAGGTTAAAATTATAATGAATAATAAGTTATTAAGTTATACTATACTAGACGTCTTGAATAATAATATAATATAATGTTACATTTCAATCACTAATAATATTATTAGTTATACAATAAAACTCTTCTATATTAAAAACTAAAAATACCATTATATAAGTCAGCTTTTATACTATAAATCCGGAATCGATTGATATTTTTAACGTAATTTTATTTTGTGGTATTTCAAATAAAATCACATACATTACACAACAGAACAAACCGCCAGTACAAACGAGTCGAACGATAATAATATACTGTGCTGTGTTTAATATTGTTCATCGTCGAATCGCCCGACGTTATAGCACACATCCAAACGACCGTCATTGTATTGCAGACAATAATAATTGGCAACGGACATGATATTATTACATAATGGTATCATGTATTCGCGTCCCCCGGCGGAACATGCGTCGGTTATTATATTGGCAGGGGAAACAGTCGATGTCCAAAATTTACACAAAAAAAAACTATACATAATGTGTACACGATCTACGTCTAGGGCCGAATTCGTATTCACCTGAACCGTTTTCCAACGAAATTCCACACGAAGGTCACATTATTTCGGTCTACCGAGACGGGAAACCGCACACGGAACCCGCCATTTGTCCACGTGAAAAGTACCTATGTATATACAGTTCTGCGTGGCTTTTACCACACAGGTTTTGAGCCCCCTTTCGAGGATTCAAACACCCCACCCAAAATATTTGATGGATTATTGTTTTTAGCACGACATTTAAACGATTCGTAATATCGTCTAATTGTTCGGAGTGTACATCAACTGTATAAATAATTATTATTTATTAGTAACAGTGATGTCATTTAAACGCCTAGAAGGTATCTCTTATATGCTGTAGTATAATAGGTCAATAGGACGTTTTACCAATGACCTTTCATGACATATCATACAAATTCGAAATATCATTCTTCGAACCAAAAATAGTATGAAGCTCCTATGCGTTTTATATTATGTTTTATTGTAAAAAAAATAGTGTCATCAAATATGCCATTTTTTAAGCAAACATAGAGTACTTCGGTGCATTCTCATAATATGTCAACCCTTCAAATGTATAAAATTAACTATCTACCTCCTGCCTAAACTGCAAAACTTGTACAGTAATATGAATATTTAATTAAAATTAATAATTCAACTTTTAAAATATTTACATAAATTAATCTTATCCTGATACATAGGCTATCATAGACTTTTAAGCAAAACAAAAACGAATATTTAAATTCTTATTTATTTTAAATTTATATAATCCGAAAGCACTTAAGATAATGAACAATACGGTCCTCTAATACAGTGTATTAACAAAATCATATTGAAAGTTGATCATAATAAGTAAACACTTATAAATTAAGACAAATAATGCATGTGAAACTATATGTGTAAAGGCACGTTAAATAAATGATATCTTCAGGTATTATAAGTTGACACTATTCAGTCATAACGTAATTATTTTTCCTGTCTCCATTTAAAATCCGTAAAAAGCAGTTATACCTTATAACTAAGTATTCCGTATTGACCACATTGGTATATTGTGTTAAGTTATTTATTATTACATTTTATTATAATTACTAATTAGTTGTTTTTTTTTTTTTTTTAGTTAAATTATCTTCTTTTGGTTATATGTTTATAATTTATTAAGTCCTTAAAATGTATTTATGCTTCCCACTTTTTCCTTCACGCGGCTAACAAAAAAATTAAAAAGAGTGACGTAAATATGAATTATTAAAATGAAAAAAAAACTAAAACATGACTATATGGTACCGTCACAAAACTATGACGCACAAAAACACAGAACTATTATTTCACTTACAATATGTCCCATAAATAATACCCTCTCATAATGTTATTCGGTGAGTAAATGTTTGTACTTATTTTTTTTTCAAAATTAAAGTTTTAAAAATCTATTAAATAATAGTACCTACTAAAATTCTATAAAATAATACGTAATTATTGTGTGATATTTTATATAATACTATATTATAATTGAGTTGTTTTTGTGAATCGAAAAAATGTATCGAACGCAACTGCAGATGTATACTGAAGAACTTAAATAAGTACCTATATACATTGTACAGCTTAAACTAGGATTAATAAATAAAGCATGTACTAAATTACATAACATCAAAACAAACTTCCTATCTTACAAAAAAAAAAAAAAAAAACAATTGATTATAATACATTATAAATGCGATTAACATAAATCCAACGTGTATCGTAATAAATTATTAATTTTAAAACAGTTTTATAGCCTAATAAATACTATTTGCAAGGCGTTAAAATAATACGTATACACAACGTAGGTTGTGAGAAAAAATATTCTACTTTTATGAACACACTCGAATTTCATTTTTCAATGTTTATATTCGAAACAATATATTATATTAAACATATCTCGTGCCGACTACTTCGTTTGTCATTGTCACTACGTAAAGAATAAGGGAAGAACAATTTAACATGTCATCAAACACTTTTATAGTTTATACACCTACTCCTGTTACTTTTCAACCGTTCATGAGTGTGAAATAAGGATTGGAGTATTAACATTTGAACCTAAATTGTAACATTACCTAAATACGTCATTCGGGTGTATAAATTATGCAAGTTAGCGAATGTCGAATGACAGATGTATGTTCCCATACACATTTTACGCTAATAATTAATTCGGAGTTGTACCACTATTAAATGATCGTTCATAATATTTAAAACCTCCTCGCCGATTGAATACACACACTATATGTATTTATTATATATATATATAACCGGTAAACGTTATTTCACGCGCTATTAGTGCTCGCGCAAAAAAATCAAATGCCCAACATACGTTAACTCTCGTTGGAAAATATACATGAAATATTTTTTCACGTGAAAACGGTTAAATCGACTGTAAATGATTTTTTTTTTTTCATTTTGATTGTGTGTGTGATGAAAAAAGGGAAAATCATGCGAATTATACGACGATCGTAGTAATATAAACAAAAATGTCGTTGTCGCCCGTCGAGCCGAGTTTCCGAAGTGACAATGATAGATGGACAAGAAATCACTTAAGTAAACGAAGGGAACTATAGGAAATTGATTGAGATAAATTAGACTTGGTAAAAAAAAAAAAGAAAAAAATCTGATATAGTTGAGTGAGTGTTTCGATTAAACAAAAAAGCTGTGGTTACAATAACGGTTGACCTATGAGGGAAAATAGATATAATATAGTTGTTATGAAGAACAAGAAATAAGAAGTACTGAACATTCGGTAATCCTTAAAATATACTTTGATAAATTGAAATACTTTATAATTTATTTGGACATAAACACATAATATATAGGTATAATCTATAATGTAATAATATGAATTATCACATCTTAGTTATATCTCACGCATTCTTACAAAGATTTTAATAGGTTTATTATATATATTATATATATATATATAAAACAATGTAAAGAACGTTAACCAATATCAAATATAAACTATACAGCTTAAATTTATATATTAATATATATACATATAATATATAGGACATAGGTATATTTACTTTAATGTCCATTAATTTTTAAAAAATAATTATAAACAAAAACGTTAAAGATTTATTAAATAAGGTCATTAGTGACCTTTACATTAAATTGGACGGTTCTATAGTGATATAAATTACGAATTATATAACAAAAAAAAAACCTATATCTAATTGAATATGAAAAAATGTACAGTAATTTTATTCGCGGCTATTTAATGTACTTAATTTATATAAAAATATAGAAACATTCTAGATTCTAAAATGATCATTTCAACAATACCATCAAAATTAATTTTATTAAAAATAAAATATAAAGATACATATTTTGCCATATTTTTTCGTTAATTGTACGCTACACGCTTGATCGGTGGGTGATAATAACAACGTTTGTGTTCCGACACATGCCACCGTGACAGTTCGACTAACACCGCCATTCATGACAAGACAAATTGTGACAATAAGGAAAACCACTTGCACCGCAAATACACCGCTCAAAGGTCACAACGGATTGCCGAAATGTGTGGAAAACGCAGGTGATACACTTTACAAATGTACGACTATGATGATTTTATAATCGGGCATTTCCTTTGAGATTATCCACCACGGTTACATTATACTCGGGATGTGTGTAATATTTTATAATTTCAACACAACTACAAACTTACTATCAATGTCACTTTATTTACGATGCGAAGCATTACGTCTGTAACATTATCCGGCTGGTGTTGGTAGATATACGAAATTAATATCATCTTTCATCAAAAATTTTATTTCGATTTCATTTTTGTTTTCAATTCACATCATTATTTTATGTACAATCGGCAAATTGTTTCTTTTCGATACCCATCTCAATATCAACAAGTAATATGACATTCTGTGTAGTATTTTTTTTTTCATATGCAAATCCTTTGTGATCATCATCAACATTCCCGAGAAGCTTTGAATGTATCTTATTATGAATGTTATGACTATTCCATAAATAAATTGAGCGTTAAAAAAACTTATCCCGTAACTACCGATCGATCAAACATCGTTGATATTTTAATTTTTAAAGAGTTTTTTTACACATTAGTTCACTCGATCATATAATTACAAACAAATAAAATAATAATGATGGTTATTAAGAATTAAGTAAAATAAATGCATATGATTTTATCATTATTAATATTTTTGAAAAAATGTATTCTATTTACATATTTACACTCTTAATTAAAATATAATATGTATTTTGAGGTGATTTAATTTTAGTAACAACATAACTGCCTGCAACTGGAAAATTAAGTTATAAAAACAGTTCGAATATTTGTTAACATACCAAATGTATTCATTTATGTTAAAATAATTATTTTTCTATCATTTAAATGAACACATTTTACATAGTGAATAGACCTAAAAGAGAAACAATAGCAAACTACCACGAATCAATGCAATTTAGTTGGTTCAGCTATACTATACTACTAATTCTACTAATTATTACATATGAGCGCGTACACATATAATATATTATAGCGTAGAATTAACGTTTAGTACCCTTTATTTTTAATGAACATCATATACGACTATACGAAGGATAAAAAATATCATAAAATAATAACTATGATACGACCTTTGGTTTAATATTATAAATTACCAACATTATCAATAAGAATAAATGAAAACAAATGTGTAATTTAAGAAAATAAATAAAAACCATAAAATCGATGGTAATATTATCGTTTTATTAATAGACAGTAAAAATATTTAAATTTTATCATATTCCAACTTTGCTTTTTAAAACATAGGAATAAATATGTTTATCTTATAATTTTATTTCACAGCTTGATTTTTAAAGCACTAATGTAATTTATAATTTAGCTATTTATTTTTTTTAGGAATTTGTTTTTAAATTTTTCGTCATTAATATGTGAAACACATTGTTATCGGTTGGTTTAAAACTATGTACCTACTTAAACAGCGTTACGCCAACATTTTTCACGAACATTGTAAAATGTGCACGGCTAATTTATCATCAAAAATTCTCTAATAAATTAACGGTTTTGAGAGAACTCTCGTACGTTAGGTATTTTTGGTCGTTACACACACGATGCCGCTTACATTATGTGACAGGCGTATACGCATATACATTTAATACAATTACATGTATTCAAGATGTAATTTAAAACAAAAATTAAGGTTAATGTACAAGTGAAACTATCGTCCGAACACGCTAAAAACCATTAAATTCAAACCCGGTGGTAAATGAACATGCAATATTGTGAGATCATGGGAGGAGGACTCGTCTTCCGCCAATTTCAAATTGCACAGAAAGTCCATTTACCACCACTACCTGCCAGTGTCTTCGACGACTGTCTTCTTGATCGTTTTTTGCCACGCCGTCTTAGTTCCATTTCACAAATTGAGTGAGCATAAAATAATGCGCAATCGCAAATATTTTATTCACAAAAATAATAAATAAAAACTGTCTCATATGGGTAAGTGTGGAGAATTTCGTTCGGGCGAGTGCGAGGAAAAATAAACTCGTTTAAATAAGTGTTTGTGATTTATCGATGTATGAAATTGGGCGTAGATTGTGTGGATAAGTATGAATGGATTATATGTACAGTTTGTGCTGGAATATGGCAAAACTATCGACGAGGAAAAGGAGATGTCGTCGTTTTCGACGGTGGAAGAGAAGAAGAATAATTAAATTTGCTGAATAAAATTCATTGCGTCTTTTAAACTTGGTCACGTAGTGGAGCAAGGAGTAGGTTTTATACAACATGACTAAGACGATCGCGCGAATTCGGAACGACAAACAGTGGCAGCGAATGCGGTACAGGGGGGTGTGGGGTGAATAAAAACCCGTGTTGCGATATTACTTTGCCGAGTGCACCCCCACCGCACCCCCCACTCGTCACCGACAATGTTGACCGTGAAGTATGGCGATGCTCGCGGGGGATTAATCAATAATATTCGTTTAAACTGTGAATATACGTATATAATGTTTATATATATATGAGCCTACGACACATGTGCACGAGTGTACAAAGGTATCTCCGACCCCATTCAACAAGTACGTAAAATACTCATACTTATAATATTATATCATATTACACTCTCGGGTATATAATCCCAAATATTTCAGCATCACTTGGTGTCGTCACATATTGTGTTGACCCTTGATCCGAATTCGTAAATCCGAAAACTTACTGAATACGAGCTCGTTTGTTATATGTATAATATCGCATTAGTCGTATTTCAGTACCATGATACCTTTTACAATACCACATTAGCTTACTATATATTTACGATATTATTTTTTGAAAACGCGTTTTTCGCAATTGCGGGTTATAGAACTAGTAAAATATTTCCAACCGACCACCTATATCCCGTAGAATAGTGGAAATTATTTTGATCTCTAGTTAAACGCAAAAGGAAATATATGAAGCCTATGTAATAAACACCTGATTTCAAAGTCACCGCTTATTCTTCTATTCTGGATCTAGTTCTATTTTGTTTGCATAAAGAATATTAAGAATGGAAATATTATGAAATTGTAATTATTTATTGAAAATATAGATTCTATATGCATGAAAAATACAATTTTAAATGAGTATGTATATCATTATGATAAATTTATATGATTCGTAAATTGTGAGATTTTTAATTTTTCAAAACGTACTCCCCAATCCATTGAAAACACTTAAAATGCACGTCGAAAACATCGTGAACCACAAGCCTTGGCTTACTCACGAGAAATCGATACTTCAAATATAATATACATCCTATTAAAATGAACATAATTTAAATCGATTTCAAAACACAATTACGAAGTAATTATAATTACCAATATTGTATTATCAAGTATTCCGCTCTGAAATACTCAAACAAATTTTATAAAATCAATGACGGTGATAATAATTACGTAATATTCAATATTCAATTAATTCCAGCTGTTATTTTATTCCTATGGTAATAATAATATTAATGACTAAGGTACAGTGGGACCAGTACTCTGCATTACTGTAGGTAGGTATAAAAAAAACAGAAATTAGCTGAAACCACTTAGTTCCACCAAATTTACTAATGCAAACATTTTTTTTTTTTATGCACATGCACTCAAAGTGAACGCAAACTATTACTTGAATGTATTCATTCTTATAGCAATGTTAGTTTCATTTTAATAAGATAAAAAACAAATAAAAATACCACAAAGCCATATTGACATTCGGGAGTATCTGATCCTGATTTTTTATCAAGTCCATAAAATTTACCTCTGTGTTCTATTCAATGTAATCTTAATACTAAATGACATAATATTGTATAAACGCAAATAATAAATATTTGTATGGCAATCTCTCAAAACCATTGTAGCATTTTATCGTTTCACTGCATAACTATATACTATAATGCATTATAATAATATATTAATTGAGTTGTTTTGTTATGTATGACAAACGTAAAATTAACAACTCTCGCATATGGCTTGAAGTATATAACACATTTTAAATGTATGTTTGCTTAAATCATTTGTTCCATTAAATTAAATTTAAATATAATATTATAAATATAAATAATATTTAAATATTAGATAAAACGCTATAATAAAACTGACATGTGTATATAATATATCAAATTTTAATATATTTTTTAAATAAATAATTTAATATATTTTACACTCATTAAAAAATCATTTTATATAATTAATTTAAATTGCATTTGGAGACTAAATATGACATTTAAGGAGTTTTATGACATGGCAAAAGAGTCATTTTATTTCGTAGTATGTATTCTATTTTCCTTAATGTTAGGAAATTATAAATTAATTATAATAAGAAAATGCCCTCTTTTTTTTAAAAAAAAAAAAAAACGCTGTTAACTGAAGCACACTTTCTGTATCGATTAGACAACTATGGTTTCCTTGTCAAAAGCCACCGAATATATTCTTTTCAAATTTAAATTCAGTGACTAAGTTCATTTATTCTTAACTACTTGTGACTGTTTAAAATTAATAAAATATATCTATGTTTTATGAAAAACAATTTCAAAATAAAATAAACGACAAGCTATTTGTTTTACAAGATTACGAATTTATTTTATATAATGACGTGTATTCAAATTGTTGAATATTCGTATTTTTAACAAATAAAAAGTACCTACTAAATATATAGTTTTATAAAAATTCTCAGACATAGCTTCAAGTGACAGACTTTATTTGTCATTATTTTACGTATATAAATATTGTATAATTATTAATTTCAAAAGTAAATTATACGATGAGATACTCAGATACACACTGTACAGTGTACCTATGTAAATTGTATCCTGTGTAGTGTGTATGATGTATACACATTGCGCAGTAATGACTACATTAAAAATTTTAAATTATAAGAACTCAAATACATTAATTTAAACAATAATTATTTATAATAGGCTTGAAAATAATTTTATAAATGATAAACTTAGTTTAATAAAGTATTAACCGAATAATAATAATAATATATGGATTTTGGGTATATATTTACAGAACATTGTAGATTATAAAATATATTATTATTATTATGTTAACATTATTATAGGCATAAAAAAAAATCAAAAATAATGCAATGTTTTCCTATAGAAACTTCCCTCAACAAAGCATACATGTATATAGTTTATACAACCACCGTTTCCCTGATGTTGATGGATGTGCTGTTTTTCATATTTATTATAATTTATAATTTGTAATCAATTTCACCTAATTTTACGTTGATGAAACATAAAAAAAATGTAATATAACAACAACAACAACAAAGGAAGATTTTATAAAATGAGGAAAACTACACTTCGTTGATAGTCGTAATTATGTATAATGTTTCTTCGTGATCGCCATTAATATATTAAAAATCCATAAATATGTACGCACTACGCGCGATGCTCGTTTATCATTACTACTGATATATTTATATATACTACTTACTTCCTATATTCAACAATGTAATGTTTTGAAACGCGAAAAATGACCAACTTTTCGTATTCAAAAGTCCACGTTTACGATTTCATTATTGATGAGAACCGAATAGCAATAAGTATATAAAATACAATTATAATTAGTTTATTTTGGTTGTTGTCATATTTCACATTTAAAATTTCAATGAATTAAAATATCGTAAACTCGGACCTCTCTTGGATTTTTTTATTAACTTTGACATTATAAAATCATCTGTTAGGTTAAGTTATAGGCTATCTGTATATAATAATCATAATAATCTATAATTATTGCCAATCCGGTTCGACGTATCGTCCCAGATATAACAGTCATAATACTATAATAGTGCCATAGGTCCTATACATAATATTACGTTATTATTCACGTGCACTGTCATTTCACTGTTGCCTCGTATACGTAAGTATTACGGTCGTACAAATCGCACGCGAACGTAGACTGTCACACGAATACAATGATATTATACGTATCATGTATTTATATATGTCATAATTGACTGCGTGCGTTTTCCCATCATCAACCATGTCGTCTCGAGTTGGGCAAAGGCAAACGGACGTAAAAGAACCTAACCTTTCCTCGCAGGAGATTAATGTATCGCCGCTAAGCCGCGCCACCCCATCCCTCTTCCATAACGCACTCTGTACCGCACACCGCACCGCACCGCACCGAAAAAGTATTATACATGGCACGCGTGGTCTCTCGCCCCCCTTATTCGTTAGTTTGGGTCATCAACTTTATGGTGTAATTCAACTCGATGCCCTCTCCTTAAAAATATATTTTGAATCCGAGAGGCGAAATATTCATCAGACAGACGTGAATCAGAGTATAATATACGAGTATATACAGGGTGATTCACCGAGAATGCTCACCTTCTATTTCTTCTTGAACAACACAGTTATTCTAAAATCTGATTTTTAGGATTTAAAAATATAATTATAAAGACCAAAATATTTTCAAATTCTTGATCTTTTTGTACTATTTATTTAAGAAATATCTTGTGGAGGTATAAGCTTCTATTTTTCAAATGACAACCCCTTCCCTTTTAAACAGAAAATTATTTAGCAGATATTTTTTCTGAAAGTATCGCGCCATTGCGGTATCAAAATCAAGATTTAAAAGCGCTTTTTGGATTATTTAACTTTGTGTATTAAGATAATTTAGGTCCATAATAATAAGTTTGGAAGATATTATAAGATGAGCTATAGAAATTTGATGGTTTTAGTATTGTATTATACTTTTGGTTGTTATATAATATATTTTAATTTATCACTATTTTTAATTTATGAAAATGGCCCAAGTGTAATAAATACAAGATTCTTATTTTTATAAATCCATTTTTAAGGACTTTTATTTTTGATATAAACATTTTAATAACTGAAAAACTAATAAATTCAAACTTTGAATTAGATATTATATCATATTAAAAAAAAAAAAATTATCAACTAAATAATTTACAGTAAAAATGGGAGTTCTCATTTGAAAACCCGAAGTTTTTATCAAAACGCACATCAAGTAGTACAAGAAATCTCAAAAATTTTCAAATAATATAGTCTTTAAGAATATTTAAAAATACCAAAAATCAAAATTCGAATAAATTCATTATTGAATGAGCATCATTGGCGAATCACTCTGTATCTATGTGTGTGTACGAGTCACGGATTGTTAAGTATACGTGCGTATGCCGTATGCAATGCATGTATATACATATATGTTTGTATGTTATATGCAATGTTCTACTCTCGCATCGAGATTTGCGGAATTCAAAAAGTTATTTGAACAATTTAATACGCAAACATAACCCACGCGGTGCGATGGAGATACACACATATACGCATATGTTGTAAGAAAAGGCCCAACCGAAATCGCACAACGACGGAGTTTCGCAACATAACAACTTTTATGGTAAGTTTATGCGTTTTTATTATTATTAAAAAATAAACCGTTTTCGTAATGTGTGTATACATATATATATATGTGTGTGTGTGTGTGTTTTACTGACGAGGGTTTCCCGTTTTAATATGCCCGGTGAAGTAAGATATTTTTTTTTTTTTACTGCGAGACTGTTGGGAGGACGTAATTTTATTTTTCAATAAGATTTATTATGCCCTGTTCATTGTAATATTATAATTTGAAAAAAGTAAAAGCGACATCGAGTTAACTGCATTGGCACGAAAAATAAAACCTTAACACGAATAAAAAGTACTAACGTTGTGTTAGGTAATCGCAATCGTAAAACAATTATTTTATTTTTATTTGTTTGAATACTCTTTTTTTACGCATTACCATACTCCACACTATAATTTATTTACTTTTTTGTAATTTTCATAATGTTCGTTTTTACACTTTTTAAAATTATAACAATAACTTGTATTATTTTAATTTGCATTACATTGTTTTCAAGTTTTTCTCAAGTTGAACAATAAGTTATGAATATTGAAGAAGTTACTTTTACGCTACAGCCTTACAATAATTTCCTTTAAATTAAAAAATAAATTATAGTGTATACTTCTAATATTATAGTTTATTGAAAATAACTATTTCATTGTTTTTTTTATTTATAATAATTATTGAGTCGCATATTCATAAATTATAATAAAAAAATTCTATATTGTATAAGCCATAAAGTATTAGCCATTGTCATTATAATTAAATGATTGCTATAAAAATAATAATTACTATGATTTATAACATAATCTACTTTAAATATTAACAATTAAAATAGATAGTCTGCAGATATCAATAAAAATACACTTTTACTAGGTAAAAATAAATATTAAAAATATATACGTATATTAAATATTAAATTAATAATATATTATATATTATATTATAATATTATATTTTAAATATCACAGTGCACTTATAGTTTGATCCATTATAATAAATAATACATTTTTAGTATAATTTAGTTTTAAACTAATACTTGAACATCCATTATCTTTATTTAAAAATATTTATTTTTTTTTTTTTTTAATGAGTAATTAATCACTTTAAACGTAGAAGTACCCTAACCTAAAATTGTTTTAGATACTTTTTATGTGTCACGACTCACGGGTAACGGTACCAGTTATTTACTTAATTAACTCTATTTTGACATTTTTTTTATCCTATTTATCCCTTTCGAACATAAACAGTATTAACTTCATCTTTAGTATGCTGCTAGGTCCGTAGAAAACTATTGTGTGTATAATTTCAATGATAGAATTAACATTTACAGGAAACTTACATAATGATACACACTAAAATATATTTTATGTTTATTGCAAACTTTTATTGTGTAGTGCGTTCATCCACCATAACAATATTATATTGTGAAGAATTCGTAAAAAGTATTCATCCATTGATCAATAATATAATGTCTTGTTCGTATAATTTATTTTCATTCGATTGTGTGTTTATACATCTCAATAATATGTAAATGTGTTTTGAAATTATTCGTCAAAAGCTATGAAATAAAAGCCGGCAAAGGAGCCTATAGTGTGATGTTAAGAATGAAAACTATTTAAATTTTAAATGTAATTCACAAATGATAATTGATTTAATTGAATCAAATATGAGATTTTTTAAATACATATGTATGATAACTGATGGTGTGTCGTCGCAGTACCGTTTTTCTCACAATAGGACATCATTGAAACGCCCAGACAAATGATTTTTACGAATAAATTAATAATTGAAACGTTTACCCGGCAATATGGACATAATATGACGTATAATAATATAATTTTGATAGTCAATCAGAAATACGAGTATAATCGAA
This sequence comes from Aphis gossypii, assembly GCF_020184175.1. Lineage (NCBI taxonomy): Eukaryota > Metazoa > Arthropoda > Insecta > Hemiptera > Aphididae > Aphis > Aphis gossypii. Next base: position 12,917,973 of record NC_065531.1, on the reverse strand, counting down.
AACGCACCGTGTCGTTACACGTTACACGTGTTTATTGTGTCGTGGCGTTTCAATCTAAAACTAAAACGACGAGATAAAACCACGTAGGTAAATTTCGATCGCCCCGGGTGAGCTGCACTCCGCCGGGGTTCGGGTGGATATGATTGACTACTGATGTGCCTATAACTATATATGCATAATATAATAAAGTGTACTGCAACGATAAGAGTGAATAACAATATATAATATGTTATATATGTATGCGTTTATATTATTATAATACAGGGTCGTTCGGATTCGTAGCTCAGGAAGGGGTCCCGCTCAAACAGAATCGATTTCACGTCATATGCTATGGACGTCGCTCGCAATGCATATTATTATTGTTATTATTCAACGGCGCACGCGGAGTTAGGTTGATGTCGCTGTAATATCGATAGCAAAATACCGTCATTTCTATACGATATTTCATCGTTTGTGTTGATTGGCACAAAGTCCAAAAAAAAAAAAACAGAGCCCAGGTTTCCATCCTTTCCAAATAAGTTTATTAATCTCCACTTATATGCATAACGCTGACGACACACCATTATAACATAAAATAAATAATTCGGTTCAGGAAAACGAGTAGACCATAGTTGCTGAATACTGTACTGAATAGTGTGCTTACTTTTAGAAAATCACAAAATCGGTATTTCGGTCATCAAGATTTTTACAGAAGAAACATAGAAACATCATATACACGAAAATCCCTTTCAACCTTTCCGATTTTTTTTTCGAAAAACAAAACAATTATAAATCTATTTAAATAATAATAAATTTAGTTTCGGTATTTGTAAGTAATCAGAAACTTCATGAAAAAATATGAAGTCGGGAAATGATATAATCACCTCAGGTGGTCCAATCGAATTAAATAAATTTTAAAAGGGGGTAAGTCTAGTATTTTCTTCGAAGATACAGTTTTTAAGTCTTATCTGTAAATGATTTTACCAATGTCACATAAAAGCGCTGGATCGTTCAGTTATGATAACCTGTGAACGCCACACCGGGGTCTGTTATCTCTGTCTTCCACAGATTAGAAAGTTATTTAAAAACTAAAACATTTTTATAATAAAAAACAAACGGAAACAATATTTTCGTAGGTATATCTCGTTATCTTACATTATTAAAGTGAATAAATATCTTAAACTCGTAAAATATACATTATTTTTTGGTATAGTTTTTTAAAGAAAAAAACTTTTTTTTTAAGAATAAATGTCGGGATAAAAAAAACTACGCGATGCTCTCAAAATCATCTATGATCGCATCTACATTAATAACTTTTATAAAATGTGTTTTAGCTGTTCCCGAATCATTTGTGAAATCGTGATAGATATCCCAGGACTTATTTTTCCCGTATAATACCTATGTATATATATGTATATACGTTTCCCGCATGACAGACGAAAATAACAGATCTCGGTTTGACACGTTCACTTAATATTGTAATACGTGTTGTTCGGGTCGACCAGCACGAAGGGATCGGGGAGGGAAAAAAAATAAAAACGTTGGAAAAAACCCGACCCGCCTCGGCGGTGTATCTCCCGACTGACGAGGCCGACCGGGGCACGCCGCGACACGGACATGTAGTACATTATTGTCAGCTCGTGACGATGAAGCATCTGCCCGGGTATCCCGACACGGCGACCGATCGCGAATAATAATGATGACGCGTGACACGGACACGGAGGCTATCGACTTGCGACGTACGTTTATTATGTACACGATATAATATATATATATATGATGTTTGTATAGGTGGCGCGGAGTCCGGGAGAGTTTTTCGATAAATTAGCTGTCCGGAGAGAGCAACAAATGCGTCGCGCGACATTTCCTCGGAGCCTTTTTTTTTCCTTTTACTCCGCCGCCGCCGGCGCCGCGCTCTCGTCCTGTCCACTGCGAGCACGCCATTGTGTGTGCGTACGTCAGCGAGCGGTGCGTGAGTTCACCCTCGGCCGCCGCAACAAGTTGCGTTTTGGACCCGAGCCCGTCCGACGCGTGAAATGATAATAAAACACGTATACCTACTACAGACGACGTATATATATATATATTATATATATTTTATAAAGAGGATAAAAGTTTCACTATACGCGATATTATTATATATAAGTACGCGACACGCCCCGAAATACGATAACGTTGTCGTTATTACATTATGATATAGTTTGTGTAAGGCGCGTCGGTGCGATATACGTGTCCGGAGCGTGCACGAGCGTGTGTCCATCCGTGTGTATGGTATAATCACATTGGTGATGTGCACATTATAATATTATGTGTTCGTTATATTATATGTTTTAATAACTTTTTGTCACGACAGGACGCACCGGACTCGATGAAATTAACTGCGAAAAACCCGAAGGCGCCGTACGTGCACATGTGGGATTGGTCGCGAGCATTTATGTATTCGTAAAGGATAGCGTTGCTGCAGCGTTTTGCAGGCGAGAATGACTGAAAACAATAGTTTCAAATAAGCGTCCGCGGCTCAATGTTTAACGGTATAATATGGATCCTTTCTTATTATCGTACGTAATATACACCTCATAACAAGCCTGAGGTCATTTTGGTCACCGAAGTATTGTTATCGACTGCAGTTATCCATATTTTCATAGTCATGAGCAAAATTCATAATGTAAAACAACTCTAGACAACTATGACGGCTTGTACGAAAGTCATATCCATTTATGTGCAATATTTGTAAAGATATTATAGCTGATATCTAATAATGTCAGTGATCTAGGATCACGATATCGATATCAAATCCGTAATTGTATAAGATTGAATTCTGTATAGATCTTTATTCATCATCGGTTGTTATATTTTGCATTGACTTGTATAGGCATATATTATTATGCCTTGCTGAATTTGAACTGCGATACAGCGATATAATCAACTATTGAATTATGGTGCAATAGAAATATCTATAGAGATATAATATTATAATATGATACTTAGTCATAGGTCACGACATAGTTAAACATACTATATAATGATAAATAAACCTCCTTCAGATACTCGGATGATTTTTTTGGGGGGGAAACTGGTGTAAGTGACCCACAACTTAACGATCGTTCGTCTTCACACAACGAAAAGATTAAATCATCAGAGCGAACGAGTTTGTTTAGGAAAATATCAAGAGAACGAAAACGATTAAGACATGGCCTGCTGCAGTGATAATTTATAAAACTTCCCACATGACGGGTCGCTCAAATTTGTATGAAAAGACGTTAAGGGTTCACTCGACTCTTTCTCGCGAACGTAATGTAATGTATTGTTTTGTTAGTTGTTTGGAAGGTGGTTAGAATGCAAAGACACACGCGAGAGTGATATAGGTAGGTACGCTGGAAAACATACAGAACTTGATCTAAAATATATTACTACATACATAATATCTGAAGATTGTATACATTTTATTATTACAATATCCGTGTATAAATAAAATACATACGTGTTTGTCTAAATAAAATAGCGTTTATTTGGATTCGTCTTTTACGAGCTGCAGCGGTACGAATAACATATATTTAATACTATGCTAATAAACACACCACCCCCTCGGCGATCCGTTTAAGTATTACGGTTGAGTATGTATTGAGTTTTAAAGTTTATAGAGTTTAAGTATTAGCGAATACCAGCGTATTGTATCTGTGCGTAATGTGTATTGCATCAAAACAGTACACACACACACACACACACACATGTATAATATATTATGCTATAATATATGCGTTTATTGTGTTTCAGATCGACGGTGTTGTCTCGAAGACACGTACTATAGCAGTGTATAATGGTGTAGCAGAGTATATTATATATAATATAATACAGTAACAGTGGCGGATGAAAATTGGTCCTGTTATCGCATGAATAATAATAATTATTATTTACATTTACCAGTGTGGTGTGTACATGGAAAATAAGTGTGGCACCGCGACGACAGAGGTATAACGACAAACAAGATGGCTGACGGCAGTAATTGTAACGATATGATATTATGAAAACAACAACTCTACATTTAATAATAATATTTCATCTTCCTCTTCATATGTCATTTCCCCTCCCTAACACGGTCTAATAATTCATCTCTAACCTTTGAACGTCATCGCGTTATTTCGATCGAAATTGATTAAGCTAATCGCACCATAGGTATATTACGCTTCTAAAATCGATGTTTTAAGAGATTTCTTATGATCGATGACCCGATGAAGTGTTTGCAGGTATAATAATTTTGGTTTAAAATAAAATAAATAATTTTTTAGACTGTTATAATTATTATTTTGATTTTTTAATTAAAAAAAAAAAAAATGCAACCATCGGGTCAATAAATATATGAGGAATTCTGAGTATGGCATAAACATATAGGTATCACCAAATTAATCGCAGAAGCATCTAAAATAATCAGTTTTATAGTAAATTTTGATTATAATATTGAAAATAAATAAATAAAATTATTATTAAATTTTATGGATATTATTGATGTCAATGAATAAATATTTAAATAATATTATATTTTGCAATAAGCTATTTTAAGAATAAAATAACCAGTCATTCACATAATATATTATAGTTGTGTAATAAATTGATAAACCGTGAATATTTGATTTAAACAAAACATAATTTAAACGAAAGACTTAGATTTATCATGCGATAATCGCACAAGCATACCACAAACGTATACAATACAAAAATCACAGTCATACACATCGCCGTCCAGCGTTAAAAATGTAAATTTCAACGTGGCCAGGTAATACAAAGGAATTAGAACATTAATTGATGTGAAAAAAAATTAGATTTAAAATTGAATACAATATTGATTTAATTTTAAACTTATTTTAAACTAATAACCTTGTTGAATATTCTCAGTAATAAAAGAAAATATGTAATACATATATAATATGTACAATGTACATATTATTATTGTGTTTATACAACATACTCAATTACCTACATTATGTATAAACAGGCGAAAATCTAAAATTTTAGTTTTTGTGAAATAATACGATCAATAGACATTTAGTATTCATTCAAGATCCGCGACTATACGTAAATGTACAACTTGTACATTTGCATCATTCACATCACATTAATTATCAATGTAACATAATGTATACCGATTGTTAATATCTTAGGTAGTACAAACTATAAACGTAGCTTTCTGTGTATTTGCTCCAATGTCGGATTTTGTCCAGAATTATCTCCTATCGCCTTCGAAATAACATAGTATGCAAAATAAATACATATGCCCAGAATCCACTGATAGCTTATAATATTGATAACGTAAAATAAATATCTAATTGATTCTAAGCATGCGTATTTCTTTAGTATACCGTGAAATTTTGAAATTGGTGGAGATAATGTTAGACTTAATTCAATTTACACAGAACTGTATCCATAATATATAATATGATCTAAATATACATATATATGAGTAAATATACATATATTTATACAATATAACTATTTTACATTATAGTTTACGATATAAACATACTATATGTGTATAGTGTATGCTGTATTGAAAAAAATTGACATATTTTTTTATGTTTCGTTTGATTAAATTATTAGAAGTTATATTCAATTATAAATCGAAAAATAAATACTACCATTGTTGCAATCAACTCAAATTAAACCGTCCCAGTGCACGCCACAATTATATCTACTGTTAACTACGTATGTGTCTATCGTTATTCACTATTTCAAGGATTCGAGATATAAAAAATAACTAAGCTAAGCAGATAAGACTAGATATTATTTTTGAACCGAGAAGAATATCCGTTATTTATTAATATTTCCAGATTTTTAATCACAAGTCATGATTTATACATCATAATGTACATTATTAAAATCGAAAAAAAACCATTCAACAAATTAACAATGATTTATGGTCGCATTCAAATTTCAACTCGGCGAACTCGTCAATTGATATAATCAGTTTTCGGTATGAAACAAAAAAAACCTCAAAACAATAATCATTCAAAACAATGCAATACCACTGATAAGACAATTTTAAACTAAAAGTGTAAAACACTGTAGTTCTCATAACTTTATACTTTGACATCTGATGGTAGGGAAATAGACATTTGGTAATATTTAGACCTACCCACAATTGATTTTAAGTGGGTTTTTTCTCGTTAATTATAACAACAACATAAATTAATAAATATTTATCAAAATAAAATAAATAATTTCACTTTGAGAAAAAAAACAAAAAACAATTTAAGACTATAAGTCTGTCAATATGAGAACTAAAAAGTAAAAACATTGAACTTTAAGTATTTTAAACCTTCATTACTATTATGCGAGTATAATCAATGACCAAGATTGCAGAAGAACATTTTATAAAAATAATTTGTTAAAAATAAGCTTTATAAAATAAGTATTTACCGTTCTTCATTTTTCTATTACAACAAAAAATCAAAACCGATTTGGCGGAAAAATTCAAATCGTCCTTAACTCTTAATAAACTGAACTTTATTTTTTACCAAAAATCACTTTCGAAGTTAAAATTTGTAGCTTGATAAAGTTACAAAAATAAAATTAACTAAATAAACGTACATTGTAAGACAATACATTTATGCATTTTTATTTTTGAAAATGATATCAAAAAATCTTGCTAGGTACCATTTTGTACGTGTAGTATAATTTAAAAATACAACTTTTAAGTTATTTATCTAACAAGTAGTTTAAGTAGATATATATTATGATTTATGGAGTGCCTAAACAGAGTAGTTCAGCGTATAACAATGTACTTTGTCACTGAAATAATTAAATGTATTCGCCCACCGACACTAATGCAAACATTCATTAGACGGTTGAATAAAGGTGTTGGCATAAATTAATAATAATTATATGAAATTAGTTTCATGAATGACCAAGCACTTCAAATATAATTTCCTACATATTTCTTGAATTAAAATTTCATTAAAAATGTATTATATTATTATATAATCTACAAGTAATGATACTACGAGAAAAAGGATTGAAAAATTCAATAACTATAAATTTTAAATATTTCACGCACGAATAATATAAAACGTAGGTCTTATTTCAAGTTGATATATTTTGGCACATATTAGTTAATGTTATATTATCGTGATTTATGCTGTTTAAATAAATAACTAATTTACTAGGATGTATATTATTTTATACGAAGAAGTTTAATTCAAACCCGTGTAAAAAAATATTTTTTGTCATGAAGTATTTACAGCGTCAATTTAACAATTCGAATTGCACCATCACTAGTCATTGTCATAGTCATCACCATCTCATAGCTTGTAAGAAATTACTATATATTTAACGCTTAGGCAGATAGCTTGAGCATTATCGCTGTATAATAGCCATGATAAGATATAGCTCGTTTTAAACGAACAGCTGTGGAGGGGCTGAAAAAAAACGTAAACGTTAGACACCAAAACCTAACACGGCTTAAAATCGCGAAATTGTATATAAATATATGTAACCGTGTAGTTAGGTACAATATAAATACTTTCATAGGTACTTATAATAGATGCACGGAAATGTTGACAAACGACGTGTGGTTGATTTATAGAGTGTGCGTCGCATGTATATAATATGGGTGTTATGCGGTAGGCGTAGTAAACGCTAAAACGGTTAACCTCGAAAAATAATAATAATAAACGCGTTTACATTACAACAATGGTAAAGGCGTAGGCGGTGCTCGCGTATAACGTAACCATTTACTACGATCCGCGTATATCTGTGCCGATTATTAGCAGCTATGTTGTATTTGTATTTGGCAATAATATTCAATATAAAATGGTCGAACGTGCATCTGAAAACTAACGTGAAATAGCAGTCTTGCATTTTCGCCTTTCAGTGAATTAGCTTTTGCAAGAAGTACACAAGCGCTGTTCGCAGGCGAGTGGTCTTTCGATTGTCCGGCGCGCACACACAATCGTATCCATTTGTCCAGTTACAATTTGTCGGTGGGTGGGGGAAGAGAACACGGTAGAGAGTCTTCACGGTCGGTTCGCACTTATCGTCGTCGATTTAATCGTTTAATAAAAACAACCGTCGTCGCCCATAAAATGCAGGCGACACGCGAATTACCCGATCGGGGTAAACGACATGTACTCGACGAAATAGGGAAAATGCCAACTTCAAAGTACCCCACCCCCCGGACTTAAATCCGAGGATCCGTATGGATTACATGCAAATACTCGTGTGTGTGTGTGTGTGTGTGTAGAGTGTGGGTCCAGTTTAACACTCTTCGCTAACACACACACTCACACATATACACACATACACACACACATATACATACACACATACATACATACATACATACATATATACATACATACAAACACATTATTACATAGAGAAACTAAACCACTGTCGCCGCCGCCACTGCCACTACCACCACCACAGTTACCGCCACCAGTGGAGGCGGGAAACACAGAGAGAACGCGTGTGGAGAGACGGAGAGGAGCTTTTCACGGGAAAATCGATGTCACTGGGACTTCCACCGGGCCAAGCTTCACACACAACGTATAGACGCACACACACATACAGTCATTAGGTTTCACTCTCTCTCTCTCTCTCTCATACTCACACACACACACACACACACACACACACTATCTCACTCACTCTTTCTCTCGCCCGCTCTGTTACACTCTCTATCTCATTCATCCTCTCTGTTTCCGGGCTGTTTGTACCACTCTTTTTAACCCTGACTCCCCCCCCACCTCTACTATCGGTGGCCGTTTTATTAACTGTACCCCTCGTCGCCCGTCCCTTAAACTATACGATTGCAGGCGGGGTGGGTCGGGATTCCGCGTGGCCTCCAAAATTCATTACCGTGGTACATACGTGCGCGGAACTCGGTGCAGCTCTTATGTTTATAATAGTAATGGCGCGGCGGCGGTGGAGATGTACAATGTACAACGTTGCTGCAAGCGCCCGTGTGTCCCACATAAATTATCGCGCAGCAGCCACCGTCGCCGGACGACGACCGCGACCAACGCGGACAGGAAGCAAACGGAGCGGTTTATATTATACTCCCGGCGGTATCCGGCAATTAAATGAACGGCGGGCGTGGAGAGCGATGGTACCCGTTTCGCGCGGCGTCTGCAACAGCAGCAGCAGCAGCAGCAGTCAAGAACCCAACATTTGCACGGGATCAACGCGATTCCGCCCGTCTCGTCCGTTTCTCGCATATTTTACAACTCCGTTTCCTACGGCGAGACTTACCCCCGAAGTGAAGGCGATCGGTTTTTGGACGACCACACCCTGCTTGCGTGCACTCGGAGAGGAATTACTGTATAAATTACGCGGATACAAAATATATACCTACACAGTCGTTGTACAGAGTTTGTTTCTAAGCTCTTCGCGGGAGCTGCTTCGCCGAGGACGACGGTGAATCGACGGCAAGTGAACAGTATTATTGTTATACGCGCGCTTAATCCATTGATCCACGCGAGTATATGGGGATAAAGGAACGGACCTACGAACTCGTGTCGTCTCGGGAAGAAAGCAGTGGTGGGGTAGGCCACGAACCGCTTGAAATACCAGTCGCGCAGCGGTCCTCTCCGCACACATTAAACGTATACACGACACTAATACGTGTACTCAATTTCTCATTGGATTTAATAATACGACTTAAATTCTGTCTCGACACTAACGGTTCACACGAAGATACGACGGATTGCGTTATTATTTTATTGACCGTGTGGAAAGCTTATTAATTGTCTTGCTATATTCGACAAGTATAAAATAGCACAATATCATTATACGATTACAATACAATAATTGTCTGATTTATTATTTCTACTCGTATTTCTATTCGTTTCCAATTGAACCGTAAGTATATAAACTTTAAAATCTCATTCCACCATTAAAAATTTCATCGTTAATCGTTGGATTTTAATCCTGGTCTCTTCGAAATCAAATCCCACATTCCTCGAGATAAAGTCACCGTATTCAAAAAGTGCTGGTTTATTAATATTATCAACAAGTAGTAAATCCTCTATAAAATAAATCTTATACTGTCTTTCTGATGCCACTACAGGATTATTATAGTTTATGTTTATATAAATATAATAAAGTTTTTATTTATTTTTGGTTTTTTTTTTTTGTGCGCTTGAGATACTTTTATTATATTGAAGTTTAGTAATGTATTTTCTATAACAATATGATACAATACGATTTAACAGAAAAGTAAAAGTGTTGGGACTTCTTAAATCTAACATAATCTTTCTGTGCGCGAGTATCAAACACTCAACTTTTGTAAGGCTTATTTCTTAAAAATAATCTCGTCTAAAGTTTGATGGAGTGAGTAACTTTCAATATGGAAACAAAAGATAGAAAAACGTCAAACGCTCAACTTTCGGAGTCTTTCTTATCCAATAAAATAATTTTGTTTGTACTAAAATGAAAAATTATAAATGAAACTATATTATGTGAACATTGCTATATTCTTATAAATATTATATATTCACATGTCATTTTTCAACCGTATCATAGGTATACAAAATGCTTCGTATAGGCATTAGTAAGTGCCTCATTCCTATGCTCGATGCACCGATGTTCGAACAAGTAGTTTTTTTCTTAATCAAAAAACATTGCGGCTCGTTAGAAAATGGATTATGAGATGACCACGACGATATTATTCGTTACCCAACGTGTCTGTGTGTACACTTTACATATTATTTTGATAATCTACGTATATATTTTTAATTGAAAAATACAATTTTATATTTTCATTGTTCATTGTTCATCTCCCTCCGTTAACAACTTCTGCAGCTTGTTGTCGTATCACGTAACCGATTACTATGCATTATTCGATTGGCAACCTTCACAGACATTATATAATTATTGTGTCGTTCTACCTGTCAAGACTGTGCTACGATAAATCATGACAGATGAAAATTGTAAAACAGCAACATTAGTCCACAAATCTGTACTGTACTGTATAGTGTATCGACCAACCACCCCACGAAAATCAAACCGATTATATTTTCCGTCGTGATCGAAAAAACTACAAGCTCCAAATATCACTTTGATGACTATTTCGGTAACAGCAGTCCACTATATAATTTCTGAATTATGTAAGTACGTCATATCTGTTCACTGGCATACAACGATATACCCTTTAACCACACTAGCATTTACACCGTTTTAGTCATCAAAAATGATTTCTAATCGTGACGACTTGACAATTTTTAAGGAAAGTGCACCTATTTTTTCAAGATATCATCGAGCGTGAAGATTCCGAATACGTTTCCGAGTAGTTGACTATAGATACTATAATTGGTATATTGCGCAATAACTAGCCAATCTTCATTAACAGTAGTTCTTTCAGACTTTTCAATGTTGATATCGTTTGAGAAAATCGTAAACCGTAATCGTTTGTTTTAAAAACGAAAATAAATTTCCGGTATCCGTATATAGGTACATTCAACACCACTAGAAACCCGTTAAATCATTCTCAATATTAATTATTATAAAAACACACTAAATATATTTTAATAATGGATTCATATAGATGGTTAGTAAGTCAAAAATAATTTTTTATAGGTGTCACACAAAACAAGATGTTGTACAACGCGGGCAGATTTAAAAAGATGTAGATAAATGGTTATTTTATATCAAGGCGTAAAAACGTTTAGAACTATAATTTAATACGTTAAAAATATGACATGCAACGTGCGTATTTTCATAAACCTTTGGCTTAAATCCAAAAGATGTAGTTAAAACCCAAAAGCTAAATGGAAACTTAAACTGATGAATTACGAAAATTAATGAACTTATGAACACAGTTCCATCAGCTTTACGTTATTATAGTTCTGTATATGCGTACAATAATACCGCCATAAGCTGTTCATTTATATTCAATTACCTAAGAGGTGCATAGAAGTGTAGTTATAAATATTATATATAATATATACTTACTATTAAACTTAGCATTATCTTAAAATTATTTTATAAAAAAATTAAAAATCGATAAATATGATATCGGAAATTGCTCATTACAGCTTATCACTTGTTTTAACTAACCCCGTTTTCAGTAATTCGAACTCTACTCGCAAAACCATATTTTTCGAATACAATAATTTATCATTGCTTTCAAATATTAAGACATCCATCCCCTCTACCATCAAACCACTAGTACAGTCCATCCACAGTTTATATAGTACAAACACGCAGTTTTGTAGTTTTGTCAAAAACGAAAAATGGGCGTTTACACATTTTCTTTTGTATTCATTTCTCTCGTTGATTGTGTCTTACGTCTATCGTTTATACAATGTACAATAAAACCCTCAATACTTGATATTTATGATTTATGATTTATGACTATAACCATTATAATTTTTCAAGGTGACAATGCATAATATTTTAAAAACAAATTTTAGAATATTAGAAATTTTAAGTAATTGCATAAATAATGAATAACGGTCAATTCAATCTAAAAAATAAATTGTTAGATTATATCGACTGTTATCTAATATCCGTGCAATTATTTAAATTCGTATTTTACTATACGAATCAATAATCATTAATTACAAGGAAAGCAGTATAGTTTTATATTTTATACTTATAGCACATATTATCATATTACTATTTTTCATATTATATCATTATGATATGATATTATGTTATGATAGTTCATTGTAATATTTACATTTTATTTAAATAATAATACTCGAAACACGACGTCAATGACCGCGATTTTATGGAAAAATAAATAATATTATAACGAATAAAAACAACTACGAATACATAATAACCCAACATAATTTAATCAAATTTGTACGAAATATTTCCATAATACAAATAAAAATATCAAAAGTGTTAAAAGCTAAATTCGTTACATTGAATACGATTTTGAATGTTAGTCTATTATGAGCTAGAAAAATATTGATTTAAAAATACTTAGTATTGTACTATTGTGTATAAAAAATAAACCGTATTATGATTTTTATTGTACTACTATAATTTAACAGAAACAAATAAAGCATACCTACAAAACCTATAATAATTTACAACAATTGTACACCGGTATGTATAAATAAACATCATGATTTAACATCGGCTCAAAGCTTAAGACATTAAAATAAATTATTTTATATAATTTCTACATATCATTTTTAATACTGTATGGGTTAAGTTTATAAGCACAACACAATTTTCAATATATTTAGACAATTTTAAGCAATAAATACGCGTTTTACATTTTTTTAGTTGTCTTTCTATAAATGTTTGAAGCTTCTCATTAGATTGCTGTGCATGTATTTTATCGACAAGTATAAATGTAAAATACACACAAGCAATCTGTATATACTATATATAGGATAAAAACAATTTCAACCGAAACACGAAACTCTATGCATAAAATATTAAATATAAACAGCACAGGAAAACCAGGATAAAAGGGAGTCACTACTACGCAATACCACAATATTTAGGTGAGTAAATCATGAAATCATGAATTCAATAGTCATTGTATTCGTCAAAATATAATGTCTCGAATTCATATAATTTATTTAAAAATATGGCACTCGAACGAACGACATGAATATAATGCATACAAATAAATACACATTTTTTTCGTTTATACGAAACAGTTTGTATATACATTATACATATATAAAAATACATATTTAAACACTCACAATATATAATAACAGAGTAAATAAAACTACGAAGTATACTTTTGCAAAATAGTTAGGTAATCAATGAATTCAATTTTGACGTTTTAAAATGTAATGATAGTAACAACTTGAATTCTATATTATTAAATATATTTTCCAATAATAATATTATATAACCTAAATTAATTGTCAATAATGTACTTGTACTTGAGAGTATTCTATAATGATTCTGAATTTATCTTTTCGTGCAGCAATTTATTTTCAAAAAATATCTTGATTAGCCAAAAGAAATCAATTTGTATTTAAAAACGAAAACTCGTTTGTATTTATTAACATTTTTCTTTATTTTCTATTAAGCAATCGAGAATTTTTGTAAAACGATCAATTTAAAGTACCATTTGTTTTCAATTTTCCACTAAAATAAATTTGTTACATAGAAATTAGAAACTTTTTGAGTTTTCGAAGCACTAGAAAGTATATATATATTTAATACACTGGAAAATTAATTCTTAATTCGAATTTATCAAAAAAAATCCTCTGCGTACGAATCAAATGTAAATAACGTATTCTACAATGTTTTTGGGTCACAACTCACAATAACACTGTTACAATATATTTTTCTTACTTTTATTTTTTAGATGAATGTTTGACAACTATAATATTACAATAAACGTAAATTTAAACATTCGTATGTTACCCCTTGGATTCGACTAGTTTTAACGCACCACGCAGAAATTTGCAGAAACTTGTGTGTGTCACGTTATATGAGTGAGGAATGTGTAGTAGTTTATTTACAAAATTGATTAATACATCCAAAACACTGATTTATACACTATTCTCTGTAGTGGAAAATTTACTGCAAGTTTTATTTTATATTGTAATTATTGTTTTAGATATCTTGTTTGATTTTAAGACGAATACAATGTTATTAAAATTAAAATTGGTTAAACAAATATTTTATTAACGTCCAAAGCGTATTATTAATAATCAAGCTTCAATGGTTGTGAAGACTTAAAACAAATTTCATGTTATACTGTATTTATTTTTTTTTTGTAAACCACAAAAAAATTAACAGTTTTCACTAATTCAAGACTGCCGAAATACGATACTATCTAGGTATAACGCATATCGTAATATATAAAGATGAGATATGTATTCAACATTAAGATGTGTATTCCAATTTCAACGATCTATTGAGCGTGTATTCCATACGAAACAATTATTGGCAGCTCATTTGTACTTGACCCGTAACAGTTCTCTTGAAAAATAGCACAAACACAATAATACAATTTCAAAACACTAATTCGCACAAGTACGAACCCTCTCGTTCCGAACACATAATATGTATAAAACGATTTGTTTTGTAATTCTATCAGTTCCGAAACATTGTAATTTTTATTCCGATTGAAAATAGGAGTATAGCTAGCCTCTATATTTATTTACTTTTTGGATGTGGAGAGTCTTCAATCTGCCTAAACTTTAGATAGAATAGTTTAGATCACACCCAAATCATATGAACGTAGTTCTATACCTACGTTTTTAGAATGAGTTTTAAAATAATATGCAAACAGTACTTTTTGACATTATAACTACTATTATACAAAATGCTTTTTAACGTATAACACGATAATATTATAGATATAGAGACTATATGTATTGATTATTTTAAATACTTATGATGAAAAGATTATTAGGTTTTACTGTGGGGTATAAATATTGACTGTTCAGCTACATTTTTTTAAAAATGTTATAATACTTAGCTTTTTAAAGAGTAATTAAATATAAGGTATTTACGTCGACGAATTTATTTTTATCCAACCAACTCAGAGTATTTTTTAACTACCATAAAAAAGGTCAAAATATTTCTGCGTCAAACTTCCCATCTACGTAGAGTTATTCAAAATAGTACTTTTGTACAACTGTTTTGTTCACAGTTCCACCCAATAATACTAATACAAATTTTGAAATATAGTATACTTATTACTCAACTAAAACGTCTAAAACAAATCCATCATTGTAAAGTAAGTATACATTCCTGACGATCCATAGAATTTCATAATCTCAAATAATTATTATGGTATTGTAAATTAGATAATAATTATATTTCATTAATATTAAAGTTAATCATGTACCTACAGGTTAATAAATGATTAATTAAATATAAAAAGCAACTACATTACTAAGCTAAAATATAATAACTTATAATACAAGAGTACACAATTATTAAATAATTAATATTGTTTCAATTAATTTTACTTTTTTTTACAATAAACTTTTACATTGTCGAAAAACTAAACCTCTCTAGATCCAAATCGTAACTGGCCATTGGGTATTGTATAGACTAAGGCGGTACAACTTTCTATAATCACAATAGATACACATTATTTCATTAACAACGTCATTTTCTCATCGTAATGAATGTCAGAATCTGTTTATTTTGGTTCAATGATGCACAATGTTATAATTTATAGCATGATTGACTGCGTTATTTTTATACAGTCGAAGTAATAATCATAGCCTAAACTAACCGTCATCTTTTCGTGAGTATTCATAGAAATATATCGTTTAAATGTTTAATGATACCAATTAATTAGAGAAAATACAAAAATTAGATGACATTGTTGCGAGAGAAGTAATACGTGCGAGTTTATAATATATTCAAATATTTTACAAAAAAAAAGAATCCGTCTGGACGTTAACAAAAATGGTTTTAAAATCATTATTAAACTCCACAAAACTTCCAATATATTTATGTTTTTAAGTTTTTTATTATGTTTTATACATTTTATATTTTTATACTTCTGAGGGAGGCCAGTATTTCTTTTCTAAACTTATTAAATTCAGATATTTTCAATAAGCAAATCTTATATATTAACATCGTCGTAAAATATTTGTGTATTATGCACATTTCTTAAATTTAATATATGTATGTATTTTGACGTATCGTAACTGTAAATAATATATAGATCAATACGACCTGCCGTTTTGTATACGATATTCGTAAAATTAAATTCATAGTCAATATCACAAATCTATTTCCTTTTTTTAAAAATACTCACGGTGCATTTTTTTAATAATATAAATTCTAAATTTTAATTAACTGTAGCAATGACTAATTTGTTAAGATGTCGTACATTATATATTTTTGCAAAAACAACAATTAATCAAATTATTTTATTTTGTAAGGTTGCACACTCATTATAGTCTTATCTATTGTTATTACAAATATTTCCATATTTCTTAGATGTTTTATCAGCATATATATGCGTATATGTACATACGTGTTGTACACACAATAAACACAATATTATTATGTTAATGAACGAATATTAATTAATAATTATTTTAATAGTAGCTACGCATATTTATACTATTTATTTTATGGCGATAATGAAATGAAGTGATGTATTTGTTGCGAGGTCATAATAATAAGTAACTAATACATTTTTAATTAGTATACTCATTACTATTCGTATGAACATAGATGAATAATAATATAATATATAATGTGTATATATTATGAAATCGGATACTTCGAATTTTTTTTATTATTTTAAGTATCAGTATGCAACTTATTGCACTATGTCACTATAACTATAAGTTATATACAATAAATAAGTAATATTTAAATATTTTATAGGCGTTGTAATTAGGCGATGTGTTCATGCAAAATTTCGCCGTTAAAACTGTGGCATACTAGATGACGTGAGTGTTTGCAAATCTCGCCAGTAAAAACGTCTAAATAATTTACACACACGATAATGTAAAACCACCTTTCGACAGATTGTGGATCAAATCTATACTACATATACAGGATCGGAGGAAAATTTTCCGCTAAATGTTTTTAAAGGGTCATCGGAGGCGGATCGATAATTCAGTACATACTGCGCTACACAGCACATATTCATATTATATACATACAATATAAATCTTATTTATGTTCATGAGATCCGGACCTAAAGAAAGTGCTTTTGGGTATTCTGCACTGAATCATTATGTCGACGACGTTTTAGTTACGATAAGATAAAATGTATGTCCGGTATACTCCTCTAGTAAGTAATTTCATTTTAACAATACATAAAATAACAAGTAAAAGTAATTTACGGATCAAGGCGTAGAAATAAAATGACTGACGCCTAAGCGCGTTTGATGGATTTAGGGCATAGTATAAAACATTATAAACAGTAGCTATATATAGCTTATATAAACATGAAACAAATCGTTATCACAATTTACAATTCGCAATAATAATATTGTATTTTATATGTATTTAGTATTAGTATAATGGAAATAAATCAATCGCGTGATGTGTTTTTAATTTTATGATTATAGGTACGTACCATATTAAACACATTATACACTGTAAGTTTTAACACACGCTCGATTTTAACTAACATTAACAGTTTCGATCTTAAAGTATTAAATAATGCTGTTTTAAAATTTAATTATTCAGGTACCTATCCGATGATTAAGACAATTTATAGCATTATTTGTATTATTATGTTCATGAATCATCTTAAATCAATATCTATATCAGTTTTACCAGTAAAAACAATATTTATAGTTAAATATTTTTAGGTAATATTATTAATATCAAATACATAATTTTCCAATAATAATGTTATATTTTATTATACTTAGTTTTCAAATTTAGTTATTATGAACACGGAAGAAATGTAATGCAAAAATTCGTTAATCAAATAACGTTGAATTTTGATTGTATGAATTTTGCAAGTGTATGTGCTTTAAATATTAATATGTAGTTTAATCCATAAAATATATATTCAACGAAATTTTAATATAATTTAGCCGGTTTAACGTCATATATGCACGATCTAGTTGCGTACATTATTCATTGTATTTACTTATTTAAAATATTCATTAGCTATATAGGTACTAAAGTGTAGATAACGCTTTGATTAAAAAATCGTTACCTCTAAGGATCTAACAGTTCTACTCGGTTATTATTTATTTGTGAATTAAATCGAACAAAATATAATTATATTATGGTTTTTTTTCATAACCAAATATGGATACAATCTAGAAATGAAATTATACATTGAATATTTCGTCAATATCTGTTGAATCTAGTCGCATGTCTTTTGAAAGTTAATTGTCTGTAAAATGACATGTTGAAATGGGGCACATATTTTCTCACTCAACACAGTTATCTATCTAGTGAAATAAGTTTTGTATAGGAGTGAGGGTGACCAGTGGATAAACATCTAACCTATATGTACAAAAAATAAATGTTTCAAGGGTTTTAAAGAAAATTCATTGATAGAACTTAAATTACATGAATTAGATTGTGTGATTTAAGTACCCTAAAAACTAGTAAAAAAAAAAAAAAATACTAAGTAACTATTATATTGTTACTATAGGTTAGCATTCATATATTACCGCAATATGATATTCATAATATATGAAATATTACCTACAATGAAATAACTAGAAATGTTTGTGAATTTAAATAAAAAGATTAAAAATATAATCCTTTTCTAAAAAATCTTGTAACGCGTGTGTAGTATAATAGTAAATCAAAATAATAACAATAATAACTATTAACTGTAACTTTTTATGTCATCATTTAAAAAGCTATGTTTTTTGAATTTGTTACGTAGTTTTCAAAATTGTTTTGCCTTTCATATAGGGTATATTCAAAAAAATAAATAAAAATCCATAGCACATCTAACCCCTAATCCTCCTCGGATACGCCCATGTACCCCATAGGTATGAATTTGGCGTAGCCTTTTTGTTTGATATTTATATTATGTTCATATATCATAAGCTATAATATATCTGTAAAAAATAATACAATAACATGTCAAATTTTCTAAGCGACTTATTGTTTGATAAACGTACGGAAAACTTTTTTTTTTTTTTTAAATAATGAAAATTTATAATTTGTACGTATTCTGACATTAAAAGTTTTAAAAATTAAGCCGACAAAAAAATACCGATAATCATTCACTTAAAACAAATACGTTGTGTGCACAACTACACCCATACGTGGCTTATTTATATCAAATCGTTCAAAGTAATACTTAAAACTACATCGGTGCACTTATACAATATCAATACAGCATAGAAACGCGGGTTACCTATAGGAATTATGTAATTATTTAATAATAATATAGGATTTACGTGTTATGGTGATAAATGAAAATACATATAGTATAGTATGGGTGATATACCCATCCTTGCGAAATACTTCACGTCAAAATACCTAAATGCATAATATTATTTGCGCTCACACGACACACGTCAATACGTCATACATAGTAGATACCTACTCATATTATCATCGTTTTGACGCAATATGTGTATAGCATTCGACTCGGCAGGTACCTATATACTATATAGTATATAGTACCCTTACCTACAACCCATCTACTTACAAGCGGGCTATACTACAACAAAGCGGATCGGTAGTACAAATGGTATGTCTATATATGTTATAAATTATAATCTATCAAACGTCCATCACTCGCATAGACGAGCTTTTCAACCACTGAACGTTTGTGTGATCCGTCTCTATAACGTTTTACGTTTTATTGTTACTCATTTATTTTACTGAAAATTTCGAGTTTCAGCTACATCAGGGGCGTATTTACCGAGATTGTTGGACTTTTTGTTTGTACCTATTTTACACCGTACTCGTATACAATTTTTAAAATAAAACAACAAAATATTTTAATACGCCGTTTTATAAATGTATTAAATTGATAGTAAATATTTTAGGCTTGTTATACTATGTGACCGAGAAAAAAAAAAGATAAAATGTACAGATGAAGTTACTGAAAAATGTAAATTTAAACAATTGTACAACTTTACTAAAATGTATTACATTTATCATTGTTATTATTAAATAAAGTAAGCAACTGAAAATTTAATTTTCAACCCCCCCCCCTCCCCCCAGCAGGTTAAGTTCCCAAACGAAAATTAAATACGCCCTTGGTCTACACAATTACTATATTATATATTACATTACTATACATCTATATAATGAACATATTATATAAATCACAAGTGCATAATGACAAACTAACAAAAATAATATTGTAAACAAGTTAAACTAAAACTAAATAAAATAATAAACTATGAAATTACTTACCTACGGTTCTATCGTAGCGGTTATATCAGCTTCTTTCGCGTGGCTTATTTACTTATATATTGATGAGAGTCACTATAATCGAGTTATTCTGTATATTATGTAATTAAGTTTATATTTTGTATTTATATGTGTTATATCGATAATTTTATAGATAATGCTATACAATTTATGTCATCTACGATACGGTTAAAAATATGTATAATTGCAATACAAGGCGGGAGTCGTTGACGATAGTAATGACAACAATACTAATATAATATTATGCGTTTATAACAATATTGTGTTGTAGTATTTAATCGGATCGTTTTTTGCGTGGAATGTTATTTTTATTATGTACGAATTTAAAAACGACGCGTAATCCTCGTATATAGGAGAGAAGACACGACAACGATTTTATGCTAAGCACGTGAATTGTATCGCATGATGAACTCGATGTATATAATATTTAATAGCATGTATTGTGGAAAACAGTTATGAAAATAGGTCAGCTAAATTATTATTGTTATTATTTATTTATTTTTTTTTTTATGAAAAAAAAATTATATATAAGGTAATATATATATATATATGAATGTGTGTTAGAGCTGCACCGACACTACTGGTTAAGTGTGTTCTACTGCTAAAATGCTGCTGGCCGACTGGGGATTACTCGCGGTGTACGCGCGCTACGACCCTTTCGATTGCCCGCGACCGGTGGTGGCGGCGCAGAACGGTTGAACGTCGTGTCAACAGGGTGAGCCACCGTACGGAGGCGTCGGCGACGTCTCTGCCGGGGCCGCGTGCACTATAATAACCGCCGTCGCCCGCGCTTTGCTCAGCAACGCGATTTTCTTTTCTCCTTTTTCGTGTCCTCTCCTCTCTCTCTCTCCTTCTCCGTATACTCCCCTCCTCCCATCCTCCGAGTCACAGCGAAGATGTATATGTATATAATAAATGCGCACACAGTCATACACTCGGGGACCACAGAGAACCCTTACACCCTACTCCAAAATCTTTAGCTGTGCCACGTCGAACTATATTAATATACACTCGTATATATATATATATACATATATATACACACACACACAGTGTATGTATTATGTACTAGATATTATATACAAGTGCCAGGTGGGTTGAGAAACATCCTTTTTTTTTAAAAAAAGTGCTTTTCCGAGAACACACGAAACTGCCTAGAACTTTTGTTTTGGGCTTACTTATTATACGCATAATATGTTTAATATATATTGTATGAATAATATTTATACTTTACATTGCGACTCCGAAATTTTTTCCGTGTATACACGTATAACCGCAGAACAGTGCAACGGATAAAACCAAATCGTATAATAGATATATTAATTATGATTGATTAGTGTTGGTAGTGGAAGGTGCAAATTTTAATATAAATGGTTGCCAAAATTGAATTGAGTTTAATGCGATTTAGTATACCTAGGTTGTAGTGTATCTATATATAATACAGGAAACAATTTTAACACACCAACCTACTACAACTGAGCAATTAGCCTTGGATAATGCCGTCGATCTCGCCCCTCCCTTTCTCGAGATAGCTGAGCTATAATCAGAGATTGATAAACTTATTTTAATAAGTTGAAGTCCCGGATATTTTATGCAAGCTTTATTATTACTTATTTAATATGATCATGTTATAATAATAGTGGGTACATTCCTACAAGTTACTTAATAAGTTTTTCCGTCAATCCCTAAAGACTAAAACGAAATATAGCCAAAAACAAATTTCCAAAATCGCCCGTCCAAATACCAGACCTCCTCCGATAAACAGAACAAACAAAACAAACTAATTTAATGATCTCGAATCTCTTGTTTCGATTTATTTTTTAAAAAATCAATAGGTAGGTATGTACATGCAAATGATACACGTATTTTATGTGCAGGGTCTTCAAAATAGTATGTTATAAAAACGGTAGGGTCCGCCCGATAACCTACACATATTATATTCTAGTAAATGGGAATCCTGAGAACTTGACCGCTCTAAAAGTCCCCCCGCATATTATTTATGGTCTAGTTACGTCAATGTATGTATATCATTGAACTAGAAAATATTATATCATTCAAGTATTTCATAAAAATATGTTTTATTAGATTCCATTAGATGCTTCACGTATATCCAATTTATTTTGTCTTAACTCAATTTGCAACGAAATTTTATGTTCGACCATATCGATGACAATATAAAATGGCATAACAATATAACGTGATTTTATTATCTATTACTTAGATGACTATTTAGGATGGAAAAAAAATACATTGTATGTTTTTATAGTTTTTAGAAATTTAATACGGACAGTTTTGAACGATAAAAAAACAACATATAACTAATAATAGTTATTATAATATAACCCATATTATATATTGTATTGTTTTTTATTGAATATTAAAATTTAAGTGACTCGAAAGTCAAAATAAAACAATGTTCAATGTATAACATGATTTTAATATAACCATAGATTTTCGGTTGGTGTGTAAGTAGGTTTGAATGAAATACGAAATACGACTTACTTTCTTAAAAGTATGATTAGCGAATAGTGATTACTAATAAGTGATAAACTGATAAATGATAACTATATGTTAACTATAACATAGTAATATGTTTTCGAATCTTTCGCTAAACTTATTTCCACTTTTAACAATATAATGTTATACAATAATGTTAATTTTATTTTATTTTATTTTTTAAATTATGACTACACAATGTCTTGAATTGGCTGTTTAGGTAGATACACCACTGCCGTATTGTATATTTCCTCAGTTTTTTTATAAACTTAATATAATGTTATTAACGCATTTCAAAAATAAATAATAATCTGATGATGATGTTAATGGGATTTCCAAGTACACCGGTCACCCGTAAGTCTACTTTCTCATTGTGTTTTAAGCAAGAATTATATATTAAATAATAAAAGTTTGTAAAATAAAATTAAAAATAAATACAACTTAATGGATTTATTTTGAGAACCTACTTAGACCAAATATTATTATACAACATTTCCCTCATTGTAACTAAATCCATCATACAACAATATTGTATTAATATTAGATAGGTATACATAATACATATATTATTATATTAAATTTATCGAACCTTTAGAAGTTCAGTGAATAATATTTAATTGCACTACAGAAATGTGTATTTACAATTTTTAAAAATTATAATTAGACATGGTGAGTTATGATCCTGAATCATATTTCGTGTTAAGTAATTAGTTTATAACCCCCCACCGTCGTCTCTATAAACAATGATGCCGTGACCTGTTAAAATAAATTAATTTACCTTAGCAGATGAATGTATCGATGGCGAGTGATTTCTATCCAGGGTCGGACTAGGCCGGCGAGTTACCGAGGAAAACTCGGGGGGCCGCAGAAAGTGTTGATTCAATAGCCGGTGCTCGGTTGGTATTAATTTTGGAAAAAGGGCCGTTTTAATAGTATTATCTCGGGCCGAATTCAATTTTCAGTCCAACCCTGTTTCCATCCAAAGTCGATAAGTGATACCGTACGTATAATAAATAACATGCTTTTTGACTATCATAATATGATTTTATATTATACAAATAAAAAATGTATTATACCTATTGTTAATTAAATATTATTTATTATTAAATAATATATTATACAATTATATTTACATTTGATATAAATACCTATTAAGTATACTTATGTACAATGCACACTTATTTTAATTCAATATTAATTCAGGCTATTTGTATAGTATTTGTAAGTTAATGGTAAATCATCCATTTAATGCATTGCAATGTGAAGTGATTTGGGGCACGTGCCCGTGTGTGGACACACTCGCATAACAACATTATACCCAAACATCTTTTGATGAACCGCGTCTAGAACCCGACAACGTTCATACACACCGAATCAAATGTTACAGTAATATTGGACACACTTACCCATTACATTAGCTCGTGACGTGCATATGCATTTTAGTGTGATGTAAGTATGTAATATTGTAGATACTATTACTAGTATCTACAATATTACATACTTACATCACACTAAAATGCATATGCACGTCACGAGCTTATGAGCATAATATACCAACGACAGTGGAGTATCTAAGATTTTTCCACCATATGGTTATGTTTATAAATACTGAGAGCAAGCTAAGACTATTACTTTGATTCTAATGAAAAATTAAGGAACATTATAATCAATAACTATAATAATAAAAAAAAACAGTGTTCAATTTGCTTAAAAATTTACTTGATCCATAATAATGTTCCTTAAATAGCTTTTTACGCGGTTTTGTGTTGTTAATGTTATATTTTTAGGAATCGATATCAAAACCTGTATCATATGCATACAATTTTTAATAATTGAAAATTTATTACGAAGTACCTACCAACTATTTATTTATTAATGAACATTTTGCACGGAACGTAGGTACCTATATTTCAAGCATGTATTTAGATTATGGTTAAGTATAATTTTCTTAAATTTTACAGAACGAATTGACTTGAGAAAAATTTCAGGTCATAGATGGTCATTGGTTGATTATATTATATTAATATAGGTACTTGTGATTTTGGGAATTTGTATTAAAAAAATAAAATCTGATCAACGAGCACAGAGAGAATGGCCGAATGAACAGATATTAAATTTAAATGCTATGCTTAGATGTAGGTAACTCAATTAAATTGTGTAAGCTATATTCACTAAAAACACATTTATGGTTAATATACTAATTAATGTACCTCCTGTATATTATGTATAAATGTATAATACACAAAATTATATATTTTATTTCCTAAGTTTCACATTATAAATAACACAGTATCTCTGTAGCAATATTCGAATTGAGTCTATTATTTTTTATCAATGCCAAATATCTTATCAATTTATTATCAGTACCTACGTCCCCTTTTATTCTTCAAAAATATAGTTGTCGACATAAAAAAAAATAGGCTTGGTAACTACAATAACAACAGAATACTCATAGAATTACTCATTTAAATAGCAGTACCAGCACGAAAAAATCGTTTACCATATAATTAGGTTATTCAATGTCATGTTATACCGTCGGCAGAGAGGGCGGTAACCTCCTGAAAAATGCATAATTTATTATTTTTATCAATATTACAATGACACGGGGACATATTTGATTATTGATGGCACACGCAGTCGCAGTGTAGGACAAAAGAGTTAATAATAATTTACTTCTCAATAATAATAGGCGGTACACTGTCAACTGTAATAAAGTATAATATAGGTAATACTTGTAGTTTTAAAAGTATATGACATCCTTCAAAATTATTCAATAAAAAACCAAAATTAAAATTTGAATAATTTAATGTAATATAAAAATGTCCCCTTTGAAAAAAAGTATGGTAAAATAATTTTACCTGTATATTTTATAAATATAATTTAAGGTTTATGAACAATAAGTCAACGGTGATATAAGAAAAAATTACAAAGGAAAGTTAATAAGGGGTAACTTTATAGTCGAAACAAAAATGCTATAAAAATTATAGATATGACTAAATTTTTTAAAATTCAACACACTAATATTACTTTAGATCAAAAAAAAAAATGTTTGGTATTGTGTGAATTGTCAACAATGAATCATGTTTTCGAAAAGAAAAAATGATAAACGATCAACTTTCGTACATATTGTTTTGATAATCTATGAGTATTTCTGATCAAAAAATAAAATTTGCTATTTTTTTTTTTTTATTCATTACGTAATTTTCTGCAAGTTGTTGTAGCATAATAATATTACATAAAATATTGCCCTAGTCAGATACCCGACTACCCGAGACAATATTTTAGATGACAAGAGTGCACTGATGTGGCGAGATTTGGCTTAATGCAAGAGCCTAAAGAATGGAAAATCTATATCGAACACAATGCTTTTGAAACGACTACCGCATCGTAGTTTATGCGCGTATACTACGCGACGATACTCGATTTAGCACGAATTACAAGGAAATCGGAACACGTATGATTACAATGCAGTTTCATCGCGAGGCGTGCAGTAAGCGTCACCTGGCTATAACACATTTGTCATGTCGTCCGATCCGGAAAACAGCGCAGCACATCGTTTGAAATCGATTTCAAATACCAGCGCCGTATTATCGCGTACTGAATGCCGTTCCGCAGCTTTTAATGTATAATATTATAGTTATACTTAAACGGCGGCAACATATTAATGGCTAGCGGCGACATCGACGAATCGTTAGAAACATTCGATACGAGGAACAAAGGTCGCACATCACCGGACGCGTCACGCGACAATCGCTAAAATAATATATTCGACGCCGTCCAGCTTTCATACGTATAGATTTTATCAACCCAATCAAAAAAATCGAACATTTAATAGGTACATTTTTAACTAGAAAATTATTTGTGAATTTTCACGATTTGAACAAATTTTTTTCAAATTTTTGTAAAAAATTCGAGTTAAAAGATACATTTTTTGATAGTTTTGGTATTATTATATACAAATACTTAGGAATAATCTTATTGTACCTATTAAGTTTTTAAGCATTTCGACTAAGTGAAAACATTTTTATAGATATTCAAAAACAAAAGTCGAACATTTAGAGTATAGAATTTTAAAATATAAAAAAAAATAATAATATATAAGTAGGTATTTGGTATTTGGTGATATTTTAAAGTAAAATAAGTACTTAATTACTTTTTAAGTAGGTAACTACGGTTATTTGTTTTTTTATTACAAAATAATAAAAATTGACTGATGATAAATAGTTATTTTACAGCTGAATAGCAATATCGTAATTTTAACAAATGCTCATAAAAAAAATGTATTTAAATTTCTAGTAGAAATCTTTTTTTTACAGATTTACGCTCATATATTTTTTAAATTTATATTAATAAAAATTATGAGGGACCTTGTAATATATTTTCAGTTTTTGATTATACGGAAAAATTGTATTGGTAATTAAAAAAAAAAAAAAAAAACTAAAAACTAAAAAAAATTATTATTGCACATTGGGTATTTACTAACTATAAATAAAAAAAAAACACTTAATTCTTCAATCAAGTACCTAATAAAACAACATTAATTTATTAAAATATTAATTTCCGCCATCGGTCTGAGAAAAACGCGAACATCAACGGTCTTTTTCTCCACGTCCATCGTGATGTTATAAAACAGCTTTTTTGCTTCCAGCAATTGCGTAAGCTCTTAGACAGAACGACAACATTTCAAGTCCTAATGAAACAAATCTTTAAATTATATATTTATTCTGTTGTTACCCCATCACTTCCGGTCAAACGAAACGCGTCACCCGTTTGTCGATACACATCACCTGTGTATATTCCCATGTTCCCATGTACCACGACCGTTATTTACAATAATTATATTTTATTATATCTTTATTAATTACTAAAATTTACTTTTTTTCATTTGATGTGAGGGGGAAAAAACAGTCAACCACTCTCCGGCAACAGCTAATGGCTAGTCATATTATACAAATAATATACATTTTTCAAACTATGTTTTCTTGATAAATGTTTACCTATCTAATTATACAATAAATAATAGTTAATACGACTGTACGATTAGTAATATAAAGTAATATAAACATATTTTTTAATTTTTTGATACTTATATACAACCCATACAGTAAAACATTAAAATATGCCCTAAAATATATTAATATAAAATATATTCAAATATATGCACTATAAAATTTGGTTATTTCATAAACAACATTGTTAATCGTATATTGTAATTACATATAGCATATCTAAAACAAAATCAACTTGGAAAAATATGCAAATATATGAATAAGGGCTTTAATAAAGGATTCTCCAGTCAAGGAGGTCTGATAAAATCTACAGAGATGTTCCGTGTATAAATATTAAGTTATATTTTTACGAATTAATATTATCAATTAAAGCAATCTAACTAATTTGCGTAATTTATTATGAGCACTGAATTTTATTACACATGCGATTATCAAATTTATTGTACATTTAAGTATTATAAAGAATCGAATATGTGACATGCTGTTTAGTGTTTTAGTAGTTGTTACTATACTTATATTATACACTTAAAGTTTGTGCTATAAAAATTATCGACTGAATTTTAACGTTTATGTTTATTTATAAAACAATTTTTGATTATGAATTAACTAGGCTCATTATATAAATACAAGATATAAATAAAACACATAGTGTAACTAATATATTACATTGCATTGCTGATATTTTGTAGTTTTTTGAAAACCTCTTCAAAGTATTTAAAATGACATATGTTTTAATTTCCAATCTATTTAAGTGATGTTGAACATTTTTACTACTTCTGTGGTCATAAAGTTAAGCAGCAAAGCCAATGCATTTAATACTCTACTCAGAATCTAAAATTTTCAGTTTTAATAATCGATTAGTTATCATTAAGTCAATAATCCTAACTTTGCTTAGCAGAGCCCTTTGGGCTCCACAATAGTTTTTAAAGGTTTAATGTTCCTTTGTTTCTCTAAAAAATTTAATAATTTAATGACTTTCGTTATTTAAAACAAATTTATATATAATTTAATAAGTCAATTCAAACAAAATAGTTCACCAAAACATCTACAAACAATTAAACATAATATGTAGTTATTATAAAAAAGCAATTT
Organism: Aphis gossypii; assembly: GCF_020184175.1. Taxonomy (NCBI): domain Eukaryota; kingdom Metazoa; phylum Arthropoda; class Insecta; order Hemiptera; family Aphididae; genus Aphis; species Aphis gossypii. The sequence continues at coordinate 12,888,622 of NC_065531.1, read as the reverse complement.
ATAATAAAAGAGAATCATTATATTTATGAAAACTATAGGGATTAATACAGTTCAAAATATAAAAAAAAAAAAATCTGTCTTGAATATATATAGTCTGTATAGTTGAACTCAAAATAGATTAGGTTAGAACAGTTAGGAAATACATTATTCTCACAATACAATAGATTAGTAATTATTACTTAATAAATGTATTGATTTTAATCAATCAACAAATGCCTATACTTTATATTTTATTTAAATTTATTATTATTGTATGTTAAATATTTATATTTTATGCAAGGAAATAGTATAGATAATCATTAATCATTATTCCAAATATTATGTCAAGTTGTTTGTTTTGTATTAAATATAATAAAATGATACAGTTAAAATATCTCAATATAATTATAAAATGTACACTATTACAAGTGCTAAATTAGAACCAATTTAATACAAGTTCATTTAAGATACAATGAAAACATACAATTTTAATTCAACCAACATTTTAATTTTAATAATATGTATATATAATTAACAATAAACAGCTTGTAAAATTGCTACCAAATGGTAAAAAAATGCTGTAAACAAATCATAAAGGCAGTTTGCTTTATTATTTATCAACATTTACACTATATTATGAAAGTTAAATACATAAGAAATAAAATACAAAACAGTTGTCAAATAATATATTCAAATTATCCATAGGTAAATCCATAACAATAAATAATCCGTATTAAATTGACACATTAAAAAGAAGCAACATCAGTAAATTTACGTTTAAAATATGTTTTTATATTTACATTTGTTGTTTTTAGTAGATAATAAATAATATAGTAATAATCATATTTCATAATAATATAATAATAATCAATTATTAAAAGTTAGAATCGCTAAAACAAATTAATTATTCTATTTATCACTTCATTAGCGTCTATAGAAAAAAATCATCATCTTATACCTTGTACAATATAGTTCCCCATAAATAAGCTTATCACATTTATTTAAGCACACTAAAATTGATTTATACACATTGAGCTTGTACGGATAACAACAATTTTGTGCAAAAAAAAAAAAAAAACAAACAATCAAACAAACTTCTACACTTTTTTGTCATATACACAAAAAAGTTATTATTACATCCAATTACCTTAACATTTATATGTAATGTGTATTATTAATTAAAATAAATATAATATATAAGTTCAAATAAATTCATATATACATTTATGTGTGTATTTATATTTAAACACAAAAGCTACTCATATTTGAAAATGTTATTAATGTTTTTGTTTTGGAGGTATATCTTTTTGAGATCAAAGGCACTGGCATATTCATTTAAATTAGTTAAATGAACAAAAAATATAGATATAAGTATGCATGTTTACATACAAATATTAACATTAAATATTTTTTGTTGCTCAGCTATAAAAAATAGTAAATACTTACACTGTCATGTGAAAATATGTTTATTATAATATTTATGGCACAAAAATGTAAAATAATTTTGTATTCTTTTAATTAATTTTAGTTTGTTTGATGAAAATAAACATTTTTACTAGCAAATACTTTCCATTGATATTTTTTTTTTATACACAATAAACAATAACAAAATAATAATAAAAGAAAATACAATCATTTCAAAGACAATCAGTCTTTATTACTCAGCACTTTAAGATAAGTGATAACGTATAGACTTATATACAATATACATACATACACAATACGTATACATACGTGATCATGCATGCACGTTCATATATGTGTGCCTGTTTATGTATATTAAACAAGATTAACTCGAATAAAGTATAAATATATAATTCTGAGTAAGTAAATGGAAATTGTCCTTGAATTTCAAACATAAGACCGTAGCTGACATTTTTGTTAATCAAACATGTGTATCTACGTATAAATTAATTATAATGTGGATGTGGGCTACAAGCATTTTTATTATTTTTTTTTTTTTTTTTTTTGTAGAGCAAACCTATTTACAATACTTAGACTAAAGTTAACTTAAGATTTTTGATTACAGATAACACCTGGAATCGCTTAAGTTGTAAAACGCTAACTTGAAACATATTTTTTAAATGATTAAGTTTAACATTCAATGATCTAAATAACAATGTATAATTATTAATTTAAAACTACAACAAATATTAGACTAATTTTAACAAATTATAGATTGCATAATAATATGTATGTTTATACAAGTAATATATTTCCACATGTACATAAAATAAAATATAATATTAACCTAACATAGCAAATAATATGTGTATAGTTGTAGAATGTATAAAATAGTTGTTACTTTAAAACGAACACATTTTTTTTTTATGTATATATAATTAAATAATAATATTTATGTATTAATATGATTAAAACATTGAAAATTAACATGAATTTACTGGGCAACATAATTAAAACATTTTCATAAACTTGTCTTTAAAATTTCCCATAGAACACACACAATCGTTTCAACTAGAACAAAAAATATAAAAAAAACATAAATAAATATACAATTAAGAAATAGATTTAAAAATAATTATAAATGGTTATAATATCAATTAGATCATATAACATTAATATTATACATTTTATATGGCTGTTTAGTCTATTATTCATTTATTTCAAATAAAGACGAGAATGCGATACTCGAACACTGCACTATAACCGCCCCCCTCTAGATTCTATACACTTTACACACTAAATCTTAAGAACGTGATGAAAAATAAATTAAATTAATTCATTCCTCTCCCTAACACACACACACACACACACACAAAACTGTCAAACATGCTAAATGTTCAGTTTACGTCATGTACAACATTAGAATATGAATGTATAGCCTATTCAAGGAGAAATAGTATATTATTATTAAATTAGCACGATGCACATTAATAAATATAATAATAATGATTTGATACAAAAAAATTTTAATTACATTTTTAAATTTTTAAATTATTTGGTAAACTCCCGTTAATTTAAAAGATTTTTAACAAAAAAATAAAAATAAAAATTTAAAAATGATCAAATAATTATTTATAAAAGAATATAAATTCGTACATTCGTCATAATATCGTTCTAATATTTTATTGAATATTTAGGTATATATTACAATTTAAAATTAAATGTGGAGTCTACTACAAACAGAAACAATGAAAAACTACTAACGACGTTCCACAGAATTAAAATATTATAACACCACGTAATTTTTATAAAACGTTCCAGATTTCCAACAACATACACGGACAGAGTCCACAACTGATTACCTAAGTCAAATTTACATTATGAAAAACAATCGAATATCTTATCAAGTTGACAATGAATGAAGTATCAATTCAAATATTGAAATATACTGTTCATATACAGAAAGATTATTAATTACTTATTCATACCTAATATTATTATTATTATTATTATTGTTATTATAATAATATATAGTACACTGTACACGGACAACGCACGTTGACATACAAATAACGGGCACATCAGCCGCGATTAACGCGACCTTTGAACCGTCGATTGTTTCAAAAATTCTTTAAAAATTAACGTCAATTAAAACGTTTATAAAATATCTATGCTTTAATTGCATGATCCTTAATCGCATTGGTTATTACCATATTATAATATTATAATTTTTATCGAGTTGATGAATTCAAAAAAAAATCATGATGCACGCTCCTGATACGGTCAGTTGAGATTTGGCTAGCGCCGCCATCGCAGACTTGCAATATGGTGCTGATGAAAGCGACCTCGAGTCGTAAGAACCCGGACGCGTATTTAAAGCATTTTAATAATCCAAGTGCACTGGCCGACCTTTTGGAGACGGACGAGATGGCGAAGTAGAGAATGAAAGAAGGGAACGGTAATTGAAGTTCACGACATTGTTTTACAAAGGCGCCACTACTCCGACAAGAGAGAAACAAGAACCCTTGAGAGGGAAAAACACGACCGATAGAAACAAAACCTTACATAATTTGTAACGGAAATGATATGACACGGGGCTATAAAAACAGTAACGCAAATACAATTCTGCTTTCCTTTAAAAATAAAAAAAGCAAACAAAAAACTAATTCGAGTGGATTAGTTCGTCGCCGTCGGGATTATAAATAATTGACATATTTAGTACGATTCTAGGTTTTTTTCTCGGGAATTCTCAAGAGTGCTTTACTGAAATTGAATCATTAACGGATATTGTCAGTGCTCCGGTTACAACAGAATACCCAGAAACCACCACTACTCCGAACGTTAGTGAGAACGGTGCGTTAACACGAGATAACAAGAAGTTTAGTGATTTATTAAAAAAAAAAAAAATTATATTTTTTTTTATTTCATCATCAGTGTTACTGTATACACCGATTAGGACCCATCCGATGTACACATTTAGAAATGATTTCACGACAACGCGACGGCGGTGACGTGACTCCGCCTATTCCGAAACACTTCGATACACTGATAATATTTATAAGAGAAATAAGATATACCTTGCAAGTTACAACACAATGAGTGCTTACGTTCGAATCAATAATCACGAAATACGGTGACCGCAAACACGAAATATAAAAATGTTAGAAGAATATATTACACAGAAATTTTCGTTCGTTTTAATATACATAACTAAATATACGGAACTAAAGTGAGCTTACATTTCATAATTCAATCAAAACAACCAAAGCGCTTGGTGTATAATACATTGTTATTTATTATTATGATTAAACGGTCGATATTTAATACAAGTTAAAGAATATATATATTTTTATCGTTAATCCTAAGTTTTGAACGATACATCGTTGACATTTAAGACACAAATCGAAAATCGTTCAAATGCACAATCGGAAATTAATTTTATACATCACATTATATACACACATAAACCCACACACACCTTTTCAATGGACCCAATGGTGTCCGGAGGTAAACGACGATTGGTCGTGACTGACGGAAGCCAGTGTCTGAGTGGTGGCTACCGATGGTTGCGGTTGTGCCGGTGGATTGAAGTTGTTGAAGTCCAAGCAGCCGCCCAGACTAACTTCATGGCTGATCACCTCGTCCACGTTGCACTCTACGGGCGGGAATTTATCCAAGTTGATGTTGAGCTCGTCAAACGACAGATGTGATGAGCCCATAATTTGTCCAACTACAGTGGCCGACATGTTGTCATCCTGCTGATCGTTCAACATGTTGTCAAACGATATACACTCCTGGAGAGGAAAAAAATATAAGTTTCAAGTCTACACTTATTTTTGAAAGCAGGTTATTAACTAATTATACGTAAAGAATTGGGAAAAGTACATGACAAAAACGGATTTTACTAGGACGTGTAAAATCCGAATTTTCATTTTTTAAATAATACAAGTCAAAAGTTTAATGATTATGGTCGGTCAATTCGATTATTTATCGACATAGGTTATCACTTATCATACTATATAATACTACAGCTGTCGGTCATTTAACATTGACTAGAGACCACCCTAAGTTCACCACTAAAAAACAATGACGGTTCCGGTGCGGCGTACCTGTTTTATGTAACCGTTCTCGAGCTGGTTGAGGTTGAAACACGAACACCCTTGGTAACCGTGAATAGGACACGACTGAATCGACAAACTATTGTACGGTGGCGGGGGTGGACGGTTATCCAAAAACACATCTCTGTAGCTTTCGAGCGTCTGCATCGGTGGTTGAGAGATCCGGACGGTCTGCGTCAGCGTGCCGGCTAGCTGGTCGGCCTGGCCCTGTTCTGCCACCGAGTCCAAGCCGTAGTCGGCGGTGCTGAGCTGCTCGCTGAATATTGGTGATAGACGGCCGGTGGACGAAGCGTTTGACGAGGCCCGCGCTCTGAAGTCGGGACTGTAATGATAAGTACCCAAGGGATTAGTGATGTTACAAACGATTGATGCAATTTTTAAATAGAACCGAACCGGTTGGATCTCAAAAATCGAGGCACGCAACATCACACCAACAAATAAGACACAATAAGAAGACTAATCACAAATCAAATGGTTGCGTTTACTAATAAATTGTTTAATACAGATTTATTTTTAAAAATTATCCCTTTTTACGTTTTCGCAAGTAAATTACTCTGTATGCATTTTGGCTACAATTCAATCACGATCAAATAGCTCAAAACTTACAACAATCGACGTTTCGGCGGTTAATTAAATATTAATAATAGTCCATGATTATCTTCGTGTTCGTCGAATAGTTTTCGTTACCACAGAAAGTACACGAATCGAACGCGCTCGTTATTACACCTATTATAATAGGTAGACATATTTTATTTCCTACCAAAGTCCAGTAGATATAAAATACACGACCGATTATGAGTAATACACAGTATATTTTACACGGATACAACAAAAATGTATAAAAGATTACCAACCTGAATTGGAATCCCCTGAGGGGTGACACGGGTATCATGTCGGAGTTTTCAGAAATCGAAGAGCTAGGACTAGGTGTGTTTTCGGGATGCAGACCGTTGCGAATAGCTTCGACAACTTTCTTCACGCGTCCACGTCTTTTTTCGAATTTGGGTGTCTCCATGGACGTGGCACGGCGCCTGGATTTTCCGGTCGTCCGGCTAGCGTTGTGGTTGATCTGCCACCATGACGACTTGCCGGTGCCCTCATTTTGGATCTTTTCAAATCGGCTGTGAAGTGACAGATTGTGACGTATAGAGTTCTGCAAACACAAACGCCCAAATATTAATTATACGGTGGCGATATACCAAATATCTTAAGTACTTATTACACACAGAATACAAGTAGCTGTCGGGTATATAATGCGCGTCATTAAATACGTGTTACACGCCTTAATGATCATTTAACTGGATAATAATATGGTTATCGAAATAATCGACCGAACTCTAAACTATAATATAATATTTATTATGGATATAATGTGTGTAATACAATCATTCCTATAACGCGTCGTATTAATAGATATAGGGTTTCTTATGAATTTTATTTTGTTTTAATTTTTCCCCAACCTAACACTGAAAATATTTTAATTTTTAATACTTAAATTAATATAAGTTTTGTGTTTAATAACTAAGCTTAGAGTAAAAACCGAAGAATAATACGTTGAATTTCGAGATAACATTAGTAATTTAGTAATCTATATATAGTATATATACATACTATATACCTACAGGTATATTCATGTATTGTATAAGTGTTAACACTGATCGTCGTCGTTAAAACACTATACAAAAAGACAAACCTTGACGAATACTCCCACCTACGACCGATTGAATTTCGGAATACAAATTATCAGTTCTTAAAGTGAATATAAATTAAGTGTATTATAAGTATCATATTAATAAATCATGCGTGGCCGCCGCCGGTGTAAAATTTAAGTCCTAACGAAATACAATATGGTAATCGGTATGATTTAAAACCGTGTTAATTTTCGGTGTCCTCACGTCTATTCCCAACGAAATTCGTAGCATTGGCACACGGTTGACAATATTATAAGCATGTCTTATAACACAGCAGTCGTCTTATAGAAATAGCGGATCGCCATGCCCTTTAATATACTCAAGGCTGAAATCCGGAAATATAATATAAGTATTATATCAAGTTACATATACACACGACACGCGGTAGAACACCACAGACCAATTAGTCCGTGTGTGGTGTGGATAGTACGAATTCGACATCATAATTCTTATTTATAATCGAAATATTTATTTGATTTCGTCGCCTCATTCGATCTTACAAGATAAGTTAAAAAAAATTCTCTCTACAGAATATATTCATTTTGTAATAAATTAAATTATTGTGCTACGGCGTTTAAACGACCTTCAATATTTTTTTTTCAATTTGATTAAGCTTTATTAAATGCACGACAGACAAGGATGGAAGTATACAACGGGAATACCGAAACACAAGTGTAATGCGTAGTAAGTGCAATAGTCCCGGCCAATGACAGTAGTTCTATAACAAGGGTTAAGTGAAAGATCAACTTTATAAGCAGACTCTTCTTAGCCTACATTAAATATTATTATTTATTTATTTACGTAGTTCTTTAAGACCGTGATCGATCGAAATGATTGTTATTGGATTTTAGAATATCCCTAAAAAATTAACAAGTTAGTTGTCGGTCTAAGTTAATTAAACATAATGGAAATAAATCAAAAATCATGAGATCAAATTATAAATTATAGAATAAAAAGTGTGTATACTAAAATACTTCATTCCGATTACCTTGTTCAAACTTAATGAATAGTTTTATTAATAAAAGTAATCGATTGTTCCCGAACATTAAAATAAATTATCAAAAGCAATGATAACAACACGTGATTAATTATTAATGAAATATTTTTAAAACTATATTTTTAAATATTTTTCATTAAAAAAAATCTATACCAAGTATACCAAAAATATATAGACATAATAAAATATTATTGCATAAGGTGTGTAAGACCCATAACTACATCAGCTATATACTACTACCTAATTAAAATTATAATAAACCCATAAAATAGACCTATTTTTAACTATAAAATTATTATTATTTATATTTTATACTAGGCTTAAAAATGTGATTATATTATTAATTATCGTCTTTCTTATTTTAAAAAGGATTTAATATATTTTATATTTCTACTTTAAGCACATGCAAGTCTTGTTTGCTTTTATTTTATTATTAATAGGTATTTAAAAAAAACTTTGTTTTCATTGTTAATTAATTAATATTCATTGATAAAATGCTAGAAGTTACAAAGAAAAATATAACATTCAAATCATAAATAAAAAATAAGCTGAATACAGAATACAAGAAACTAGTTTATAAGACGTTGAACGACAAATCTTTTTTTAAAGTGTTATTTATAACATTGTTTGATAATAACAATAAAATATAAAATAATAAACGAGATGATGTTGTTGCATAACACAATAGTATTTTTAGTTACTTATAAAGTTTAATAATCTCAGTGCACAAATTTATATACTTATAACATATATATTAAATTATAAATAATTTTACAATATATTATAATAATTATTAATGTATTTATCATAAAAAATAATTATGTTAACGAGGTAAATACATATTTGTGTTTGTATTTTTTCTTTAATTATGTGGTTCTCAAAAGTTATAACCATATACTAGTAATTGTCGTCGTATTATCATTGAAATAAAATATGATTACAGTAAGTGGAAATCGCGTATGGACTTATTCCGAAATTACTATTTAAATAATCATAATTTAATCTAAATATATAATGCGAGGTATAATACATTTAAGCAACTTCACGTTCTTCGACTGATGTCAAATAAATGTGTTCACTATAATCAATAAATATTTAATATTTATATTAAGAGGACGTCGCACCCGCATGTGTTGTCTTCATAAGCATTTTCAAATATTTAATACTTTTTATACTCATAACTCAATTAAAAATTAAATTATCGTAAAAAAAGCAATGAGAAAACACCGATAATATTCTTATATCAATAAATATGATAATAGGTCAATTCGCTCTAACATCAAAACTAAAAGCACACTATTGAAACAACTGGTTAACGAAAATTTATTACGTCGTCCGTGTGTAAGATGAAGACAACATTATACAGCCCAAATCAGTCGATAAACAAATTATGATTATATATTGTGAATGATATATATCAGAAATAAACATAAAACACCAAAGATGATATGGCAAAAGCCACACCGCATATACACGTAATATTTTTCTACGGGTAATAATTTCATTATTATACATAAACTTCATATATATAACTTCGACAATCATTAAGTATTACATTTATTGTATAAAGTATATTTTACGTATGAACATTAGTTAGAATAAAAAAAATATAAGAACATCACTGTTCAATGTACATCGTATAATGATTACTGTGATATATTATACTAATTAACTGTGATAAATTTCTTATTAATTTATATCAATACGCGTTAATAGCGTAAAAACAGATCCGATTTTTCGTTCGACCATAAAAATATCTATGCGTATAGCTGTATTAAGTCGAAAAAACGTAGGTGGACCTGCTGCAGGAGTGAGTCGCGAGTCTAAATCTAACGTGCAGTATAGACGCCGGTAGTGCCGAGTTTTGGGGGCCGCGTACACGTCATTTACTACGCCAAGTCAAAAATATACATTTGGCTTTTCGCAATCGCGTACGGGATAAAAGTTTCTGTGAAAAAAAAAAAATTGCGAGATCCTCGTTGGTTTGCCGCCGAGTAAATCGAACGAAATATTATAATGACGACACCGAGAGAGGTTTGCGAACATCGTTATTATATTTTCGGTCCACGCAGCGCACAACCTCTGATCGATTTCGACATGATCTTTTCGCTCTCGAAAACGCGCACCCGTCGGCGGTCCGGTGTGACACGCGGAATACGCGGATTTTATGAAACGACTATTGGCGCGCACGTGTGCGGAACGCGTAACATTGGCAAACCGGCATGTGTGCGCGCGTGTGAGTGGCGGCGGCGCTCGTTAATAAAAACTATAATATTATAATGGATGCGAGAAAATGAAATCATTTTCGTACGTCGCAGATACGTCGATGACGCATTGTACAACGTTGTACTAGGTTATGTTTTATTTTATTTTCGAGCGTTCATCACATTATACATTCATCGTAAACACGGGAATTCATACAAAATGTCGGCATTTTAAGCGTGTGCGCGCGCGTGTGTGTGTAAGTACGCGAAAAACTTGCGCGCCCGAGACCTTGAAGCGGCCACCAACAGAACCGTGGTAATGCGGTGACGTAACTTCTGATAAGTTGGCAAATCTTAGCAATATTCTATTTATCTATACTGAGCTGTACACTCTTTGCGTAAGCGAATTAACTATAATGAAACCGCCGTTGACGAGACTTGTTGTAAAGGTTTCCCGAAGTTTTCGTTTTATTTTCTGTTTTCCTAAACGAATCGAGCAAAAGATAATAATTCTCGCGTATGATGTGTTTTACGTATGCCGCATTCTGCATTTTTAACTATATTATATACTGCTCTACAACGACCGAGGTATAACGAAAACTGTCTTATTCGGAGATGAAAATATAACATGAAAGTCGACGAAACTTATTACATTCACTGTGCTTTACTCGCGAAGCTAATTAAAGGGAAAAACAAAAAGGAATGAATAATACGACGTATACATCACAAACGACAACAATATTCGATTCTTAATAATTTCGTTATTATTATGAAACGAAATAAATTGTGTAAACGAGTTCAACGTAATTGTGTTTATTATTATTATTATTATTCATAATAAACGCTCGGCGAGTGAATAAAATTGGAAACATGCTAAATTACAGACCGCGTGGTTTTTTTTTTTTTTTATATCCGCACAATAATATTATTATACCGATCGCACGATATAAATAAATGGTTACTACGAAACGATTTTGCTACGTCACACATCTGCATTCCCTTCCTCGTGAAGTCGAACCGCAAGTACATGTTATATTGTGGGTACCGCCGACCAAGCGGAAAGCGTCGATTTTCATCACACGTTGTCGTACCTCCCCACTCCGACCACGATTTCGGTATAAGATACGTCGTAGGTTACAAACTTGTCTTATAATAAAAATATAATATTATTGTGTACGCCAAACTCCGCGACGTCATCCACTACTATTATTGTTTATATTATTATTTCTATTACTATTACTATTATTACTACTACTACTACTACAACAACTACTATTACTATAGTACTACTACTACTACTACTACTACTACTACTACTACTACTACTACTACTACTACTAAACCACTACTATTACTACTACTACTACTACTACTACCGAGACAAACCGGTTGTCCTTCAAAGACCTCGATCGGTTTGCGGGTCGGCGGCGGCAAGAAACGTTTCGTCATTACGACCGCTGTGGCGCTAAAATATGTTCTGAAAATCTTGCCACCTATATATAGACGCGCGTAACGTGATCGATGCGCGCGCGCGCGCGCGATCGACGTGAACGACGACCGCGAAATGGCTGCCGCCCGTGGCTACTCCCCTCAGCGGCGTGTCATTAGACGTTTTCGAAATCCGTTCGTATAGTCGCAAGTCCCGTAGGTGTACGGTCAAAATATAATGATGTGACGTTAAGTGTAGTACTCTAAGGCTCACCGTAATATTCTATTACAGGTAGGTATATATAGGTACAAACGAGCGCGCCTAGGGGGGTCATCCATTGGGTAATTAAGACGCAACACAAAATGCCGGCCATTAAACGACCTCGAGTATAGTGTTTTATATAACATTTATTATTAATTTTAAGTCGGTTGGATTTGTACATAATATACCGATAACTATGCCTATTACGATGGAATCGAATATTACTTTAATATATTATAACATAAAATAATATAAATACATAAATGCACACAAAGTACGTAGTATTATATACGATTTATATGTAATCAGTTAACATTTTAATTTTTTTTACGGGTTTTATTTAAATTCATTTTATTATTAGATTCTAAACTTAACTGGTATCTCTAATATAGCGGAAGATATCCCGATAATGTATTGTGTTACTGTGTTAATTGTAAATTTGTGTGTATGGAATTTCTTAAAATCGCCAGTAGGTGCTATATAAACTTAACAATGCGCCAAATTAGAAAAATAATTTTAGTTTCCTAAAAATGTTACACGTTCAATTAATTACAGTGAAACTTAAATATAGGTATGTTTTATAAATATAGTACGCGTTAAACGAACACAAACCTAGTGAGTTAATTGGATGTAAGAGTATCAGGTGGCTAAAAGAATCTGGTTACAATACTTAGACATGCGTTAAAATACATTTTTTTAATGATTTTGAAGAAAAAAAATATTTATTAAGTTATTGTTTGGCTAATCCTCTTACTAACTACTTAAAGCAATACATAAAGGTAATATTAGAACGGGACAGATGTGCAAAGATGTTAGGAATTAAAAACCAAACCATTTTCGTCGGTAAGAATATCAATGAGTATTATAATATTTGATCGACGATAAGACTGCCGAAATCCTTTTAAAAAAAATCTTTTTCACTACCTACGTATGACGTATCCTTTGAATCTTTGGGTATCGCGAATATAATCTAAATAGTAAGAGGGAATAAGGACAAAAAGACTATCGCTATAAATATTTCACACATGCATAAAATTTGATCAATAGACCCTTTTTTGGTATAATATGTTCCAGTTAAATGGAATACATCATATTCTCGCGATACATTTGCAACTCTATCCACTCACCCTGCATCTGCCACCACCCTGTGCGTTAATCTGAAGGACCATTGTCCGGTATTGGTGGGCCAGCTGTTTCAAAAATCATGAGAGAATTTCGGGACAAAAAGGGACATTGGCAAACAATATTCCGCGCCCCCGCAACCCTTTTTGTGTAGAATTCCCAGCTAACGAATTTCTCACGGTCTCAATAGCGGATGTGCACAAGCGTATATATGCATAATGCATGTATAATGAACGTAAAAACTCCCAAAATAATAGAAACAATGCCTGAAAAATGGTGCCAACGCCACGAAGGGTAGAGATCTCACATGACCCAGGCGTATTACAATTTATCCGATATAACTGGGAAAATTAAAAATGATCAAAAAAAAAAAAAAAATGGAACATCCATAAAGTTAGGTTTGGTTTTTAGTTTGGAATCATGCTTAGTGAAATACACTTTGTTTTTGTTAGAGTTTAGTTGAGTTTACCTTAAAAGTATGTGTATATTACAAAATAAAACCGAAATATAAATAACTTATACCTTATACCTATTTTAAACATTGAGACATTGAGTTAACAAAAATCTTGTTATAGAATAATCGATTAAATAAAAAAGGTTTTAAAATTTTCCAAAAGTAATAATACTAAAACAATTACAAAATTAAACAACTAAAATAAATGAACACGCACATACATGCACGTTAATGTATACGATCAAGGATACAATTCGACGGTTCTATGAACATAAATAGTAGGTACCATTAGAAAAAAAATGCTAACGTCAATAAAATTAAGTACATAATATTTTACTCGGAACACCTATCAAAAACCTCCATCGTTCTCAAAATATTTTAATTTTTATTACACCCGAAAATGTATATTTATTCATAACAGTTTAAAAACTAATTTTCTTACAACTCGTAATATTAAATCAGGTTATTTATTTAAATATTTTAAATGTAAATTAGTATAAAAATAGACTTAAAAAATTATATGCATACAATTAAAATGATATTAGGTATAATAGTGATTGACTCAACGCGTTATAATGATAAGGCGATAGATCACATTTTTCAGACTCTAAGTGAAGCCACGAATAGATTTATATTTAATACCATTATAAGATAAAATAAAACATTATTTATTTATATGCAGACGAAATGATACATAAATCCATATTTCTAGGTAGAAAAGATAATGGAAAAATGAGAGAATTTATCATCAGCTTTTATAAAAATAATATTACCAACGAGAAAGCTCACTATTTGTGTACTCGATTCAACAACACGGCCATGTCTATTAGTGTAAAATTTACGTACAGCAAAAAAAGGAACTCATTTTTAAACTGAGCCCATTCTCCTTTCTACGCTCTCACTGCGGGCACTTATATGTACGACGTACGCCTGTACGTAGGCCATCATTTATACGCGTCTGCTCTATCGGACACACGGATCTGGAAACCGGTTGGTTAAGTCGAATCGAAATTAGATGAGTTTATTATCAGAAAAGGATATCAATTTAGAATCTATAATAAATCTGGTTATTATAATGCACATGTATCATTTTCATTTTCCCTTCAGAATATATTTTCTAAATTGTCATTTCTTTCTGATAGTTATTTTTTTCAAACTTCCAGTTATCGTATATAGAAGTAATAGAAGGATAATATAAAGAATTTTAAGTACAAGAAGTTAAAAGTCGTCTTCATCGTAGTTACTAGCGGGTTATTATAATTATTTTTGAGCACCACGCATACCTGTTGTATAGGCAGGCCAGTGGTATTAGCCAGCGGCAAGGTAATTCTGCAGAACAAAAAAATAAAACGTATCATACAAGACACGCAATCGAGGTCTTTGACCTTTAAAAATGTTTATTTTGCGACTTGGAACGCATTTCACGTTTATTTTCTTTTACTCTCCTACATACGCACATGGACCAGTGACACTACGTAATAAACGATTGGCGATGACATCGCCCGTACAACGGGACCGAATTTATAAGAGATTAAGCTCAGATCATATTATTAATTCATAGTTGTGCATAGATTCGAAGATCAAGAGTAAAAATCCTCATAGTCATTCGAGTTCCCGAACCAGTACAACAGTCAACAATAAAATAATAACAAAAATAATAATAATAATAATAATAATAATAACAATAATAATAATAATAACAATACCTATATTGATTTTTATTATCCGGGTTTCGTACAAAGTAAACAAAACTATATTTACACTTTGGACCAGCTGAATTCAAACTATAGTTTGATTAATTTTTTTCTAAGTATAAAAAATAGAATTAGTTAAAAATTTAAAACCAACATGAAAAATAAAAATAAATACTTTTGATGTAATATGAAAACATATTTAATTGTTTATACCCACACTTATTATTATTAATATCAAAGATTTCATTCTCCAAACAGACACTATGTACTGAGAAAATATTGCGTTTTATCCCGGGGAAAAAAGCGTGGGTTTCGCTGAGCTAGAATTCCGGGAGTTTTAAATAGAACGATTTTGACCATCCCCCAAACATAAAATTAGTAAATACATTACATCCGTCGGATATACAACGTAACTATAATATTATAGCCTGGGCGTGAAAACAAGTATTGATTAAAATTTTTGATAAAAAAAAATTATAAAAATTACACGTTGAATTAATAGGTTATAAACAATAGTAAACAATATCAAGGCTAGATATCATATTATTTTCTACTAAAAATTTAAAATGATTTGATTTTAATATATTTGGTGTTCATTAAATGTTCTTTTAAAAAGTTAAGTAAAATAAAATACTTAAAACATCAAATCACCGTCATTAAAAAATCGAAATTAAAATATTTATAACATATTAATAGACAAATTAATGATATATTTATTAAAACGGTATTCCGCAAGAATTTGATTCATTATTTAAAAAATGTACATCGTAACAGTATTTAATTAGTTCAAAATGTAAATTTTGTGTTACGTAAATACCAATATATAATTTATATTATAATGTACTAGTAATGAGTACCCATAAAAAGTGTGAGTGTGTGTGTTTGCGTGTGTTTGCATGTGTAAATACGAATATTCAGAAACACGCATTATATCCGAATTTTAGTCAGATACGTGATTTATCAATATTTCGAAACTATTCGTTTCAACAAAAATATTCGTAATAAAATCTATGGCGGGAGGTGGTTTTTGTACGTATAGGATATTTTTCGCAGAATTCCTATTGAACAGACCTGCAACCAACCAACACCACTTGGGTCATCGGCCGATTTTTCGATTAAAAAACGCGTACAAAACAATTCAAAGTGCAATGTACGTGCTGTGCAATAGCGACCTACCTACCTTACATACACATAGGTACTGCACTGTAAGAGAAGGCGTACCACGTGTATTTTAACTTATCACAGTGTCGTTCGATTTATATTAACTGCCAGCTATCTCCGTGCATTTCGTTGCCCGTACAAAATGCATCCGAGTTAAATTTGGTCGCCAAGTGCTAACATGTAGCGTAACGCGTAAAGATATATAATAGTTTTGGTTTTCTGATTTGGTGAATAGATGATATTTCTGACATATCAAATAGCAGTCCAGCCCAGAGCTGTTTTTTTTTGACCATTTAATAGCTACATTTAATTTTTGTTTTTAACGACCCAAGTTGATTTCCTTTTCATTTTTAAACCAAAAACCAACTCATAAAGTGCGAACCAAAAACAACGAAACAGTTTTTTACTGTTTATACTACATTAACTATTCGCAAAAATACTAATTTCTAGTATAACTAATAATTGGTAATGCGGTTGAATAAAAATATCGTTATATACATACTTGCTGATTATTTAAAAAATTAATAACTCGATTTTTCACGAATTTATAAAAACAGAAATAAGCTTAAAACCTAACCCGCCATGTACTCTTTCATTATAAAAAAAAAAAAATCAAGATAAACGGTTTCAGAGCACATGCGTGATAGATTTCCATTTCCACACACACATACGCATGTATAATGTATATAATATATATAATATAGATAGATATATTATTATTATTTCTGCTTTTTTAGCTTTATTTGTACCTTTATCATTCTATTTCTGTGGTCGATTTCATACAATGTTTGAACCGATTTGAGTTAATTTCAGGACCCCGCGCAATGTTTTACATGGGTATAATAATAATTGGGTTCCCGGATTGAGAAAGCGTTTTGGTGAGGCGTTTCGCTGCAACCTGTGCCACGGGTGAATTTAATTTCATACGTACTTACATATATTATATGATATAGATAGATTGAAATTTAATATTATTATATTACGGTCGACGACGACTCGTCCTTGCCGCCTGCAGATGTATTTTAGGAAAGTCCAGCGTTAACGGCAGCGACACCGACGGCAGCAGCGGCGCCACGATAAACCAGACCGACCAGTTTCAGTCGTCGTCGTCGACGGTTTCTTCCTCTCGGGGTGTACATAATAATATATATATACACGCACACAACACACACACACATTCGTCGTGAATTGATTATATATACACGCGCATAATATTAAGTTATATCGGTTATCTTTAGTTTACGTATAATTTTATTTTCACTGTTATAAACGAACGTGTGCCGGTCTAAAAATAAACGCGTTCGAACCGGGCCTGGGCGAGGAAGGTGCGTCGGCGGGTCACCGATCTATGTAGGCCGCAACCAATGTACCTATAGGTATAATAGGAGTTCTAAAGATTTTTACCATACATTATCATTATCATGTTAAGTCATATCGTGATTATCGGAGAGTGTTGAAATCGTATATGCAAATCGATTAGTGTACCGACTGTACCGGGTATGGAGAAAAGTTCTCACAGGATAACGGACCGAACGGTATCGTAAATTATAAGGGATTGAATCAGGGGTCGTCGGTCAGTACGGGGAATTAAATACACATAATATATAAACGATAAGGTGGCTATAACATCGGAAAATAAATAAAAATATAAAACCAACATCAATCAAGTAAAAATAATATTTTGGAATCGACATCGACACACGGTGGTCAATCTTAATCATTGTGGAAAGCATTACGTTGTACTTTTATTATATCATAATAATATAAATGAACAAAATATGGGACAACAAAACTTAATTTTTAATTTTTTTTTTTTTTGGCAACGTAAGTTCGATAATTTCCAACACGCCATTTCTGTCCCGACACACGTTCTTGTGCACACATTTAACACTATTATACGCACACGCACATTTATATATTTATTTATTTGGGCTAGTTATTTTTCACAAAAACGCCTACGTCTCTATCTTGTCTTTCACTATAAAAATACGTAGTAAACATTATTTTCGCTATTTTAAGAGTTGGCCTACTAGGTAGATAACACCCTAAGGAAACAACAAAAAAATAATTTCTATCATGGTCCTATACCACGGAAATAAGAAAATATAATATTTACACGTGTTCACTATCCATTATATTATAGACACCCAGTCTACGCAGGACCTTCGACTTATCAAAAACTGGTACGTGTGTAAATTAATGTGTGCATGACGAATGTGTATCAAGTTAAATAGTTAGATCAACCTTGAAAATATATGATAATATTTCAAATAATAATGAAAATATGAATTGTCTATGTCGTCCTAAGAAAACGCATCGATTAGAACGAATTTTAGATACTTCTTTAAGTTAAGAAAATTGCTTAAATAGAAAAAAATCATAAGACTAGGAGATTGCAAATAATAAGTGATATTTTAAATTCAATAAAAAAGGTATAACACAGTACTGTAGTATTACTTACTGAACCCAAAAATAGTTTATATAAAAACTAAAAAGTTTTACGACAAATAATCGTATCTATTTTAAAAGAGGAAAAAGAAAATTGAAAGATATTAAATTATAAACGAACATTCAATTCGGTAAGATTTCGTTTGTATATAGGTTAAGTTAGGTTAGGTATTATAGTTAAACCGATATGCACTACGTTTTCTGTTGAATAATTTTAGTACTTTTTACTGCTTATAAACAACTACCCACGTTCTTAAATAACAAAATAAACAAATATCATATTTTTCTTTATTTAGCACGGAATCTCGGGAATTTTTTATATATATATATATTTTTTTGTACTAGTTTGACGTAATAATTCTTAATATAATATGTAATTTATAAAATAAACACGAACATAAGTCAATGTATAATATGATGTTTAATAAACGGTATACGCACAGGCCGCTGGCGAAATTACAGGTATTATATATTATTGTATTTAGTATTATATATTAATTCACATTATATTCTGCCGTTTCTTTTCGATTTGTAAACACAACTGAATAGTGTACACAATAATAACACTACACTTTATAGTCCATCGAATGATCGCAAAACATTTTTCAAGAGTTCTAATGAATTTCAAAATGTGTTGTACCAGCAGACACGGTCACATAATCTGTGAGACATTTTCATTGCCCATTAAAACGTCGAAAATCTATACATTTTTCAGATTCTCGATCTCCGGTAGCCAGATACTAGTCTATTTGCCTTAAGACGGAATTAAAATGTAAACAACGGTCGAGAGAATAGATACATGGCAAACACACGCTGTACATACACCTACGTCGCGTGCAATGATTTCAATGTCAGCCGAAAGTATTATACCAATTATAATATATTATTATGTTGAGACCACAAAACGTTCGGGAATCGTCAGATTCAGATAGCAGCATCGTCGATAGTGGGGAGGAGAAGGAAGGATGTGACTGTGCAAAATAAAACGTAATAATCCGCTAATTCAACTGAACAACAGTGTACAGAGTTAAAAAAAATCCGAGGGAAAAATTGAGGAGTCCAATCGATCGGAAATGTGTACCAAGAAAACATAAACCACATCATATCAACTCTACTAAACAATAAAAAACGTCATTTTACATTGTTAACTGTTTTTTTTGAATTAAAAGGATGCTCACCCACATGTGTTTAATCCGTTTTATAAATACCTATAAGTAAATAAAGTTAGCTCACGACTATATACGAGTTGATTCCTGAATATAATATGCGAGTTGATTCCTGAATATAATATGCGAGTTGATTCCCAAATATATGCGAGTTGATTCCCAAATATATACGAATTAATTCCCGAATATAAGTATACGAGTTTAATCGTTTAGATCCTTACTAAATATATGGATTGAAAATTAATTCATATTATATTAAAGTTGCGGAAGGCAATCCATATATTTAGTAAGGATCTAAACGATTAAACTCGTATACTTATATTCGGGAATCAATTCGTATATATTTGGGAATCAACTCGCATATATTTGGGAATCAACTCGCATATTATATTCAGGGCAATATACGAGTTGATTCCTGAATATATATACGAATTGCTCCCCGATATACCTAAAATTGTTCATATACAAACAGTATACCTACTAGTTGCCTTCAATAGGAGTTAATAAATATACAATCAGTTCCTAAGTGATTCAAATATTTGATTAATTGCACATACCAAAACTTAAGTTTAAAAATATTATAAATATATACTATACCTAATATCTAAAAATTTTAAATAAAACGTATAACAACTATTTATTTATACTCAATAATTTTAGTATTAAGTTCTACTAGACATAATAAAACCGTGTCGTTGACATTACATTCTATTTGTTTTTTTATACTTTCATTATATTAAATAAAATATATACGTTACTGTTAACTTAATTTTTTATATTTTAAAATATTATAATTGATTGTACCTGTAACGATTGATACCTATGCATAAATTCATATATTTATAGCTATTTACTTTTAAGGGTATACATTTAAATTGAGATTATGAACCACTACTGAATTTTAACAGGAGCAACTATATGAAATAAAGATGGGAGGCTAGTATGCTCAGGTGAGAAACATGGCAAATTTATATTCAACATCACATTCATAAGCTTTAACGTTTAGATGAATTTACTTATTAATTATTATAGAACTTATAAAGGGAAGAATAATATATTCTGTGGTTTTCAAAAATATTATTTCGATAATTTAATTTTTAAGTGAGTAAAATATAAAACACATAATTTTAAAACGCTCGCATAACTCACATCCAATAACAAACCAGGGAATATTATGTTGTTAATTTGTTAGTTAATGCATAAATTCACCCTTGTAATATTCAAACTAACCGAAGCTATATAAATAAGACTGCTCAACATAAATTATTTGCCACAGAGACAACAAACGAATGAGTCTTCTTAATAGATACGGCACAACAGCATAACAATAAAACGTAAAAAAAAAAATAGTGACGCGGATTCGTCGTACACTACAATATACGAATTAAATCTCACTTTCCGAGAGGTCGACAATCGAAAATACGGTCGAGACACCGTATCCTCTCCGTCTTTGCTCTTTGCCTGCCAAATACCGCGCCCCGCCACGACGACCGGCTCGTGGCGTGCGCGTAATATTTTTTCGACTGTCAGTGGACACGAATATTATAATACCACGAAAATAACACTCGATAATTATTTGTTGTTACACGGCCTTTAATCGCATCGGAACGGTTTACACGCCAAGAAAATTTTTCCAAAAATCTCGACAACGACCCGAGTTTTATCCAGTGGTGGAACAATCGCTAAAATATACCGAAACCGGTTGCAACACGCCTGCGTGGTGGTCACACCAGGAAGAGCGTATACGAATATGTACCGTAAAAAAATTGGAATTGATTTTCGTCGTTCGAATCGAATATGTAATATTACATATTATTCGCGACCACTTGTAAACCGCTCCATATATACGTAATATATATATATATATCTGTACGTGTTAAATGCACATAATAATAATAATAACACGTAGAACGCCGCCACGATGCCGCCGCCGCCGCCGCCGCTGAACTAATAATAGGTCAACTTTGACGTCATCGAATATAAAACGGCTACAACGGCAGGCGGGCCAAATTAAAAGAAAAAAATGATAATATCGACGGCAATTTAAGTGCATATTATTAAATACAGTTTATGTATAATAATTTTAAATGATATTAAACATACACGTGCTTATATTATTATACTTGTTTTTCAGTGAATTAATAATTTTATTAAAACAAAATTTTAAAATTCTATTATTCACAAGCTACAATAACTTATTTTGAAAGCCTAAAAAGATTACTACACGTTACTATAACATCAATTAAACCAAAATATACCGGGAGAAGTCCCGTGATAAAAATTGAATAGTAGTTACGCGTAGGTATATATATATAATACATAAGTATATAACTAATATTGAGTCACCATATTACCAACTATAGACGTAATTTTTCACAAAAAATGAAGAAATTTTTGATTTACAGAACGAGCAATGCTTAGTGCGCGTAGAAAGTATTAACCGTGTTTAATACAATCTACACATTTTTATGAATTTATAAATGAATAATTGAATAACATTAATATGTAAAATAATGATAATTTATATAGTTTAATAACATGTAAAATTATATCAATTTATGTATTATGGAGTTACTTTGATATACAATTGATAGGTAGTATAATAAACTTTGGTATGTCTATTAAACGTTGATAAGTGATAACCATATGTGATCGTATTACACAATCTGGCAACATTGCAAGCGGGAAATGATTTATTTTAAGTAACATTTTTAATTGATTGATGTTGCTAATTAGCGGAACCGTAGAAGGATAAAGGCAATAATATTATAACTTATAAGTAGTTATAACAATATTGAATAAAAAAAATAATTATTAAATTATCATCTTATTTCGAGGCAACAATAAGATAATTTGATAGAATATTAAAAAAAAACCAAATGTTTAAAAAAAATTAAAAAGTTTCGTCAGAATATTTCATTGGTCCGAGGTTCGGAGTTCAGTTCTTATTATACACATTTAAGTGTAAACAAAACACGAATGAACACATTTCTTCTGTATATATATTATATAATATACTGATGTTTGTAGTAGTTGTAAAGAGATTATGTTTGATTCAACATCGAATATGATATATATGGTCGTTGACATCTAGTTTTTAGCCAAACATCATGTCGCTGGTAGAATAAACTGTAGAAAAATGATTTGAATTGACAGATTAGAATACTCTTGACCATACAATATCATACTATACTTAAATTCATTATAAATACCTAAACGTGTGCATTTTGCGCGCCTATACAAGTACGATATATTTACATAATATTATAATTCAAGTAATAAATAATGAAATATTTTCGTTTAACTACGCAGCAGAGCACAGCAACGCACTTACTCCTATCACAAATATAATATGAAGGACACCTGATCATATTAAACATATTATCAGTACGGTGGTTATATTTGCATTATACATTATCACCTATCAGTATTAGGAACGGCTTATAAGTAGGTGCGCGCGTTATCAGAGTGAATAAAAAATATTCGAAATTGCGCAACGACCACAAACACTCGTATCTTCACAACAGCGAAATTATCTCGAGAAAATGTTATTGTAGTACCGTATTTACAAAATATACATAAAATTTATATATATCGGTGTCATAATATTATATGTGACACAGATATTGAGACTGAACAATTTCAAACGTACAATGCAGTAGTTTATATGTGCACATTTAGTTGTTCAAACATTTTTTCAACAAATACAAATAAAATCATTGATATAAGTGTGTGCTTACTGCTTTTCAACAAACTGAACCAATGCAATCACTGCAAATGCAAGCGGAGCGTTGTAACCATTGAAAAAAATTAGTTTTTCGGAAACACGTGACATACAGAAGCGAAAAAGAAAGACCTAATAGCATCCTGATAATAAGTATATTAAAGTCATATAGATACCAAAGTCCAAAATCACAATTAAATTTTAATTTTAAAGCAAGTAACAAACCAATATTTTAAAGAGGCGTAACACGTAGTAGAAACAACGAACGGTTTTAAAATTAAAATATCGTTCAAAACACTATTTTGATACATTAGGATTAAATTTAACTTTTGTTTAACATCTGCAGTTGACATATTATTAATATAACAGTAACCGAACATCTAAAGAACCTGTGTAGATTGGCTTTTATCGACAAAAATAGTATACACGCCCTAAATATGTATGTTTACAAACACAAAAATTGAAAACGCGATGGAATATAGTCACAAAAATTGTAACTTTTTCTTTGAATATCTACAAAAGCGGACTCACTCATAGCAGTCACATTGACGATCGGCACATCGTCTTGCATCTCAATGAAAAAACAATTATTTTGTCAGTACAATACAAGAACGTACAGCCAATAATGTTTTAGGGAATTCTTGAAAGAAAAAACATCGGTCGATTTCCTGCGGAAAACGAACCGCGCGCTGCTGCAGACAGGTATTGAAATATGTGTATCATTAAAGGATAGCTAATAAATATTTGCCAGATAATAATCGAAATATCCATTAATGTATGTAAAAAAAAAGCAAAAAGTGTTGTTCCAAAACACAATTTTGATGATTTGGTTTTAATGTTTAGCTGACTCTTCAAACTGGATACCCCCCCCCCCCCCACCACAAAGGTAATAAGAATATATATATATAAATAAAGTAGGTAATAAATAATTTGGCGCCCGTCTGTAAGAATTTAAATAAAAACCGAAATCGCTATGCGCGCGCGTAACGACGACGAACCTTGGACGTCCCACCGCTCGCTGTCCGATCCACCGCCTCCGTCCAAAGCTCTGGCTCGGGGCCGGAAGCCAAAACGCTGATGGTGCCAGAGGAATGTGGCGGCAACGGCGTGTGAAAGTGCGACGCAATTCGCTGGTCCGGCCCCCGAGGTCATCCGGCTCCTCTTCCGACCCCGTCACGTTTGAGAACCCCTGCCCGCCGCCAAATCCACCGGCCGGCCCGCGGCGACGGGGGCGCCACAGTATACTCGTCCCGTTGTCGCGACAACACCTGTTGCTCCACCGGACAGCCCATCGAGAACCTTAACTACTACTACTACAACAATAATACTTCAAATAAACCCATGTGGGTGTCGGTGTGTGCGTTACGAGATTTATGCATTACTCTCCGCCGACGACCGAACAGCGCTGCTCCGCATGCGCACGGCGTGCGAAAGAACGAGGAGAGGCAATCAGACGGAACGTAGGTAAACGGAGGTGTCACTATAATATACGTTACACGAAAAACGATTTATATAAGTAACGAAGCCACCAGTTACCGTTATTAGTGTTCTACTGTGACTTATTATTACAATTTACTAAACTCACGACATCACAGGTTAGGTGCACTGCTGTTTGAATACCTATAGTTCAGAACCAGAAAATTTTTATGATACCGGTAAGATACACCCTTCCAACGAAGTTTATGTAAAAATTAAAACATATAAAATATATTGATATGCACTGTGTAGTATATCGTTTGATTGATGTAAGCGAACGCACCTCCCTAGCGAAAGTAAGATAACGCGCCTACTATAATATTATATGCAATTATAATACGAAACTATGATAATAATTTAAGAGAAACGCATAAAAACTTAACGCGGATAATCCACACAATTTTTATCACTCCAAATTTTGAATACTACGTACGATGAGCCAAGGCCGTTGAATGCCGAACACAACTGCAACAACTGTTAGAAATTCACAAATCACCACATGCAATGTGTTTCCATTACCTAATTAATAATTGAATAAATCGACGAAATGTATACATTATTATTTATTATAGTTGTAAAATTACGCGCGTTGTATAATTGATTGGATTAAAGCATTAAATATATAGGGTACTATAACATTTAATTACAACAATACTTTGTTTTGAACAGTATTAGGTGTTTTATAACAAGATACAGATTTTGTAAGATGTTTTTGTTTGTGTACAAATACTTATATATAATTCTTTTCAGAATCTCGTATTGAAACAAAATTAGGTGCTTTTTTCAAGTTCTAGAGCAAAAATAAAATTACACATTATGCAATTATGTGTGTATAGGTGGTAAGACACAATAATTTTTTTAAAAATATTGTACTGTATATTAATAGCAATACCTAAAGTTTATTTGTTTAGAATTATCTCACATTAGTAACCTACTTATATCTACACTGGGGGGTCAATCTTTTACATTATACGAAAAACTATCATATGGCGTATAAAATAAACCTCCTCTAAATATTATTAAAAATTTATAAAACAGAAACAATGAAACAATCAGTTGGACGGTGTTTTAATATTAATAACGCATAAGCAATACGCACACGACACAACAAATAAATATATTTATCGAGTTATATATATTAGGGATCAAGCTTTCACAACGCAAAAAATTAAAAATTAATGATGGTTTTTGTGACAGCAATGTAGAAACAAAGTAAGTAGAATTATACAAAAACGAGTCAAATACAGTATGTGTATATTCGTGTGAGTATTAATTCAAATATTATACGCAGTTTGTATCTAGTCAGTCCCGAGACGACGCACTCGGTCGCACAATTTGGTCAAGGAGATGACAACTCGACAACCGCTTAATTATACCACTCACATATCCACGTGGGCATTCTGAACGTCCGCCTATACATAGTATATACTATGTTTTAATAATATATTAATATATGTAATATCGCTGTACAACGCTTTCCACCTCAAATAGTTCAACACGTAAATTACTAATAACAGAAGAGGTAGACAATCGGAAATAAAATGAAATGACGTTACTATGTTAAGAGGTCACAACGAAGCTATCACGTCATATCTCACCTTGGTGACCCGTCCGAGTACTTCCGAGATAATACCAAGTACCTATACAGATTGTAATACTATCAAATAATAATAATATTATGTTATATTTAGTATATTTTATTTATTGAAAAAAAGTAAATTTAAATTTAATTTAAAAACAAGTTTTATAGAAAACCCCTCAGTCCACACGATAAAGTAACCTATAGGTAGCCTGTTCGCATGGTCATAGTTTAAAACTGTAATTTAAAATCACAGCTATGAATGAATGTTTTCCAAAAATTGAACACGCGAGATCGAAACGATTGCTAATATTATCAATATGACATGTTCAATTTCCATCGATTATTTACAACAATTATTTAAAATCGTATCTACGCATGAATAACCACTCATACCGGTCCTACCTAATGCGTGTAAATTTATATTATAAATAAATTATACCTAAATGAAACTACTATCTAATCCGATATTATTATATCATATTGCGATTATATTAATTTATCATACGTACTATGCGCCGCGTAGAGCCTATATAACGAAGAATTACACTAGGAATAATGAATTTTTTTTTTTTTTTTTTGAAGGACGTAGATGACACATGTTTTGGAAATTTGATTTAAAAATATTTCAACACGACGGCGTCCTTGAGAAGCGGGAAAAATGAAGTGCATAAATTATAAACGATTTTTAAACGCGTATTTAAAACAGGTATTTAATGAACACAGAAATATTCAGTCACTACTACTATTATAGGTACTGCTACATCAGTACTATTTTACTCACTAGTAGTAAGTAATAACTACTATTATTACTACTACAACCACCAGTTCGCCATATATAAATCACATGTAATATGATCTATTATCGTGGATGCAAGTGGAATGCGTGTAAACGGAATAAGATTCGCGCCGTATGCGAACGTTTAATTGCTCAACTTACGAGTGCCTCCCTACACAATGGCGTCGAATAGATAACGAACTACGTCAGTGTTAATTCTGAGACGTCGGCGGTAATTAATTTTCATTATTGCAAATAGTTGGCTTCGTTGTACAGGATAAAATTGGGGTAAAAACTAATTAATTTTGGAAAACCCACAGAGTTCATTACAAAACTAGATAAAAAAAAAAGCAGCCTTTGCCATGGAAGCATAATATGAAGGAACTCGAATAAATCGATCGATCCAATTTCACATATTTTTTACAAAGTGTATTGATAGAAATGTATCGCTAAAAAGTACATACACATTGGTAAAATTGTGTTAATTAAGTCAGTATTTATTAATATTATTTTCTTTTTACAATTGCCTTTCTCTTAAGATGTTTTTAAACAATGTGTACGCTTTGGTCAAATTATTATTGCACGTAAAAAAAGTTATATATAAACGAGTCTAGGACATAAATAAACCGTTTAAAAGAATCACATTGGTAGAAATGTTGTCAGTTTCTCACTTATCTCATTTGATGTATATATATATACATGTGTGTGTGTGTGTGTGTGTGGGTATATTATAATATATCAAGTATAAACTATTAATACGTCACACAAAAAACAGAATAACTCAATTAAACTCGACCTGTTGGATTGGGTGTTAAAAATATTGGCTTGTGCACAGGACTACATACTATCTTATCTAAATTATTACGGTCGACGTCGGATAATAAAAATGTTCTTCGGTCAATTAAATAATAATTCAATGATAATTATGTAAAAGCATTATGTGCTTTTGTAAACGTTGCCATACATACTTGCAGCAATGCTGATATTTCTGTATATTTGAGAAGAGAATAAAATAAGTACACATTTATTATTTAGGATATCTTCAATTATTATTTTCATATAACATAATATAATTTTCGAACCAACAACAATTTAAATTTAATTACCGATTGTCTAAAAAAATACGTATGGCATTAATGAAAAAAATGCTAACAAAATAATAACTTATATATTTGTTAGTTAATTTATACAAAAGCATAAAAATAACCAAAGAAATTATTTCAGTAAAAAAAAAAAACACTACTATAGTCAACAGACAAATTTTTATTAAGTAAAGATATAACTACTAACCAGTCATTACTAACCAAGTAATAACCAATAATAAATCGTATACAAATAATGTACATATTAATAATATTCATATATTATACGCAATTTGTGTTTTTATACACAATAATTCCGAAATTAATTTTTACATTTCAAGTATAGATACTAACAAACAATAATACAGCATACGAAGACATCAAAAACAGTTTCTTATCGAACCCTTATATAATATGTTAACTATCTATGTAACAAGCATAATATTAATAAATTTTAAACAAAATTGTGTGAAACGCAATATATTCGTGTGTGTTATTTTACCAAAAGAAAAAATGTGCCTACCTTCTAAAGAAAAAAAACAAATTATTTGTCTCGACCATAGTAATAAAAATTGTTTTAAAAGAAATATTATATTGTTTGAATAAGACATAAGTAGTAGTTGATAACAATTATTTGGTTTAACAGTACTGTGAGGTAGCTTACTTATTTAATACTCGGTGAACAACAATGTGCAATTAAGATTTTTTTATTTTATATCTTTGAAAATTTAGGTCACATTTAAATAAATATTTATCATACAAGTTATTACATATTATATATTTCAATGAAAAATGTATATTATGCGTCTGAATTTGTAAACCAAAGAACAAAATGTGATTTCATCTGCTTTGAAGTATACTTAAAATTACTAACGTAGTTGAATTCAGAAATATTCCCAAATGATTTTGTTCTATTCAAAAGCAAACAGAAATGAACGCATTTCGCGACCTTTGAAATTTTACTGACGTCATACTACTACTGATGGGAATACCCCGCGTAACACTAAAGCCAGATTTTAGAAGAAGTTTACAGACGTTTGCAGATATATAGCATGTAAAATAATGTTATGTTTATACACCTACGTCATAAGATAAAAAAATATTTACATAAAAATAATACTATTGAACTTTAACATGTAATTTTCGGAAATTCTTAAAAAAAATTAAAATGGAATTATAGATTTATCAATAATGTTACAATAGAAAAACACTGATATGATGAAAAAAAATTATAATTAAAATAGTTTTGTATTAAGTGAATCCAGTAAAATCTTAGTTAATTGCTGAATAGATTTAAGGACAAAATATGTGTTAAATGTTTGACACATATTATAAACAATCTTAAGTTTATACGATGACCATATAGTTAATTAGTAATAATTAAATTATTATCATCAAAGAAAAAACAATTAGTCATGTTAATTATGTTCGTTGTTAAAAAAAAATATATGAAAGATAATATCATATTCGATGAAACATTTAATAATAAATATAATAAAGAACATTATAATAACGTTTTTCACGATAACATTTTCAATAATTCGTAAATTGAAATTTATTTTCCACGCGCAATTAATTAATATCTCAAAACGTACCTATACGGCATAAGTTTCAAATTATAACGCCAATACAGTCAACAACTGGTCAAAAAACCGGATGAAGGCTAAACTAATAATTCGTCATATATAATATCAAAACATCATATTACACGTACATATATTATTATATACTTACTAAATTATACGTATACATATTTACCATCATTATTAAAGCCCTGTTCGTCATAGGCGTGTCGGAGAATCATGATAGTACGACTGCGAATAGTGCGATTCTCTTTAGTTCTATACAATATTGAATGTATATTATTATTATACATTATAAATATATAATTTAAACACTGCAGAATTGATGATCGTCATAACCTTGAGAGCTAAGAATTTATTATAAATATAGTTAGTCTGCACATACTTTTGCGTCGTTTTAGTAGTATTAGTATATAGCTCTCGTATAAGCCCAAAATTGTGAAACAAGAATGTAACTAATAGCCTAAAATATCAATAAGTTACATTCATGATCAATTAAGGTCAACATCGATAACGTTCAATAATTGTTAACAAATATGAAAAAGTCATATAAATACATACACGGAACTGGGTACCGTCAAGTTTAATTTAATCTTATAAATATATATTATATATTGATCGCGATGAAAACCCAACACGGATGACGTACGTTTAAATACAAATATAAAATGTATTTGAATGTTTATAATATTACGATTTAAATTGTTTTATGAAAATCAAATTTCAGTCCAAAATTATATCGACCAATAAAAAAATAATATAACTTTTGTAATGTTGAAAACCATATAAATATTTATTAATTATTTTATTTTTTATTAATAATGTAAACGTCTTAATAATACATAATATAGTAAATAGAACGTTTAGTTACAATGAAATATTTATATACATATTGGTTTAAGTATCATGGTGCGTTTTATACTGCAGTAGCAAATGAAATAAAAAACAACAATTTTGGAAGTTTAATTAAAATAAGTCTTATACACGCATATACCTCTCTCTTGTGTTTAGCATATTGCTATCATATGATAAAGTCTTCGGTATTTTAAAGTAGTTGAACGATATACCTATAATTAATTATTACGATAAGCATAAGACGATATTCAATTATTATTTCTATTGAAACTGGTAGTTATCCGATGGCTAAATAACACATTGTTTGAGTTCAAAGAAACATGTACGCCTAGCCTATTTCTTCCAATTAAATCCCAAAACACAAAGATCTTATGAACCAAAGGGTTTTCACGAACATTTCTCAGGGTTCTTTAAGCGTGGGCCGCGGCCTACATGGCGCGCGGAGACGACGATCCCTTATTGATTCTTATGCGAATGGCGCCAAGACCGGTAGTTTTTTTCCACCACTCATGCCCCCGCACACTACAACAGAGTATACACCACCGCCCAGAATTGGGATCATATAGCTTTATAATACAGTGTTTTAGGGTGCTCTGGCGGGAAAATTCTATGAACCAAAGGGACGGGTGGACGGTGTGTCGAGTGGTGCCAGAGTGATTGTGTTACATAATATATCATTTTATATTGCATAACCGTCGACCGAATTTCGAGTATAGATAAATTATATTTTTATCATTTTTTTTCGAGACAGATAAAAAAACATAAATATTTATATTGAGTATGAAACATTTTGAGTCTTGCTGTACTTCCTATTCTTGATGAATATAACTAGCATTAACAGCGTCGGAAACTCGTTCAATTTCGCTCGATTGGTTCGAGAGAGTTCGGCAAGATACGCTTGGCAGAGGACAGTGAACAGTACACACGTGGCTTAAATTATATTCATTTCGATTGACAAGTGGCAGCAAACCATAGACTGTATGATTCAGATCTCTCTTCTCGGATGAATGGAAATATTTTATAGGTTAGGGCAAGTCAAGTTTTCTACACACCTTATTTAGAGCTTCTAATGGACCCACGTGTTAACTTCGATACTTAACAAAGACAGACAGATTAAATAGATAAAGAAGAAAATGAGAAGAAAAAGAGATAGAGAGAAAATAGTGTCGTTCTACAAGTATGCGTCACTCATAAAAGCCCGCGAAATGCACGAGAACACACGTGCCATTTTTGACCAACCAATTAGGTACTACTACTACTTGAATTGGATTCCGCGTCAACATAAACGATGACATGATATTAGACTTTAGACCATCATCAGGAATTTTACCAAACTGTTTTAAAGGATTTATCATTTAATGATAAAATAATAAAAATCATTTATATGCTGAACTAACAACTAACAAATCTTTAGTTACTCCCCACCTCCCACCCTATCCAATTCATTTTTTACTTTTATTTTACATAAACAATATAGGTATACAAATTAGCATAATAAGTTTAGATGATAAGAGTAATATATAACATGAGCGATATGATTAAAGTAGCCACACCCATTAGTGATTCTTGGCTATAGTTGGTTAATTTCGAGGTTAATTGTAATTATTCATATATATATTTTATATATTTGTTATTTTAAATGTATCATTATTATTATTTTTTTTATATGAGCCCCCAAAGAATAAATTGTGTACGTTGAATACAAATATTTTATTGAACTTTCAAAGTATTTTCACTACGCACAGATATACCACAAGAAATATATAATAATAACAAATAGTTTTGTTAATTTATAGTGTTTATACATATAAATATAGGTAATTGTTCAAGATGCAAGTTAATTCTTTTAAACTTGCATTATTATAATAATTAATAAATAATAATTGTTATCGAGATTTTCTTTATGAACGATGCATAAAATCAAAATATTTTATACAGGCAGAGCCCAACTTAGAGGGGGGGCTAAGGGGCTGCAGCACCGGCCCCGATATTATTTGGGGCCTCGGGCCCCTGTTAATATTTAACTATTAAAGTGGCATTTAGATAATAATTAATTTTGGGGCCCCATTAGAAAATTTGACCCGGGCCCCAAAATTCCTAAGGTGGGCTCTGTAGATAGATATTACGTATGAAAATTGTATTTTAATCTTTAAATAACATGCTATATTTTTAATTTTATAATCTAAATTTTAAAGTATCAGAATTAATAAAGTGGCATCGATTGTATATTTCTACGAAATATATGTACTATGTTAATTTGTAATTAAAAAGTGTTTATAATAATAATAACATAAATGGTAAAATAGAAAGTCTTATGCAATTAGTTTTGGTGTGAATTAGATTAAAATTTCAAAATTTTGATCACTTTTTGAATACATAATATTACTTATGTCACATTGTAATCAACAGTAAATATATTAATATTATTCATAATTAATAAAGGTAAACATAAACTAGTAGTACAATATGAATACCATCATACTAAACGCATTAAAAATGTTGAATGGCAGAAGAGATATACTATACGTGACTATTCATTTATAACACTTGTTGCGTATATTATTTAGACCAGAAAGAACCATGGACAAAGTTACTCCAACGTGCAAATTACTGCAAAATAAACCTATACATCACTCACAAACGTAAGTTAACTTGATTAATAATAACCGATTAGATGATGTTGAAGACCCGTTTAAATCAAATAATGTTACGTT
Source organism: Aphis gossypii (assembly GCF_020184175.1). Classification (NCBI taxonomy): domain Eukaryota; kingdom Metazoa; phylum Arthropoda; class Insecta; order Hemiptera; family Aphididae; genus Aphis; species Aphis gossypii. The sequence goes on along the minus strand of NC_065531.1, from coordinate 12,854,703 downwards.
TACATATCCCTTTTTATATTGTTGACTCGTGAGTATCTACATGCATAATAATTATAATATTTCAAACCACTTGTGTTATTATTTTGAAATTTTATAAATAGACATTGCAATATGATAATATTACGATGATCCTAAACCATGCTTCAATTTTTTAATAATAAATAATGTAAGTATCATAATGCTATATATAGTAAATAGAAGACAATAGGTTGTAAATAATACTTATAGACACAAATAAATTAATACAACAAATAGGTATTTTATATTAATTGTCGATATCGATGTATATCATTAACTTTATGGCAGTGTATTGTAAAAGAATTGTTTGCATTAATTCGGAGCATGTGCACAGTGTTCCCTAACGCAACAATTCTTGTGTTTCTTCTGACTTATAAATGAACTGATGAACATAAATGAAAACACTTGATATATTTATACATCATAAATAAAAATTTATATATTGTTACACTACAATCGTCTTCAGCAGCATGTAATGCGTTATTTTACGAAGGCGTTCTAAACTTATCAATATACTAAAATATTTTTAAATACAATAAATTAAAATTTCTAAATTTCTGAATAACGACCATTGAGACATATCAAACAGCGTATCAAACCGTTTACAGAACCTGTCTACAGAAGTGACAGCGTGCATCCCATCTTGACGTGTTGCCGAGAAACAAGCACCACGCATCGTTGACGAGCCAAAAGGTATGTTTTCCCTGCAGCGTCAGACGCATTGTTACTAGATACATGCATTTTATGTGTGACCATTTTGCTATTTGCGTTTAACGTAGCATGTTGATAAATGTCGAAGTGCGTCAATACGCACTATTAGTCTGGACGCTACAGGCAAACCGTACTTTAGGGTGATCAAGTCGCGTTTCGCCAATGCACTATTAAAAATTATAATATGCACTCGTGAACGGCAACGCGAAAACGATTGATTTTTTAATAATATCAACAATATAATTATAATAATATAATTCAAGATACAAAACGAGATAAACGAAAAAATAACGTTAACAGTAAAATTACAAATTCTTTTTTTTTTGAAGTAATGTGATCATTTTTAGTGTTGAACTTTTATTTATATATTATGTATATAAATATATTAAGTCTACGCATATTGTATAAAATAAGTACGTTTAAAAATTAAAACCTTGCTAAAACAGTTAAGTGACATATTATGCTTATTTATTATATTATTTAATACTTGATCCATAGCTCCGTACTAACTATTAGTTTATTAGTTAAAATATGTGGATCGCGTATACTAGATCTGTAGCGTTATTATATTATTGTGATTAGTGGCCGACAACGGTATGGAATTTGGTGGATAGCGAAAGACAAAAGCGCAACAAACATATGACACCATAGTATTTAGATAACGGTAAATGTATACCACCTAATATTAACATACTTAATAGAGTACCAATGACAGAGATTAGAAATATATTCGTGGGTGTTTTTTTATATACAAACTGTAAAAAAATAAAACGGTATTTGTGCTTTACTACCTAAAATACTATTTGACAACCATCGAAAGGATTACCTACAATAATATAGATAAAACTTCCCAGTAAATCAAATATATACATACCAAAATCCACATTTACGTATCGTTCAGTACCTTGAGTTTAAAATTCAGTATGTAATATTACTAAATACTTATGATATAAATTGGTATATTTTATAGAGATAAGGTGAATCCACGAAAATATCTTTAGAATACCTTTATCGACATATTATATTTGAATTTCAGAAGCATGAATAACATTTTTTGTTTCAGAAATATAAAGTATTATGATACATTAAACAATTCAAAAAAATTTATACTGCATATTTAACCAAAAAATATTATAGTTGATGTCACATGTTTACCGAAAAACTGATCATAGGTAAATACATTTTAGCAGTACTAATTTTTTAATAAGTAAATCACAAGATTATTAATTATTGGAAAAAAAATATCCAAGCCTATAATGCAGTGGGGAGTTGAATACTATTTATAGAACCAGAGTTTTTAAGATTAACATAATTTCAAACCGGATTTCTTAAAATCATCAGACATCACATGTAAATTGTAACTAATCTATACACAATCATCATTCATCAGTTAATACTGTATTCAACAAGTTCACTCATTTAATCGGAATATTTTCTAGATCAAGTCAATTGGTAATGTCAGTGGTTAATTTCAACGATCAGAAAAATGGTATACAACATTAATTTATCACTGACGCTGACGACTGATAACGTATATAGCACGGGATGAACAGCTGACACGGGTCGAACGCTATACTAGAGGGCACACGCCAAAGTACAGACTATAATGCTATATAATATCATTACTAGAAATTCAACATTATGTGATAATTTAAATTGATTTTGTATAATATATATATATATTGTTGACAGTTACGAAATTGTTTTCACACACACTTTAAGATTTATCAGTCGAAACAATACAGATGTCCGTAACAGACTTTTACATCTTTCCCATTTAACACTTGTCATATGAATAAAAATCTATTTGGTAAAATATTATAATACAAGAAATAATGTCAGTATAAAGTCCAGTACTGGTATGTTCGATACAAGTACTTATTAGTTGACATGAACAGGTATGGACTGGGATATAAAAATATGGGATAAAATATTTATTAAAAGCATAAATTTAAAATTAAATGGACAATATTCAATACTTTCCACTAGTTAGAAAATGATGATAACTATTAACTGCCCATAGTATCATCTGTACGTCTTGTGAACTTTGTTTTGTAGGTATTAGAAATAAGTGCAAAATATATAAAGGCTACAGCACCCTTATACCCCAACTAGCCTACGCTTGGGTATGGACTTAGATCTACTCATATAGGTATTAAAACTGTATTACTTAATATGCAAGATACCGAGATGGTTAACAAATCATAATTGTATCTATTATTAGAGACATTCTTTAAATAAAATATTTAGTAATAAATTGAAAAAAGTATATAAATTATATTTTAGTAAATTTCTTAAATGTTTGATATTAAATTTAATTCAACTAAAACCATGGGAATAATACATCAAAATTAAAGCGATTCTGTACGCCTAAAAATAGTTTTATTAGGTTTCAGTGTAGTATTATAATATATCTATGCGATTTCATTAGTTTGTGTAATTATTACAGCACATCTTAATTCATATAATTGTATCAGTTCTAAATTTTAATATCGTGAGGAAATAAAATGTGTAAAATATATAATTAATGTGATTGTAGCCCATAGGTAGCTAAATGTTTGATTTTCTAATCTACCTTTCAATAAAACTAATATACAATATTAATTGTTAAATTATGTATTAATTTTTCTTAATTTTTCAATACCTAATTCGTTAATACAAACTACAATCTCCAACCTTGAATGATTACAGAGAAGAAGAAATCGAAACGGTTTAGTAAAGTAAATTCGAATTGCCTTGTCTAATTGGGTGTGCCGAGGATTTGAAGTCGTTTTCAATCTTCATCACTGCTTATGGCTCGTGAGCACAATGAGATAAGATATCACTCCGGGTGGTTTTTATCGCTTTACGCGTGCCTTATGAGTCAATTCTAAGAGTACACTAAGACTAAGTCACTAAATCCTCAATACCGAACAGTTTGCATTCGCGCCACAACGCTTATATAAAAAAAAAAATGGTATTACGAACAATTGATTAAATATTACAGTAATTAATAATTTTATACTCCTAATCTGAACCCGTTCATTTGTATTGTGTTGTCGACGTATTAGAGTGGACACTTTATTAATTTAATTTTTTTTTTTTTAATACCTATTAAACGTTTATATTTTCAAGATAAGTAGGATTTTCGTAGTATCAATAATTATTGTCAAGAGCATAATAATAAAATAATATTATTGTACTCGTCGTGAAACGCAAGAAACCTATTAGGAGCATAACAACGTTTGGAGTGGTGTTTGACGTGTGCTTGGCTACACCATCACGAAACGGAAAGACGGCGAGATGCTCGCGGAAACGCGGTCGTGTGCGCATAATAATATTATTATTTTGCGAGTTCGTGTCGGGGAAAAAAAAACGCAAAAGAGGTGAGGCGTACACCATTATGATGTACGAAGTACCTTCGGAAAATAATAATAACCAAGACGACGAAAGATTATCGGGGAAGTGGGCGGGGAACGGAAAGAAGAATAAAATCCAATCGGACTTATCGGAGATGACCCTTTCACCCGTGAAACACCACGGTCCGTGTTATCGGATATGCCGACACGATTATCTCTTCACTGGTCAAGTGTACAGTGCAGGTGGGTAGGCGGGTTCCGTACAATTTTAGTATTTTTAATTAGTAACGCTCGTTTTCTCGTACGTTATTAAGGTACACACACATAGTCACACAGACACCGCTTCCACCACCGCCGCTGATCTCCCTCTTATCAATGTTTGTTTGAGTAAGACTACTCGTGCGTGTACGTCGAATATTGCGCGCGAGCGTGCGTCCACGCGTAATCTTTGTACCGGAGTGATGATACCATTTCTCCACAAGCCACTCGCCCCCACCGGCGACCGGTGGTTATAGTCATCGCAACTATAACCACCGGTCGTCGGTTTCCGCCGAAAATCGACTTTCGCCCGAGTCACGCGTTCGTCGTTTCACGTTGTCAGGCCCGTGTCTCGTGGTATACACTATATGCACGCAATTCCCGGGTTTTTTTTTTTTTTTCGTATTTTACGGTTCTCGTATTTTCCGCCGACCGACAGTCTATCGTCGCTCGCACCACCACGTGCTCCTCTGTCGCGTTCGGTCCATAAATTAGCATCGATTACGCGCACGCCAAAACGCGGTTCGTCGACGGGTGACCTCTACGGTAGTACGCACGCTGCGGTGGAGGTCAAAATAAAATTCTCTGCGTATCTACACGTCATAATATACTCTAGAATACTTAATATATTATAATATAATATAATATAATACGTTCGGTGTATTCCGTCCGATCCGATTTCAGTAGCAACCCGACGCGCGATGGTCTCACGTGTACGCGGCACACAGGTGTGTGGGGGTACACGGACCGCTGCGACGACGCCCCACCCGCCGCACCATAATAATACCCCACAACGATCTTTTGTCCCGATACGCACAGGACACTGACCCAAAGTCGATTATTCTCGGAATTATTAATAAGTATTACCACAACATTCGGAGTTCTTTAAAACGAATAAATTTAAAACGTTTCCGAAGCCGCTCGTGGAGATGGCGGGGGGGGGAGAAAGAAAAATCGGGTCTTAAAGTAGATAGGTACTTGATGATTAATGAATTATTACGTCACACCTACAGGTCCAACGTGTAGTTGAGGAGTCGGGGGGAGGGATCGTATGCAAACCAGTCAGGGTCGGAGACGTTTTTAAAATTATTATAATATCAATACCGTTATTGTACTATAACGACTAACGAAAAGGAATCACTGTCTTACCTTCCATCCAGCAGAACTGTTGCTGTCGCCCTTGTCCTTGAAATACGGCACGTTCTGCACCATCCACTCATAGATTTGGGACAACGTGAGCCGCTGTTCCGGAACTGAACTTATAGCCTGCGTGATAAGGTCCGCGTACGACTGGTTACCCCAGGCGTTCCGGCGACTCGACGTCTTCTTGACCGGCCCAGAGACCATACCACCACCCTGCTGTTGTTGTGGCGGGTGCAGCCCACTACCGGAAGACGGCACACCACCGACGGCACCATCACTGCTACCGTTTCCTCCTACGTTGCCGCCCACGTCGGCGACAATGTCTAACAACTGCGGGGGACTGCCCTCCGCCATCTGGGCCCCCCCATCCTCGGCGTCCGGTCTGGGCAAGGGCCAAGTGTTGGATCTGGCCCTCTGCAACGGCTCCAAACCGTATTCCATGGTTTTCGAGTAGAAAGTTTTTTTTTCTCCTTTAAAATTCGACGGACGGATAGAGTACGCACTTGTATTAAAAAAAAACTCACACGTGAAACCGGTTAACGTAGTATAACGCCGATAGTGTAAACAGAGGAGAAACAAATATTTACAATAAAAAATTAAAAAACGTTCTAAAAAAAAAAAAAAAAAAAAATCGTTTCAATTGTTCAAACACGAAAGGCAATAATTATATACACATCGTACATATATTATCCTCGGCGTAGTAGTATGTGTTTAAAATATGTTGAACTGTATACATGTACACATTATTTTAACAATATTAAATCGCGGACACACAAAACAGAGACAGATATGCGCTACGGAACGCGAGCGTCACAAGTGCACACTAATTGCGCCGCAACTCGACTGAGTAACTGACGATATGTGACGACGACGGCGACGCAACGAAAAATGCGCGCGGGGGAAAAGTCACGAGGACGACACTACACTACGACGCAGCAGTCGGTGGCGGCGGCGGCGGCGACAGCGTTCGTTCGGAGTGCGCGCACCGTGAAGTGGGCCGGTGGAGTGCGGACGACCTCGACGGCTCGACGAGGTGGCAGCCGGGCCCACTGCCGGCAGCGGCGGCGACCGACAGTGCTGCCATTATGCCGGCGCCGAACGACCGCGGACCGTCGTCGCCACAGCGCGAGAAACCATGACCTTCCGCGCAAAGCGTGTAGGCCGGACCATAATATTATTATGATCGCGGCGGCGACGACGACGACAATCACGTGTTGTGTTTATAATAATAATAATAATATGTAATATTATGTTATAAATGCGTGTCGGTATTTAATTCAATAATATTACAACTCGTTCGGGGTACGGGGACGGGGGTGTCAAGGACAATATTATTATTGTGCGACGACGAGATTGACCCGATCGACGAGCGACCGTTTATTATTGGATACGACTTACACGTAAATCTAGTAATTACCCACTCTCAATAATAATATTAATATATAATACTGTAAAATGTGTACTGCTGCCGACGGAGACGGGCGGTGGCGGAGGCAGTGCTTTGATTCTTATCCGACTGGTGCGCGTGTATAATATTATTATCGTGATTTATAATTAATCGTAATTATTTCGAAAATCTCGCGGAATAACCCGGGTTCGATCGCTGGTTGCGTATTTCGGGTCGGCCGGACGAAGAGAGGAGATTTAAATAAATATCAAAACAAAAACACAAGCGCCTATCTACCTACGGCGTAGTATAAATTTAATATTATACGAAATACTCGGCTTTCGTGTTCGCGTTGGATCAAGTTATTTGTGTTTCTTGTGCTCGCTTTTGTTTTTGTTTTGGTACCGTAATAGAATATACTACGGCAGCGAGTACGAATTCGTTATGAAAAACATAAAATAATACGGGAAAACAAATTACTGAATTATTGCTACTCCTGTTTCAATGGATGAGTTTTCAGCAGTAGTTTGTCACACACAATTATTAATCTAAAACACGACGTGTCAAAGTTCTTCCAATTGGAGGATTTTTCGTTATATAAAACATTTTTCCATTTTTCCTTTTATCGTATAAATCTCGATCCTCGCATTCACTTATTTTTCTATTGAATTCAAACAAAAATATATACCTATACAAAGGAAATATTATTGTTTTAATACGACTACAACTTTATTTTATCATTATTATTATTATTATTATTAGACACGTGAAAATTATGTACAAATTGGAAACAGTAATATACAGCGTTCCCGGTTCCGGTATAAGTTTTGATAATAAAGCGACCTTGAGCAATATGAGCCAATCATACAACATAATTCATAATATTTAATAATTAGTTCGTAATATGAACTTCGTATCATTAAGCTGTTCGCCTGTTCATAACATATACTTCACCCGATTTAATGAATTTTTATTTTAGCGGAATCGCTAAAATGATTCACTTCTCTCAACTCCATCGGCCTATTATACGCCACAGGTGTGGTTAAATAATTCCATTAACACTTTCCGCAGTGGGTGGTGCCAATAAGTATTATTTTGTTTACAAGGTGTTATTATAATATTATGTTATGGTAACTGCTAAAAGCAGGTATTAATGGTATAATAATATACTAATAATGAAAATATATCCTTATTATATGAAACACGTGAAGAATAATAATAAAAAATTAATTAATAATTAATATAAACAGTTTAGAAATAAAAAACGTATATAAATTATAAATTGTGTACAAATACCTACTACAAATATCTTTTTACGTTTTCACCAACTGGTTATTTTTATATCAATATACAGTATAACTACTAGTGTCATTCATGTTTCAAATAAAAATTATTTTTCTAACCATTTATAATAATCATTGAAGCAGCCGGACGGGTCAGTGATAGAATCGAGACGTTGATTGGCCCACCCCGGCGCCAACGCTGTCACTAAATTACGAGTTGCGGCGTGTCGATTTGTACGGTTTTGCCCCCGGTAACTCTGTTACTATGATGAATTCACACTTCATAGTTCATAGCGTTTATAATTGAAACAAATTGAAGCTCGCTGCAGCAAAAGTGCAAGATAGAGGTCAAAAACTTAAAAATGTATAAACAATCGCACATTTGAACGTGCATAGTGTCGTAATATTCATCAACCGATGTGATAATAAATGATAATATTGTATAGTTTTACTTTTAAATTTCAATGCCGCAATGATGTTTTAAATGAAAATTTTCCGTTGATAAAAATACCTGTGCGTGTGGCCGCCTGTATACAGTTTAAAATTCCGAATAAAGCACAGTATAAACCACATAGCTAAAAAAATTCCATATCTCGTGGTTTTAACATTTTATCTCTTTTTCATATCTCTCTAGTTGTTGCATATCGTCTCCGTAAAAGGATTCCTTTTGTACTCTTATTAATTCTAACTATTTTAAGCATCAAGCAGCACATATAATAAAAAATCGTCCATGTGGCTGTCTCAATATTATTATTATTATTATTATTATTACAGTGTCTTTATCCATTAGTATGTAAAATATGTCCATGTAGAGTGTCTCTTTGTAGTTTGTTGTCGTCAACCCTTTATAATCTTTTTTGATTATTTACTAACAGTTTTGTACTTTACGCACATTTCAAAAATGTTAACTAATATTAATGTACTTTATATAGTTATATACATTATACATCTGGGCACGCCCTTTTGACGTTAAAGGTTCTCTAAAATATTTACACGAACTCACAGGTTTTTGTACTTATTGATAGTGGCTATATTTAGTATATATACAAGACTACACGTAACCTAACCGACTGCTAGCCAGAATAATATTATAAAAGTAGTGTAGACTGTAGAGTGTATAGTTCATAACACTAAACAGTACATTCGTAATGTACATATCCGTACAAAAATTATATACGTCACAAATAATTTATGCTTGACGAAAATATAAATGTTAACAATCTTTTATATATTAGTCAATAATGTACAACATTATACATAAGATTTAATTATTGTTTGTATTTATAATTTATTATGTGATATATTTCTAGGTCAAGGTTACGTTGAAATTAAAGTTACGTGAATGATAATAATATATATAACATATATTAAACTTTTAACACCAACACACATTTTGGATTTATGCATATGATATTATTATTATATATTTATATTATTTACATATATTATAATATTTTAACTTTGTATACATTAATTTAAGATTATTTTATTATTTTCATTTAGTTTTAAATTTATAAATTTGTAATTTTCTGATTGCATCATATTTGTCAATATATGATATTATAATAATGCAAGAGGAAATCTTAACCCTGGTGAAACGTTAGTATACGAGTTACTAGTATATAATAAAATAATTCATCTTCATTACAGTTTAATGTCGAGGAAATGTATAAAATATGTTTATGTCAAATTATTAATTATTAGTTATTAAATAATTATTTTACTGAAATTATTATTACTATTTTGTATACTATCGTGTCTTTTCAAATAGTTAATATTCTTGAAATATCCTATCTTATTTGAATTAAAATATAAAAACTTGCCTATTTTAGTAATTGTATTTTTTATATCGAAAAAAAAACTTTGACAATATCCCCCGCCACAATCCTCGCAGTAGTCAGTCACATGGCCCGATTGTCTTTTATTATGATTGTAGTGCGTGGCACGTACCTAATAGTTAATACAGATAATGACAGTAAATAACAATATATCAGCTCACCCTCTCTTAATAACCAAAACTAATTATTATAATTTTTATAATACCTACTGTATTTGTACGAGGTACTATAATTTATTGCTCATTTAAATGATTATTAGTCGTCGTAATCTAGTGTAATCATTTAAATATTCGATATAATATGTTGTAACCAATTATATGAGAAATAATTTCGAAAACTAATTTTATTTTTTAAACTAAATATAATAATATATAATTTAAATCTGATAGTTTGGCATAACATTATTTTCAGGCAACATTTAAAAATCAACGGCGTGATAATATTACGGATAATATAATATATTATTATAGTTATTAAACTATATAATATGATAAATTCCGGGGTCATCGTATATATTATGTATTTCGCCAATATCATGCATATCAGATTGAGCTAAAATAGAGAGCTATTATATTCCATGGCCCCATGTATAATTTGGAAAAATAACTTCCTATTTTATATTTATTTTACAATATTTATACTTAATTTCAATACACTATTCTATTTTAGTCGTATCTATATAGTTAACCAACACGACAACACCATATATTATACGTAATCTTATAGTATATACGCCAGTACGCCACACAGATAAAATGAATAAAACCAACTCAACTCCTATATAATATACAGTACTTAAATAAAATAATGATACATTATATGATGTATATATAATGTATCATAATGTATTATTATGTGGCGCCGCAACAACGGACTACCGGTCCACGTAAAATACGGAGTACAGTAAGTTGTCAGCCATTATCGGCAAATTATTCATAAATGATGTGTTATGAAATAATGCATAACGTATAATAATACATTATATAATGTCATATAATTGTAATTAAATATCAAAGTCCTCTCAGCGTGTATATTATTGCGTCCCTGAAAATTATGTGTGTAATATTATGTATAATATGCACATTAATAATTGTAAATGACGTAGGTACGGGTTTTGCAAGTAATATAATAAATAATATCATCTTAAATATGTACAATATCGTTTAAAATCGATCGAACAGCAAAGTTTACATTTATTATGCGCTCAACATAATATTATAATATTCTTTAGGTAAACGAATTTAGGTACGTCGTACGCCAATACGCCATACAGAAACAGTATTCATGATTGTAAACAGGGTGGGTGGCTGGAAGCGCTCAGCCCTCCGGGCCATCCCGAGTCAATATTTTACTTAATTTTAATATTCATGTTTTATAATATAGTCTATATAAACAATAGATAAAACTATAAATAAATTTTAATGGATTATTCAATTATTAGTTGTTGTTTATCTGCCGTCTATAATATTATCAATATTATGTCAATGTTTTGATATTATATAGTATCATATTGGTATAGACTTACAAAAAAAATTTCTTTTATACATTTCTACAGTGTGCAGTAACAACACTAAAATTACAATTATTATATTGCGTTTTATAAATTTAATTCGCAGAATTTTATAATCATTTTCTAATCCTAAGATCGTTATCTATATAATATTTAGCATTTTTAGTATTAAAAAGTAAAAAGTAAAAACTGTGAAAAGTCAGCTACTGCTGAAGATAATATAAAAAAACGACTGCATACAAACTGAGCCAATATAACTTTTTATAACGAATTGAGTAATGAGTTGTTTTAGAGTATATACCAATTGAGTATTAAATAATTATATTAGTAAATTATTACTTCATAGATTGCATACAATATAACCGTATCGTACATCGTTTTTATGATGATTTTCAACTGTATCGTAGATATAACTGTACAACGAATATGGTCGTACATCGTTTGCGCATCACTATTGTTAACTTTGACCTTTCTTTTTTTAAGACGGTTGTGCTTCGTTTGCTCATAAAATTATAATACCTACATAAAGCTACATCATTATAGCACATCGAATAATATTTAACAATAAAACTAAAACTAATAATATTAATTCAAAATATTACAACAGTTTAGTATTGAAAGTCCAACCACATTTTTCTATTGACAGTTTTTTCATTTGCATAATACAATGAAGTACGACTCGTGTACTTTTCAATATTTTATATCCTCCTATTGTTTGATTTGTTTGATAATGATACATTGGGCTGCAAGCGAGTTGTGTCTCAAATATTGAATTATGTCCCTACATTTTTTCAAGTTACACGAGTTTCGTCAACTATTATAAATAAAAAATATATAAATAACTACATAAATAATAATTGTAGGTAATAATATTACACATTAAGCAAAAATTTAAATAAAAAATATATAAATAATTTTTATAAAAGATTACGTTTTAGTACATCTTCATCTCTGCAAATCGGACTTCAATAGTTTATGAAAACAAAATTTGTAATCAATCATCAATTACCAAAAGCATTTTGTTTTTTTCACTTATCATTAATTTGCTCCATTGTGAACAAACGACGCTTGACTGACTAGAAATTAATCGTATAATGTTGTATTGAACCTCGTCAAAAATTTAAAGAGTGATATTAGAATAACCGAATATAGTTACATTTACATGGTACATTATAATATAGTTCATTATCTTCATATAGTATAGACTATAGATGTTCAATAAACAAGATAGATGACCAGATGGGTCATACGAACAAGAAAATCGTTGTAGGAGCCAATGTCACTCACACTTTATCTCCAGACGATAATAATAGGCAAAATCGACTTTTATTCAATAAATGTCTTGTAAAATATATAATATGTGTATTTAAATAATATTGTAATGGACAATTTTCTCGATTTGAATTTACAGATAAAAACTTTTTATATCAATTGACGAAACAACATATTTTATTCTTGTGTAAAATATCGATTTGTATTTATCAGCACACAACTTGTGTAAAAAAACTTAATAAAACAGTTGGGACACAACTTGTGTACCCCACTTTTATTGTTTTTTATTGGGACACAACTCGTGAACTGCGATGTGTTGATATGCAACGACGTACGATTTTTCGTGCAGGTAAACAAATAATGCGCAGACGATATACGGCCGGCAAAATTATGTCCTTCAGCTAGCGAAACCTTCTGGTCTCAAGACGAAAAAATGCATTATAAAGGACCCTATTTCATGTCTACAGCCGATATGATATTACATTACTGTGTCTACAATTCTACATCTTACGGCGGTCGACGACGTACTACGTTTTATATTTATACGCACGCGTAGTTGAAATTAATCGGTATTGAACGCATTACAATATGAAAGTAGCGACGAATTTAGCGTGCATTATTATTTTAAACTGTCGAGTTAGCGGATTTGGATTTATAAAATACATTTTGCAAACACTGCGAACGACTGTGTGATAATTATTATGCCTTTGTAGTTTGTACTGCATAATAATAATAATAATAATAATAACAACAACAATAATAATAATGTGGAAAAGCGTCATTTGATCCGGGTCGTATTATATAATTCAAAACCAGAGACAAATATTGTCAAAATCTCTCGTAACAAAACTCATAGGTTACAGTCATCCCCATTATATTATACTGTACTTAGCTGTAGTTGCTTATACCTAACTATAACTATAGTTGTCAGTTATTATATTTCGTCATCATTCATTTAAATTTATTTATGTAATTCTGAAAATAATTGGCATCGTGTATTTTGTATATTCGTGAAAAATAATCGATTGCGACCCACATCAGAGAATCGGGAATAATATTTTATCGCACATCGGTTAAAAATAAATTTGACCAAAACTAAATTTAAAAGAAGACTTTTTGATATTTCACAAAATGCTATTAATACTATTACCTATTATCTTGATTAATTTTATTAATCAAATAACTGGTCTCGAGGATTTTCCCAATATAATAATATTATTATTTATTGAATTATAACAGTATACCTGTTGCCGAGTGCTGCAGACTGCAGTATATTTTAAAATATTTATATCACAATAATTTTATACAGTTATGAACATTAAACCATTAAAACTTACTATTAACTTATTTCGGTGAATATTCGTTGTACGTACAATCGGCAACCTGGTATAAGTTAATTGTTTAAGCTTTGATTTCGCGAGAATGCATTGAAATTATATCTGCTTGTTATGTACACACGTGTGCGCGTATCACATATTATATGATATATCAAATTGACGTTACTACATTTTTTCCACCTCGGGCCAATTGCGAGTAAAAGTTGTCCGATGAGGTGGAATTTTTTTTTTTAGATAGTGTGCATAAAGTACCCTACGTGTACAACTCGTGTGCCAAATTTCACGACGTCACGGTTTCTCCGGTGGCTATCGACTATCGTGTGGGCAGATAAAATAAAGGACAAGAGTAGATAGTATAATATTGTTTATAGTTTATACGAATAGCACATACAACATACTTGTGCGTTATATACACTTTGAGAAGTATATTTTCGTGAAACGTACTCACTACTCACACATTGTACACATAATAATATTAAATAATATATTAACAATAATATTATTATAATTACACGGCGTAATTTCATCGGGCTTAACACTATGCGCAATAAATTAATTTACAAGTAAGAAATATGTCCAGATCACGGTTCCGATTGGACCTTAACTACATTTGTGTTGACTATAATTATTATTTATATATGCAATCAAATTCCTTATCTTATCTTTATGAAAATATTCCAATTATTTTTAATGTTTCATATTGTTATCTGAAAATAAAACGTGTATCTAGAAATCCAGAACTAACTACGTAATTTTGGTGACCCACATTATAAATACATTTTTCATTCTATTTATTCTTTATTGGTCACTGATCAATTATAAATCAAAAAAATGTATATTATATATATTACGTTTATTAGTCATTACTCATTACTCATTATCAATTATAAAAAATTATTAATCTGAGGAAATCAAAAAATAAATGTTTCTGTTAAAAAGCAAATGTATGAGTAAATTAATTGATTTTAAAATACAACATAAGGTATTTGAACTAAATGCCCTTGAGATGATGTAGGTATTATATTAATATTATACATATTATTCATATTTTAAATAGAAAATTACTGAAAATACTGAATAATCAATATTGTACAGTACACTACTGTCTACTACACTGCATAGTACGAAATGACTACAGGTTACACAAAGTATAATAATAATAATAATAATAATATGTAATCCTCAAGTTGAAGAGAAATTAAAATTATATAAGTTATTGGTATTAAAATAAATAATATTAATCACAGAGTTGTAAATGAAATATAATGATTCTATTTCAACTTAAATTACTGAATAATTATGTATAATTTATTTTCTTAAACGAAAATCTTATGTAATTTTGTAACAAAAATCATGACTTATTATCTTAATCAATTTTACGTCATAATCAAACAAAGTTCAAGCAACTCACCTCTTATACCTACGTCACTTTTGTTTGTTATTTACAATTTTTTAGGATTTTATTAACGCGTATTATAGAAGATCGCCTGATTACGGAGAATGAATTAGGTTAAAACATTATTGTGACGAACGAATGGACGTATACGGATATATTGACGTAAACCTACCTAGTATTTCTTAGATAAAATAAACGGTAAGTAATGAAAAAAAAATGTTTGAGTGGGTTATTTATTAAAAATACTCTTCGTATACGTCCTATCAGAATTGGAAACGAAATCGTATCAGTTGAAAGCTAAAAGATTAAAGAATGATAACAGTCGAGAAGCCATAAAAATGAAAACAAATCAATTCAGTATATTATTATTGTTACTTACAAAGTTACAAATGATGAATTTATCTTTAATATTCCATATACCTACGTTTATATTTTTTGGATCAGTATGAATGTACGATTGAGCTGCTTATAAGTTCGTACAATTGTTCAATCGTATCTCTCTACAATCTACATAAAATTGTATATCATAATACAAGGGATTTGTTAATTTTTACGAACGCTTACATACTTATTTTAAACATTTAAACTATAATTTTTTTTAAATATAATAATTATTAAAATAAAATTTGACTTAAATTTAAGGGCTTAACTTCAAATTTTTAAATCAATTTGAGTAAAAAAACTAAAATTAATAAAAAGTATAATCAATATTATCACATACCCGCAGTCAGATATCATTAACGTGATATATAGACTATATGGATAACAATATACAGCCCTTGATTAAAAAAAATTCAGTTAATATGAGTCGGTTCGATTCAAATCAATTCAAGATGTTCAGGTTTGAATTTGAACAACAATTTTTCTTGAACTTCAAACTTTTTAAATTTTTTAAAGTTCAAGGTGTTTGGTAGTTCGGAAAGTTTGAAAATTCAGTTCTACTTAATACACACGATCCTAACGCATTACGCATGGCACACGGGGTGTGAATACTGAATGTTAAATGTTTTATTCAGTAGTTCATTTGTATCTATAATAATTGATAAAATATATTTAATTATAAATAAGTCTTGATAAATTAGTCATAAATCATAATAATTTCTTATATAATATTGTAACAATATTGAATACATCTATTATCGATAATAGTATAAACAATATCAAAATAAAAACACATGTGCCTCATAAACGAATAGCATAATATACATTATACATATTAAAGTAATATTATATAATATTTGACACGCATGTATTTCTCGGTGTTTGTATAACATACTAATATATTGGTATAATGATAATAATATGATGTATCGAAAAAATCATTCGATACTTCAAGGTTCAACGACATTCGTGTCGAAACGTCGTGCGAGGATATTGCGCCTGTATACGCTACCGACAAAATAGTAAATATACTGTGGACCGTGTTGTCGACAGTCATTGTAATAAGATTTTCGCGAGGACCCGAAAAATCCATTGACAGTTATTACTTCCTATTATATACTATTAATTATTATGGTTTACTATAATGGGGACACGAAGAACAATATACTAATTGATTACTATATACATTATACACAGTGATGGACCAGATCCGCTTCCTAATATTGATGGCGCGTGATTTCTTTGATAAGTAAATTACAAATATATACGTGATTTTCGCTGTATACGATGTACCTATATACATCCATATTCCGTGTATTATAATGATTTATAATTACACACCACGTCGCAACTGTCGCGGATTAATTTCGATCGCACATCATATCATATACGTTCTTATACTGTTTTAATATAATAGGTACCTAGAACACTGTAATTATATTGTTCAATGTGGTTGTCCGTCGTCAGTCAGTGTATTAAGCCAATTAAGTCACCGACGTCCGAGTGCATCGTGCAGTATAGTTGGCGACGACGATCGAGGGGTGCGTCGGTGGTGATCGTTGTCGTTTTGATTTTCAATTGCACGCCACAAAAGACGTAGTTGTAAGTTGTGCGATAACACCACCGCGCCTATACCTACCGCAAACCTCCGGACTAGCTGCTCTCGTTATTGCGGAATATCCGTATCTAATACTAAGATAGATATTATTATAATAATATCATGTATACTGTAATCACGATATAGTCTCTGATTAATAGAATAATCGACTTTTACTTATGAAATTTTACAGTTCACGTATCTATATCGTACTTGTAGTTTGTAAACTGCATAGACATGACAATAATAATATTATACAGTGGGTATTGAAATACGACAAGATAATCATAATTTATAATTTACTGAAGGCCTATTACAACTCTTTAAAGTTTAGACTTGACATGTACTGCATTATTACATTTACATATATTTAAGAAGTGTATGCAAGCTCACACCATATTGTCGTGACGTATTCATAGGAATGTTTCGAGTTCATCCAGTTTTTAATTCTTACCATTTTCATTGTCTGAGATCTGAGTGCGTCCTCGGAACTCGGTTCACAGCTAAAACTTTTAAGGGACAGAACTCACCATCGATTATTAAAGTATAAATTACACTTATATAAGTAATTTTTACAACAACGACTGGAAATTATGGGAGAATCGTATTTTTTTTTAAACTTCGATAATAATTGAGCATGACTACAACTCAATTATGGTCAATTAGTGCAAGTAGAGATTTGATGTGCGATTATTGTTATAATAAGTATATGTATAAATGTATAATAATATCTGCATATTTTGAATTTTCTAAACGTTCAAAAATTTGTTATTTAATTATATATATTAATATATAATGTATAGTATAATAATAACTACATTCATCTGAGCTTAAAAATTAAAGTGTATACAATTGGTGTAGCTAATCAAAAATAATAATAACCAGGCATTTTTTTAGATATACATAATTGTGTAAGCCTAAAGTTTACTTTCTAGCGGTGATGCACTCGTGGTTGCTTAAATAAACTGCAAGGATAAATTCAGACTACGTTAAAAATATGCTTTTTTTGCAGGGATACACTCAGAAAACTCCTGAATGTATTAAACTTATAACGTAGATATTTCAAATTGAAGGAGTCAAAATGGGATTAAATATTTTAGGTACGGTGTCTGACAACAGTTTTAGTTTTTATGAGCTTTCAGCTTCTCGTAATTTGCCAGTCTGAAAATTGTTTCAATAATTGTATAATAAAAAAGTAATAAAGTACTTAAATGTAAAAATGTTGCATTTATAATACGATAATATATATAGTAACATACGATACTAAACCGGAGGCAAATAAATATGTATCATATTAAAAAAATCATTAAGTAAATTGATTAGCCAGTTTTATAATTTAAAAGCCACTTATAGATCTTTCAATATGACGTACTCATAATATGTAGTTGCTCATTTAATATTAATTTAAATGTACTTAATTTAATTTATGGTTCAATAAAATACAACAAAAGTAGGCAAGTAGGTAACCACTCTGCTGTATAGTAGGTGCCAAGTTACCTCGTCATTAAGTAACTTTAATGTCTTTAATGGACGTCTCAAATTTGAATTCACTGATAAATCATTGCATACGATTTTGAGAGGATCTAACTTATTTTATTAAATTAATATTATTAAATATTTATTATTGCTATTATAATATTTTTTTATTATTATTAGTAATGGAATTATTTTTTGCAAAAAATATAATACTTATTTTAGACTTTAGTTATTATCAATTATTAAAAAAGTATATTAACTATATCATATTATTGCTAAATATTGAATAGTAATAAATAATAACACATGATTACCCATGATTTATAACACAGAAGTCAGTAATGCCAGTAACACATAGATATAATTATGATTGTGGTGAAATGGGTTAGGTTAGAGAGCCTATATAATATATAAATATATATTATATTATAGGCTCTCTAGGTTAGGTAAACTAATAAGTATACTACAAGTATACTTGTATAGTTTATATACAATTGAAATTTATTCCGATTTTTATTATCAACTTAAGTAAATGTCACCACGGACACCACGGATGCTTTGCAGTACATTGTTCCTAATAAGTTCTATTAAATTTAACTAAATTTAACATTTTATCAACTTCAACATACTTCTGCAGGATTTATATTATAACTCAAAATAATCACAAATACATCATTAATATACACAATATCATTTAAAAAAATATTTACAATCATTTATATCCTGAGCCTATTTACACCGTTCTATGTGCGATATTGCAACTTTATAAGTGAATAGCATATTTTGTTTTTTTGTAAAGATTAGTAAAAAGCCCACTTAATATTTAATTAAGTTAAATATTTAGTTAGAATTTTAATATTCTTACGGTTAATTTAAATTTTTATATTTATACAGAGTTAAAAATGAAATACTACAATTTGAAAAAATAAAGGTTGATAGGTTTTTAGACAACTAAAGATGCACTCGAGTTAACGAATGAGATAGAAAAAAACAATTTACGAGTTCTGTCAATTAAAAAGTCGTATCAAAGCTATATACCCGGTGATTTGAAAGTGTGGGTTTCTCATGACCTAGAAAGACTATATATAATATTTTATACATTTTATATTATAATAATGATTACACTGACACTTGTTTTTGAAAATATTTTAAGATATTAGGTGGTGTTTATATCATAATATATATTTTAACCTACATTTTGATCATATTATCATAGAGCTATAAGAACTTTAAGACAAATGCAACGTAATTTGAATAACTCATTAATTAAACGTCAATTGGAAATTTTGACCTTTTAATAATTAAAACTTAACAACTGACCTACAGGATATTCTTTCTTTTTGTTAAAATAAAAAATATATAATTGCTAATTTTATGTAATTGATTTCAAAGCGAATGGTCAATAAACTAGTATTTTTTAAATGTTAACTATTGATATTGTTACAAACAATTTTTTACTGAAATACGTAAAATAAATATCACAATAAATATGGTTTTTTTTAATAATTGATTTTAAATGTATAAAATATTATACTATTCATAAATTTTGAATAATTAATTAATGATTTACAGGAATAATTGGAAATCAATTTGTAAGATATAAATTTAAATATTTATGTTTAATATAAATTATATTTATTATTTAATGGACAATGATGCATTTAACTTCTTCACATTAAATAGTAATAAACCCAAAATTGATTAAGTAAGCCCACCAATTATAGTTTTAAGATTTTTAATGATATGAAAGTATTTAAAATATTATAATAATTCAGATGTAAACATTTTAAACGAATTATTTCAGGTCTATAAATAAATAAAAATATCGACAGTTAAAATTACTAAGCTATTATTATAATACAATATGCATTTAACTCTATTTTAGTACTATTGGGTGCAATTTAAATACCATTAATCGCAATCTTACATATAGATTAAATTTAATATTTAAAGTATTTTCCTAGAATTTTTTTAAATTGTAAGCATTTGTTAGTTAACATCGATTACCAAATAATTCACCCGATTCTCTGTTCAATGATCATGTTATAGAAATAGAATAACTTATGAATCGATGTGTAGTGTAGGTCAAAACAGTTGATGAACACAAATGTAATATAATACGTTATCTAAAACGATTTGTAATATTTAAATTTTTTTACTGTACGCCTTCATCCCAGGACTTTGGAACGTGCAATATACACAACACATCTGTATAAAATTAATATTAATAATGCGTTCAAGATGGGATCATAAAATATTAATATTACTACCTATAGTCATAGATAAAAAGAATACGTAAAATAATGATGCTTATGCTATGCCCACTATAACAATAAAATTACATATTGTAATACATGAAATTCGATTTTGAACTTTATAATACGATGTCGATTGCGCTCAGTGAATATGTAGACAGTTTTTCTTGGTTTTAGCGAGGGTTTGGGTGGTGGAGAGCCTCATATTTTGTTTCATTGGTCATACATTTTAGTATTATGAATTATTAAATTATTATTTTTTACAATTAATTCAGTACATTTTACATTTGATACATAATATGGTAAATACATTTTTTTTTATTTTAAAGTAACATAATGCAATAGTTTTTTTCTCACTTTCAAATCAATTGCTTCTTCAATGAACTCCTGAGAAGGGTCTTTTTCGCTTTTTATATTTATTTTCATATAACATCTCAATGTACCAATATTGTCCCATCCGATTTGGAAATCTTGGCATAATTCGAATCATCGCTCTGAATGATCGTTCAACCGTAGCAGTGCCAATTGGTTTGGATAAAACTGTTGACGAGTATTGTATGTTTAATAATTACATTTTGTTGAATGTTATATTTATTAGGAGGTGAGTGAATAAAATCTCCGGGAACTGGAGTATACCCGGATTCAACACCGATTGCGTTTATCGTTTTGTAAAAAACTTAAATCTCCAATATAAATTGAGATACAGTTGGATAAATACTAAGAAAAGTATTGAAGACTTCAGTAAAAGTCAATAGACGTTGTGTAATATAAATCATTATTTTTATAAAAATGTTTGATTATTCCATGTTCACATGTCACAAATAACAGAAGCGTATACAAGGGGGATGGTAATAACATCAATATTTTTCTTCACTGCCATTATGTATAAAAACAATAATTTGAATAAATACTTTTTCAATTTATGTGGGTACGTTTGTTATTTTTTCAATGTTTTCATTTAACTACGAGCTCACGTGAACCTCAGACGTATTTCTCTTTGATGGAGCGGGTATGTGACACTGTTTCGTTGGTATTTGTTTAATTATTTACTCAATTTTTAATGAAATGTGGCTCTAAACCCAAATCGCAGCAATGCCAACTTTGTTAATATCACGTATAATATAATATGATATTATGTTTAGTTGTGATAATATTATATAGTAATAATGTGTGAGTATAGTAGTACGTTGTAAAAATTATAAATTATAATGCTGTAAGCCTGTAAAAGTGTAAACATAATAAAACAATGAAATATTTTACGTATAGTTGAACGTTAGCGTACATGATATTATTAATATTATTATATTACAAACGCTACCGTAGTTATTGCCTACCATTTAAAACGGACGGATAATATTATTCAATATTAATCGTACACATCAAAGGCACAAGCCCATTTTACTACATTCCCATTATAATATTATAAAACGCTCCAATACTCAACAATAATATAATACGAACAATAAGATATAATATTATTACGTTACTAAGAAACGTTCGAACACACACAAAATACGTGTCGGAATTATTTCCAGAGCGGTTAATTAAAAGTTTGCGACAATATCATTGGGCCGTGAGTTGAGGACTATAAAAACCGTAATGAATACAATCCACTTAGGATTTTACAGATAATTTCAGATAATAATAACAATAATATACATGATATTAATAATATTTTTATGTCGTCGAACTATCGACCGTATTATTTATAGCCCATAATAATATAATATTACGTATAGCTGCGTACATGTTGGACATTTTTATCGGTAGTATGTGTGTGCACGTTTAGAGGACTAAAATAGAATACAAATTACAATTATTTAATATTATCGAAATCTTCGAATACTATTTTCATACTTGAACGTGCGTACGATATTATACGCATAATATACGTTTTTATTATTAATTTAACACGCACTTCGGACTTGGAGAACGTTTAATTATTATATTAATTATCGCGTTGCGTGCGATGTCCAGAAATTTAAGTGCACACTAGTGTGGTCGTGTTGTGTTATCAGATTTTTGATTATCAAAGTTACCCAAAGAAGTCTTTCATAGTTTCGTCGATTAGATGACTAAATAAAACCAGCTCATACAGATCGTAATTCCTTAATGTGTTAATACGAAAAGATAAAACAGTTCTTGGAATAATTCTTATAATATCTTTTGTTGGGTCTATAATAGTATAATATTATTAATAAACTATAGCGGTCGAATTATGTACACAACAGATTGTGCTCCAGTCTAAACTCTAAGTGGTCAAAGTTGGTCTAATTAGAATTTATTTATAATAGCATAATCTTTCTAACTCTGACTGACTGTAAATTATTATACATATTTTTATGGAATTTAGTAGGTACTTAAAAAATAATTAGAAATTGATAGTTTAAAATCTCTACTAGGAAAATAAATTATTGTACATCTAATGCGGGCTATAATGGAAATATTTCAATAGCATTTAAATTCAAGGTTGAATGCCGACGATTCCCTAGGAAATCTTAACGTAATTATTTCAACTCCAATTAGATCGTCCATAAAAAAAACTTACTATAACACATAATTTAAATCTTATATTCAAATGACCCTGTTCGTTAAATTAATTTTATTTGAATATCCGGTTTTTTGGTCGTTTCTATTAGAGATTTTAAATACTCATTTTATTTATATTCCGTTCATAAAATATACTCTTTTTTTAATAAAAATGGAATAATTGAAGTATAGCTTTCGTTTGTACGGATGATAAGCATAATAATAAATTATTAATCGGTATATTTTAAGAAACGACAGAAATTTTATATTTACTACATTACAAACGTATAAAAATATGCGGTTATAAAATTAAATAGGATTTTTAGAATACCTACTTATAATTTTTTGGAATATTATCATTACACCATCTGTATGTTTTATTAAATATGTATGTAGTCATATCTGAATGAAAATGTTGAACTTTTTAATGAAAACTAAGAGAACAAAAGATTGTTAGACCTTAATTAATCTGCATTATCGTTGAATTTTCAACATAATATGGGACACTGGGACAGTATGGCACATTTTTGTGAAATAACACTCAATTAATTACGATTTAATGATTTAATTTATTATGCCGTTAGAAAATAATAATAGACTTTCAATTTATTACACTATTTCGCTGCCTCACTACCTATCTATCTTACTCTCTCTTGCATTTCAAATTCTGAACTCTGTTGTAATATCAACGAGCAGGCGATGTACGATGATTTTAAAAAGTTTTTATTTAGTCTGTTTCGTTTAATTTTGGTCCAGGTAACAATTAATTTATTGGGCGTCGTGGTTCTCCGATAATAGTTATGTCAACAATCACTAGCCAAGGGGTGATAATTTTTGCAGATTTAGTATAGAGCCAAATGAGTTATTTGTGTGTACATTGTTGGCAGGCGTGTGTGTGTGTGTGTGGGGGGGGGGGGGCACATTGTCGCGGGTATTCTCGTTGCGCAAAAAAAAAATCTCGTTCAGCACGTTTTTAAACAACGAATTGAACGAAATCCCGCCAAAAACTGTTAAAACAATCGCAGTGAAACGTTTATGGCGAGTAATCTGTAGCATTGTATTTAAGTAGATAGCCCCGAACGGCCAAAATACGCGCCATTAAGACCTTGAATAAATTGCAAACAGCTGTATTAATTGTTATTTCGTTACAAAAAAATCGATTATTCAAAATGTAGTATATAGTACGAAATTATGAATAAACACGTGTAAAAAATTTGTCTGTACAGAATAAATCTAATTTATTCGCGTCGGTGGGTATATTAAAATAATAAGTTATTGTTGAAAACGTAATATACCTAGGTACTGTAGTTTATAAAGGATATAGGTATTAGGTATACTCAAAAAAAAGAACTCCATTATTGTAAAACCAATACTTTCAACTGAATTTCTTTCTTCTTAGTATCTAAAATAAATTGATGTATCTTAAAATTGTAATATTCAAGTGATTTGTTGTTTTATTTTGGTATTGGTTGAGATACTACTATAATATGTCTCGTAACCATTTAAATATTGTGTATCTGTATGTAATCGATATTTTATATTTATACAAATAAATATAAAAATACGTATGTTGGCTATCCAAATGACCACTACTGTTGAGTGTTGAGGGTTGTTTTAAATAAAAAAAAAAAAAAAAAAAAATGCAAATTTTTTACTATTACCGACAATGATAAAACTATAATATATAATAAGTATTATTATTTAATACAAAGTTTCATCACTGGATGGGACCTTTTCTAAAGTCCACAGTTTTTTTAACCTTAAACCTAGGCTATTGA
The DNA here is from genome assembly GCF_020184175.1 of Aphis gossypii. Taxonomy (NCBI): domain Eukaryota; kingdom Metazoa; phylum Arthropoda; class Insecta; order Hemiptera; family Aphididae; genus Aphis; species Aphis gossypii. The sequence continues at coordinate 12,829,196 of NC_065531.1, read as the reverse complement.
CCTTATAAACTCATTTGTGTTTATTGTAAAAAAAAAAAATACATTATTATTTTAAACCACGGCAGTGTTCACAAGTTCAATAATGTTTTTGAATTAACTTAGACATTAAGTTATGAGTATTTTAAGTATACAAACAACACGGTTTTAACAAAAATCGATAAAACTCAACAATTATTATGATTGTATTGTATGTGCACATAATTAGGTAGGTACTACTGTTCGGCACCTATTATTATGGTTGTCCATTTCGGCGAGCTCGTTAACCGTAATAATATAACATTTACTTAGTACTTTGAGTACTTAGTTCAATAACTTTATTGGAAAATTAAAAATGATAAAAATCTATTTTTTATAGAAAGAAATATCTTATTTCTAAAACTAGTGTAAAGTGTGATCATATTATTATTTTCACGTTAAATGGGGAACATTTCTTATGACATATATATTTATTTAAAACTGTCCGATATGTATTGGATACTATTGAATAGAATAATATGATATTAAAAATGAATGTTAAAAATTAACATTTTTACAATAGTTAATGAAATATTGATACTTATTATAATTTAAGTATATATATAATATATATGTTATAATATATTGATATAATAATTAAATAATTTAGAAGAGTACCCAAGTGTCGATAAGAAACTCCATCCATACAGAACCGAGTAAATAAATTATTATATTTTATAAAGTATTAATAAATTGTTTAATGTTTAATGACCGTTTTTTATTTTATCAAAAAATTAATTTAGATATTAGTTAGTCAATTATGTTTGTTACTATTAAATTAGTTCTTGTAGTTCCAGTAAAATATTTATACAATTAATATTGTATATTTTTATGTTTTTTTACAAATGTAAGGAATAAATAATAAAAATTTAATTTTTGTTATTAATTTATGTAAAATATATATTTTGTATAAAATGTATAACACTATAACATAGTGCATATTATGAAATATATTGTCAAATTTGAATTCAAACTATTTATGTAAAAAATATTGCAATATAGATCGTTCGATTTTAGATATAAATATTTTATGGTTTTTCCATATAAACAATTTTTTTTTATAAGTACCTAAATTTAAATTTCAGTATTTTTAATAGTAACTTATAAGTTGTATTGATGCCAATATTGGTGAAATACTCACGAAATATGTTTTTGAACTTTGAATAGTTTATGCATTTTCCAATAATGAGATTATAATATTATAATATGACGTTTGTCCTTGTAAAAAATATGTTAAACATGAAACTATGAGACAAATTTATTCTGAAAAACGTGAAAATTAAAGTTTATTTTTTTGTTATCCAATATAGTGTTATTTTTGGTAGTTTTGTTTTAGTTTTACGACTTAACACGTTTTAGTTTAATCGAATCGCAATCGACCATCGGGTATCGAAGGTATAAATTTTGTGATTGTACATTTTACAATTAATACACCTATTAAATAACATATTTTTCTACGTCGTAATATTATAGTATAATAATATAATTATATTATTGTTATATTATAATCAAGTTAATTAAAATAAAAACAAAATTTCGGAATTTTATAAAAAAATTCATGGTTATTGTAATACTACGATTACGAATATTACTTTACACTTCTTATGCATATTAGTATATTACATTACGTAGGGTTTTATCTGGACTTAAAATGAATATAGATCGCCTGACAGCTGATAGTATAGAAACTATTTTATTACCTTTTGATTTTTTTTTTTTTATATATTTTGCAATTTAAAAATGTATTATAATGTGTTGGTATTGGTATTAATTTAGCAATGGAATTTACATTACAATATAATATATTATATTAAATTTACAAAATATGTACTAACAGTTTCCACAAAACTTATTGATTTTGCAGGTGAATTAGATTATAATATTGTAATAAACTAGATGATTAAATTGATATACATGGTATTTAAAGTTCAGTAGTTATATTGAAAAATAATTTATATTATGTTAAATTAAACATTTTCTCTGACATAGATTTTAAATTGGACTGTATAATTTTTTTTAAATTATCATACTAACAAAATTTTTTTTGTTTCTTTATAGCTTATTTGAATTTTATTGAACAAATTATTTATTAAAATTAATTTTCAGTATATAATATATTTCAATATATTTCAATAATGTGTTTATACATATAAATTTACATGTATATTGTATATATTTATATACGTTTTATATACATACAAATAATATGTAATATATAAATTTAAAATTTCTTAAAATATATAGCATGATGTACCAATCAATAGATGACTATGATGAGGGACGCTATTTGGCATTTAGTGATATAACTTAGAACTAATGTAAGTAAAATAGATAGGCTTGTAATGCTTGTTGTGTAATAAATAAAATGTTCAAGACAATTATTAGTTTTAAAATTATTTAATATTAAACAATACTGTTGTTCTATGTTACGCATAATATAATATTGTCTAAAAAATATTATGGTATATAGTTGGATGAACTGGTGAATATTAATAATATTTTAAATAAATTTAAGAATGTTTATTGAATTTTCAATTAAATGTTGTCTGATTTCATTCAACTTGCAACTTAAATTTTATAGCGATTTTGATTTGACAAATTAAAATGTGCACTGACATTTTACAGACAGACGACAGTAATACCATTTCACCAATAGCGCATCACTAAATGTTTTGGAACCGAATATGAAATTATTATTATTTTGTTTAATCGTGGAAGTATAAAATATAATTGTGAAGCGATTTATTCTATTAACATTGATAAAAAATAATGTTTTTCTATGATTATTACTCTGCGAAAGAGAAAAAAATTCATAATAAAAACTGCATTACAATAAGTGCACGGTATTATTCAGTATTTCAGTTTATATAAATCGAATATAATACAATACACCAGGATAGGTACTAAGTGGTACTAGTGGTAGGGTAAAACGAATTCGTAATTATAAATAAAAATTGATGTACAAAACAAATGTCCAACATATGACCAATGCTCATTGATCAGCTGGAAATTCCGAAGTGAGAGTATTATACTTCTAAAAATTCATTACCACGTACACATTACAGCATCTTTAATCATTATTAATTTACAATATTTCCGTGGAAAAAAAAATTGTCTCAATTTTAAGTCTTAGATTTTCATCACATTTATTAACTCTTCATAGTAAAATCAACACATTCATCACTCCGCTCAAAAATTTAAATCTTTTAGTAATGTTAATTTTTATGTAGTATAGTCGACATTATTAAAAGTTAAAAGATAACTCTACTTCAACACAAGCTACGATTCAAAAGACTAGAAATTATTGTATTTATAGATACATCATGTATGTATTATATTATATAAATGAAATAAAATGTATTAAAGAAAAAATAAATTTACTCAATAATTTGTGGTTTAAGTTTATGATTTTAATTTTATTGTTTATACTATTAATGATGCTGTCAGTATAAAATACTAAATAATTGCAGTGAAGAATGTTTTAAGACTCCTGAACAATTTTGGAATAAGCAACTAAAATTACAGATGTTAATGAGCTGTTGCGATTTGCAGTGGTTACGGATCGGGTCATCGGGGGATTGAACAATTATATTACTAATCTTAGTAGAAACGTAGAAAACGCATAGAAACGAGCGAGATGTCAGATAATTTTGTGCATCGTCGTTTTATTTTTAAAGGGTAGACAATTATATTTTTCTAACAAGATGCGTTTTTTTTTTTTTAAACATTATTTGACATTAATATATCCACGCGTACGATGCAAATACATGAATGCATGAAAATAAAAATCGTATAACCTTGTAGTACGTGTAGTAACTTTTCCGCCTGTACAACTTAAGCCGGCGCCAACATAAACAAAAATAAGAACAAATTGGGTAAAAAAAACTATGCACGAAAATGTTCTCATTTGTCTCTCATCTGCCGGGCGCCATAGCATTTAATTCCAAGACTTCGGTATACGAATGTATACTGTATTTACGTACAGCTAATGTCTACGCCGAGACAACTGTAATAGATATCACTAAAATGATTATTTTTTTTATCCTATGAATATTTGAAAAAACTAATCAGTTAGATATTATTTTATGTGTAGAGGTTGTATAAGTTGGATAATTCAAAATAAAGTGAACTTGATAGTATTAATACAAGTATAGGGTTTTTGAGTATTTATAGTATTTATAAATTAAAACTTTGAATGATTGAATTTCTTTTTTGGACGTCTTCTTGTAATTTTTATTTCTTACGAGCATAGGGGCTTTGTTCTTAATACATTATTTAGGAAAAGTTTTTTATTTTGAGGAAACTTGACACAATAGTTTATACATTTTTTATTTGAGCTTGTTAATGATAAAAGACTGGTTTGTAGTTTAGTAAAATTGTGGGTCCATAATGTTAGCCTTTAATTTATCCAATGATATGCTAAGGTATTTAACTGATGACATCTTCATGACCACGACAATGTCATAGACGAGCTTTTTAATCCAATACATATCACTATCGTACAAACAGAAATCAGGTAATTATTAAATTTAAATTATTTTCATAGCATTTTATTGAATTATGCGTGTAGATAAAATCAATATCATCGAAAATTTTATAATTGCTGTTGAAATGCCAACAATATTTTCGAAAGATTCAATTACATAAAATTATTTAAACAATAATCCAAAAATAAAATTATAAATGGATATGGAAAAAATATGTCTTACTGACGTAGTGACAGAATATCAAGATTCTACAATATAATATTATATTATAAACTATAAATGAATATTTTTATCGGAACATGATTGAGTTTAATACGTATATTAAATATTGACCATAAGACCATAAACATAATATAGGTATTAATTTAGTAGATAGTTAATAGTCTGCTTACAGAGTGATGACTATTAGAACTGATTATTGAAGTACTTAAATGATAAGAAAGAATTTGAATTATTTAAATAGAAAGTTTAGTACAAAATATCATGGTTTATTTAGGTATAACGATAGTTATACAAATATTAAATACCTACGTCCTACACATCTATATGTCGTATTTATTAAAATATCTTAAATAAGTTATAGAGAATGTTATTATTCCTAATATTATATACCATGTAGACATAAATATGATATTTTAAGAAATACGTCGTACGTGATTAAAGTATATATAAAAGTTTAAAACTATACCTTTAATACCTAATATATATATTATTCATTTTTAAATTCACTTAAATGTTGATTTATATAAAATTATATATTTTGCACATAAAGTTTTTATTATTAATTGACTTGTGAAATAATAACTTAGATAATAAAAGGAATTTATGCTTTATAGTTTGCATAAAAATAAAATATGTTAAGTATACGAAAAAAAAAAAATTATAAGGCAATTGCAACAAAAATTCTGTACCACAGTTATTAGGTCAAGTAAACAACAATGTGTACTGTGTAAGTACGTCTCGTGGTTGTCAAACGAGAATTCATAATTCATAATTCATGTTGTACGTTTGACGTTAGTACTATATACTACATATACAGGTTATATTGGTTATAATAATATACATAGTCACTAATATAGTATATGCATACATATTTCATGCGCCTGTTTCAGTAAAATGTGATTATAAGGAAACTACGTTAATTAATCCCACAGTTTAGGTAGATATATTTTCTGTGCCTGGACGAATTTTATGATATTAATAACAAATTATAATAAATCATAATATTATATGCACCTATAGTTAAAATTTAAAACCATTGACCCATTTATATCTGGTGCATAATACTGTTTTAGTGCGTAATAAAATCCCAGAAGAAGTCTATCGACTTCCTGTTTCCTATTTCTTTATAATAGCTGTAGTTCTTATCGAACTTAAATATATAATATTCTTGGCAATAGGTTGTAGGTACATATTTTATTTTATGACCTCGTATGATGTAAGCGTATGAAATTGGTAAAATTAAGTTTGTTACTCGACTAATTGTTATTCTTAATAATGTATTTTAATTTGTATTATTGATTATTAAAATTGCTTATTAATCCTGCTTAAAAATTAGGTGTGTTGTGACGTAGATTCACGCTTAAAAAATATTTTTACACTGATAACGTATAAAATCGTTTATATTATAATTTATTAAATATGATAAAATGTAATATTATTTTAGATGATTTTTTTTTAAATGTTGGCATTAAAATTGTTTTAATAATTACATGAAATTACTACATTTAAAAATTGTAAGCATGTTAAAATTAAAAGAATTTTAAATAATAAAATATAGCTTTTACAATAGTTGAAAGATCTTTTTGATTTTTATTAATAGTTTTTCTAATAACTGCTTAAAATTATTTAGGTTTTCTATATTTTTAATTAAATTTAAATTAAATTTAAAACATAATTACCTATACATTACGATTTACAATATACAGTATACACTGATATTGTTAGTGTTTGATTTTTGTATAAAATATTCGTATAATATTTTAAGTTGTACACAAAAAATTGAAATGTACATATTATAATAATATGTAGTTATTTAATATACATTAAGAATAATAATTTACTGTCAATAAAATATGTATTTATTTATTTCAAATAATGTTAAATATTATATATTTTCAATATTAATTTGTATAGTTGTAACTTGTAGGTATAAATATAATGTATTTAAAAATATTGATATTAAATATTATATTATACTCTTAGGAAGGTTATCGATGAATTGTTTATTTTAAGAAACAACAATTTGATTTATGAATTGTTATCTTTTGTTATATAATAATCTCATCATAGTTTACTTAGATTTATTTAATCAATGTTTTCTAAATTATTATTGTTAGTGAATTATTGTGTTTATATAATATGAAATTTGTAAATGTAGTTAAAATAAAAACCAACTCAATCTAGCTCACTCTAGACAAATATAAAATTTGTGATGTTCGCATAGGCATTTTAAAATATTATATGATAATTGAGAAAATTGTAATTAGAATTGTTACTGATGATCACTGAAAAGTAAAAATTAGTAAAATAAATCGTTTTCAACTAAAATTATGAGAACTTATACTTGAAAACATAAAAAAATATTGAGATAGTTATTATATTTATATTTCTATATAAGACCTCAAAAATAAAAACTAGTTATATAAAGGTAGTTTCTATTAAGTATAGGTATTACGGAGATCAAAGTAAAAACTCTATTTTAGCGTTTATAATTATACGTAAGACATTTTCTCCAAAAGTCAAAATATCATATTATAAATGTCTAACTTTTCCATAGATGTTTAAAATGCAGTCGAATTATATACGTCTATACATGGATTAGGCACTACGGATATATTCAATATTGTAATAACTTTTAAGAAAATCATTAAAACACGAGATAAATAAGTGAATATTTATTTTATTTTTAATATCTTGTGTAAAACCATATACACGGATAGTTAACTTCCAAGATAAATATTTTAATGCTTAATATTTAATATTTTATTGTTTAAGATGATTTAAGATTTGTTAGATTAAGCATATAACTGATAAGTCTTTATTTTTTAAATTATTTCATACATCTCTCTGATAACTGTTGTTTTAATTTTTTTAACTTAAATTTATAAATATATACAGGTAAAGTATGCTAATACTATATATTCTATACGAGTGATGCCCAACCCGAAGCCGCGGGTCACACGTGGCCCGTTACAAATGTTTAAAATAAACGAAAATTAAAAAAAAAACTATTTTTTATCTTATTGTATTAGCAATTTTTTCTGTCGGACGTTTTCAATTATACGTTTTACGATTTAATATAGATAAAATTTGTGCACTTAAAAAAGCGTACAGATTAAACTATACCTAATATGTACCAATGTACCTCAATCTGTAATTTTTTTATTAGTCAATAAACATATAAAAACAAGTCCAATATGTACCTATATATATTATATATACTACTATGTAGTATTGTAGTATGTGTAACAAAATTATATTATTATATTAATATTGAGATTATTCGTACTTTTATATTTGGTGGTCTCTGGAAGATAATTGTTTACCAAAGTCGCAGGTTGGGAATCACTGTTTTATACATAAATGTGATTGCACGGCGTTTTAGATAGGCTATTTAGGGACTGTTGTGGGTTCATTTTTCCTGTGTCCCATAAAGTTATAAACTATATAACTAATGAGGATTATAACTTATAATTTTTAATTTTATTCATGAATTATTATAATAAATAATAATACTATATTATGATTACACAATAGCAGTGAATCCGGCTATTCGGAAATCAATCTGTAATAATTACAGTTTTTTTTTTGTTATTTATACTTTTATAAGTCGTAGGGTATGTTTCACGGCGTTGTTTAAGGTCTAAGGGGTTTAATATAGGCAAATTTTATAATATTTTACGAAGAACGTTAATTTAAAATTGTAAAAAAATATTTATAAATATTTAAAATAACAATTTCAAATAACTTACAGCTATGCAGGTTAGTAAAACAGGTTTTACGTTGTTACCGTAGATGTTAAAATTATATCATACTCTCTTACCATAATAACTTCACAGTTAATACTTACTATCACCACATCTAGTTACCTATTTATAAAAATAAAATAAAATATTCAAATAGATAGTAGGTATATATATATATATATATATATATAAAGAAATAATACATACAAATATTAAAATGTGCGTGTTATGTAAATTATAAATCACTCATTATTATTATAGTATAATCGTATTGAACAATAAAAATGAAACATCTATAGAAGTTATTAAAATAATGAATTCATTAAAAATCCGTGTACGATTGTTCTACGGAGCATGCAATACACTTTTCAACGTATTTAACATACAAAACAATAATAATATTAATAATGATGTATAACAACATATAAATATCGTAAGATGCTTTGATATACTTCCGGATGTAAACAAACGGTTAAAATCTTTGCACGTACTCAAAAAAGTGTCAGTGGCGTGTTGTTATGTACAAGTGGTTACGTTGAATTCAAAAACAAATCAAATTGAATTATATTGTACCCATATTATAATATATCAAGCGACCAGACCTTGTATACGGTTACGGTAACAGGCGCTTTGTTATAGTGTCAATTACTGTCGTTATTATACCAATTAGCAAGAGCGGTGACGACATTCTGGCGCTTGATGATTTGGGCGACACTAGAAGTTGTTCGACGCCGGCTATCGTCCCGTTCACGTGCCGAGCGTCATTGGTTTGCTTTAGGGCCAACAGGTGGCTGATCAGTGGGTACACGTCCACGTTATCGAATGGCTGTGCGGTGAATTTTTTTTTAAACATCGGCCCCGAACCTATGAAAAGGGCGCGCATTTGAGGGTCGTCATTGTCGTACCCGTGAGTCCCAACTCTGAACATTTCCTTGGCTGCAAAACAGACGATAGACATTAAAAAAAAAAAAATGTTAGGTATACAAGATAAGGATTTACTGCAGTTATGCAGTTATTTAATAATAACACTAAACAACCTAGAACTTAGTGATGTTATTAAAGCCGGTAAAATGGTTTTTTCATCTATACTTATATCTAAAATAAAGCGATAATGTCGCAAACAAGTTATAATTTTTAAGGTAGGTAAAATAAAAAGTAAGTGTATACAGCATTAACTAATTACTATGGAAAGTGTAAAAAGAATAATATTGTAGATGAATACTTTAGTCTTCAATACCTACATATTGAATAATAATAGATAATATACTTATATAATTACACTAATCATTTACTGATATAGACTGATAATGTAAACTAACTTGTTTGCTTTAAAATTTCTTGAAAATAACTGTACCAAAATGCGTAACCGGGTTTTGCCAACAAATAAATGATCCCGTTCAATCTAGGATTATTTTTCATATGCCAACGATCTGGTAATTGATGTTTTTTAAATACATAAAATGTTTTTGATGTATTGGCTCCAATTGAAAGATTTGTATAAACTTCGTCAAATTTTCCTGGAAACAATCTCTCGTATCTTTAATATTATAGTAATGTATATAAAATATCTATTATTGTTTTTAATAGGTTTACCTATATTTGGTAGTATAAATGCATTGGGACCTGTAATAATAGATTTGTAGGTCATATTGGATACATAATCATCTAAAAACATAATTCTATCATATGTCACTGTATCCATTCCGTGGTCGCTAAGAATTATGAGGTTTATTTTATTTTCCAAATTTTTATATTTTATTTGACTGAGCATGTATCTATGAATATTAAAAAAACAAAATAATAATTTTAAAATATTCCTATCAAACGTATGTGTCTAACTGGGCAAGTATATGAAATAATTAGAGTTAGTTAAGAACTTTATAAACTGTTTTAACGTTAATAATTAACAAATAATGTATTTAACTGTAAAAAATATAAGTTAGGTATATAAAGATATTTATTTACTTCGTTTAAAAAGAAGTTGTTTAATATTTGTTTAGTTGGAAAAAATTTTAATTTATCATTAACTAATTTTAACTATTAAATTCTCATTTTTGGTTTCAAATAATCATTTAAACAGTTTTTTTTATAAATATTATTAAATATTAATAGACTTGATATATTATAGTATAATAATAAATATACTTGACTGTGTCTTCCACTCTAGCGATTTGATGTTTTATCTCTTGTGAGTTGATTCCTTTTTTATGACCCGTTTTATCTGGTTCTTCAAAATATGCTAACACTAGATTAGCAGGTCGATTTTCATTTTCAATCCATGTCATAATAGTGTCTATTCGGGAATTCCAATGAATTGACCTAAACAATAAAACATTTTTTATTTGCTTTGTATAAATAATGTAGAATGGGTATCATTTATATAATTGGAAATAATTGATTGGTTAGGAGTGAGTCAAATATGTAATAAGACATTTGAAACACGAGTGCTAATTTTTTATATTATATCTCTCTTTATTTATTTTACAAATGTCAAATTTTGACAGTAAAAAATATTTTTTTACCATTGTTATTCAGTTAAATAGTACGTTGATACAAATATGTGACTGTTCACATTACTTTATGAAATATGCATACTAACATTAAATTTGAGCATTGTTATTAAAGTTTTTTAAAATTAGACTGGAAAGTAAAATATATATATATCTATACTTTTTTTTTGGTAAATAACAAAAACAATATGAAATATAATTTCGAATTTGTTAATTTTTGTAAATATTTACTATAAATTTTATAGTTTTTTTAAATTTTTATAAAGCGAAATATCTATACACTTTCAATATAATAGATTACATAAGAAAAGTTGAAGTAAAACTCCATTGCTTCTACGGTCAGAACTTAATTGTATTATTACCTGTTGTATACTACAGTGTAAGTTGGGTGTTTGCCTTGATATGGAAATTCGGATCCAGACCACATCATTACACCACTATGTCGTCCTTCTCCATTATATTCGTTTTGCATCTGTAATCAGGTTATTTCATAAGACATCAAATAGGAAATAAAATTGATATTAAAATAATGATTACCTATGTCTTCAACAATAGCTTATTAACGTTAAAACTGAATAATCTAGGTATCTACTATCTACACAATAATTTGTAGGTTTTTATTTTAACTTACAATAATAGTGTAATTATTGTGCTTACATGTAATCAGTTTATACTTTATATGCATATAAACTTTCTTAATAACGAGTTTTTTGGTGTTTACTAAAATTAATTGGTTTATTCTCATAAAAACCATAATAGTTCAATGTAAAATAATGTCTTATAAAAGGAAAATAACATCATCGGTATGCAACAACTTTATATAGATTTGGTTGAATCATGCGCACTATATTTGATGCCTGATGGTACTTAACTGAGTGGTACCAGTGGTCTTTATAATTTTAATTTGACGATACAGAGATTATGGATATATAAAACGTATTAATAATTTTTAAATTTTAATAAATTGTGTATTTTAGTGGTCATTAACATTTAAGTTCATAATATTATTAAAATGATAGCTATAAGAATTTTAATTTTAGCTATACCTAATTAATTAAGTGTAAATAATATGTTGTATGTAGCGGCTGTTGACAATTATTTAAAATCGTAAACCCAATATAAAGTCTATTTTTTTTCAGTGGGGGCACCTGAATTTTTTTTTAAAAAGGCCTAATTTGGGACTATTTAAATTTTTGTAGGATTGAATTAAATATTAATATAATAGCAGTGGGGTGCTTTACTTTCCAGATCTCTTAAACCTTATTATGTATAAACTATAAAGTTATATTATATAGATTATAGGTACTATGTATAACACAAAGTTTCAAAAACAAACTTAGATTTTTATATATCTCTATTTTAAATATTTTGTGATGATACTAACTTATTTTTTCAATTTAAATCGTTCTACTTTACTTTGAATTATTAACTTTTTAAGCAAAGGATTTTGTTGAAAATATCGGTGCATCTAAATCGAAATTTTAACGAGTAGGTAGTTTCTAAGTAATTAAACTTTATGTACCTACCAAGGTTTAAGGATACTCCATGATATTTATAAAACTTGAATATATTAAAAAAAAAAACTAAAAAAAAAAATATATATATATATATATAATTATATTCTATATAAATATAAAATACATAATTTTATTTATAAAGTATAATAATATATTTAATCAGGATTGTTGATTGATGTAACAGATTTAATAGTTCGTGATATTTAGTCAATGTTAGAAATTAATGTATATTATTTAAAGTTATAATTAGAAATATATCAGTATTGTAGACGTATAGTCAAATATGTATTGAGTCGAGTCCAATGTAAATAATGTATAAAATATATTATTATACTGGTATGGTTAACATCATACATTGCTATGTATAGAACTATTTCACAGATCTTGAAAAGAATAAATGGTGTGGTAGTTCTCAATTTAAAAAAAAAATCCTTTTCCTTATTATATAAGGTCACTATCGAGGGCTGGACGTTTTCAAGATTAGGGTGCTTCTTTTCTAATTTCACAAGAATAAACGCTGTAATATTCACGCGATATAAAAAAACTAAACGTACTAAGAAGCCTAAGAAATATATATATATATATATATATATATAATATAGTTTATATTTATATTTACAATAAATAAGTTTGTAATGGCAATAATAGTTCAGGTTAGGTATAACCTAACATACAAAAATTTGATGTCGATGAAATTTGAAAGTATGGTTCGTATTGGTGTTTGAAATTAATTGTATGAAGTGCCGTAATCAGAATTTTTTTTTTCAGGGTAGGATTTAATTTTTCTCAAATGTTTTCAATGCTGGAATATCTACTTATCATCTATTATTTTATGCTAATTTGTTTTTAATATTGTTTACTACATATCTACTTTTTTATGACTACAATTATGTTAAAAACTATGGTACCCACTACCCATACATTTAACATAATAATACGATTATATTAATATTATTGTAAACCATAATATAATTATTTTATTTTATTATTTATTATATCAATAAATATATTGTAAGCAAATTTTATTTTTTGTTCTAATATTATTACTATTTTATTAACAAGATTACAAGATCATAACTTTAAAATTGTGTCAAATAAGCATAGCTAACCTTTTACAAATGGGAAAGTTTTTATAAAGAAGATTATGATGAAGCAGGTAAACAAATTTAAATGATTAAAAACCTATCAAAATATTTCTGTATTTTATAATATAATTTAACAAATAGGTTAATAAAATAAGCTTCGATACTTATTACGTATAATGTTTTTTTTTTTATTTTTTGTAAAAAAATTTAACAAATTGTTCGAAGTCCTTTCATTATAATTTTTAAATACTAACATAAATTTCAGTATTCAATATTATTATATTTATTATTATAAATGAATTAACATATAATATATAAACACTGTAAACAAATTTGAAATAAAAATGAACATATTTTGAACTTCGAAAAAAAATCAAAAATTTTTGTGTAATTGAGAATTTGAGAAATATGTGATACCACCATTAGCAATCACCAACAATTTATTATCTTAAATATCTATACCAATTAGTTACTAGCAAATAATAATAATAATTATTAAATATTATACCTACTACGAAATATATACCACCTATAGTTAGTAGTATAATATTAATTATCATTAATATTATTGTTTTGTAGTTAGATAACCTTGTTCCACCATATAGTTAAAACTAATAAAACTTAAAAATATAAATAATAATCAAACTACATTCATGTTTACCACAAAAAAAAAATCCACACACACTGAGATAGATAAAAATAGTATATTCTTATCTTTGTCAGTGAAATCAAAATATGTATTTCTTATCATCTAAAGTCTGCACTATCCATTACTATTTCACATTTATAAATATAAATTAAAAATAATTTATCGTTATATAGATTTACCTTGAATTTTATAAATTTGTATACTAACGATATGAATTATAAAAAAATTCTGTGTAATAAACTACAGCATACAGAAAAAAAGATTTCGGAAGTGGGGGGGAACGTACACCTAGTGCCCTTCCAGGCTAGTTTACTAAGTAATTAATGGTGGCATGTGGGACGTAAAAAGGAGCAGTGGATTGGGTTAAACACTGAGATACCTTAAAAGTTAAAACGAATTAAAGATACAATTCCAGATGAATCGCCATTATCCAATAACCCTTCAATGAATCTAATGTCCGCAGTATGTCTTAGTCCGGTTAAAGAAGATAAGCTAAGTAGGTACATCGACTACCAGAGTATAATCACGTAGAGGATAAGGAATTATATATATTACATAATAATGTAAGTAATTGATATTTTTTGTACGAACCTTGCAATATCAACGGAGTCTCAGAGCTGGATAACACTAAGTTACCTACTTAGTCTTATCTAACGCTAAAATATAAAATGTAATTTCTATCATTTTTTTCTTTCGTTTAATTTTTATAATTTAGATCATATAGAACAAAAACAATATGGGTAGAAAAGAGGGTATAATTATTATAATTAAAAATAAACAGTATTAATTAAAAGTACTATGGAAAGCAATATTGGAAGAGAAACTAAAATTGAAAACCTTGAATAAGATAATTATTATAATAGAGATGTGTATTTTTATTTTTAAATGTTTAAAATCAAAAATATAATTCTTCAATATGTGTGAAGGTCGAAACTCGAAAGCCCTCAGGGAAATTAGCGATGGAAGCGATAGCTGATGGGCGTAGAGCACCCTATAGCTAGTGTTAATGTGGGTAAAGTGGACGGCCGGACCTTACCCAGATGGGCACCACCTTATCGTCGTAGTGGTACTGCTCGTACGTGTGGTACATCGTTTCGTTGTGCCGATCGAACATGTGATTGTCGAATATGCCGTGTGACTCGGGGTGCATTCCGGTGGCTATGGTGAAATGGTTGACGAACGTCTTCGTGGGGAATGCACTGCGCATGTACGGCGGCGCAGAGGACGAGTCCCGGAACTGGGCCAATGTCGGCGTCTCGTCCGGCCGGATGTAATCGGGCCGGAAACCGTCGAACGACATGACCACCGTCACCGGGTGTCGACTGACGGCCTTCACTCCGGCCATCGCGATCGCGAAAATCGCGGCGACCGAGTAACACTGTACGGCTGCGGATGGCCTGCACATGGCCAACGGTGGACGTTTCGACGCGCCGGTCAGAGACAAAAACGAATAAAAAAACCTCGCAGTTTTGGTCCACTATATCTACGTCCGTATATTATGTGACAAGACGACGCGTGTTTCCGGCGTAAACAAACTTTTCACTGACCAAACGGATTGCACGGACGCAATGAAACAGATTGCATCGACGTGAGTAAGATATAATAATAATACTGTGTGATACTATTCGTCGAATCGCGATCCTTTGGACGGGACATAGGGTTATAAAGGTCACGATACCTATTGATATGTTTATAAAATGTTTTCGTGTGGATTTTTTGCGGATTGCCGAACTCGAACGGACAGTGTACAATGTCAGCTAGGACGTACGCGTAACTGCAGCAAAACATCGCACTCTTCAAGCGCCCGTACGGTAGACGCGTGTGCCGAGCGAGCGGAAAAAACTCGTTTTTTGGTCGGAGTGGGAGCGGCGACGATGACGAGCACCGCTCGGCCGTGTCGGCCCAGACGTGAATGAAATTGTGTTATTCTATGGTCACGTTAATTTACCTTGCCTAGGCAAAGTGCGCTACACGAAAAGACAACCGCTGATGAGACATTTAAATATTTGTCACGGATAACACATTTTCCGCGGTTACGATGTTTAGCATATGTTATTGACCACAGCCCACAACTTTAAAAACATTAACCGTACTGAATATTGTCGAAGGGCGATAATGCGCTATTTATATCAAATGTTGATACGTTAGACGGAAATAGGCAATAGCAGATGTTCTTAAAAGAGTACAAATCCCAAAAAAGATGGCATTTTTAACAACCGTTTTAGTAGTAAGCTAAATATAGATATAATATAGAAGTACTGAATTAAGATTATGGTAATCTCAAGAGACAAAATCTTCTTTTCTCAAAGGCGACCTCATTACGTTTCTTTTACTTATTTACTAGTTATGGTAATCAAAACGTGTTCGAACAAAACTATGGATATTTTAGTACATATACTAAATGAAACAATATAATACATATTAAGTGTCTTACACTTCTACGTGGATTTTAATTTTGAATAGCTTATAACTAGCATGTTCGTCATGGCTTTTACGTAATACGTAAATAACGTAATTGAGTGCCTATATTAATATATTATTTACATGCACCTATATTGTTTAATATTACTTAATTTTAATAATTAACGTTTGAAGCCACTGCATTTGTTTACACTGTTTACAGACCAAAGTACAACAACACAACTTAAAATATTAAAATTGTGATTATAAATTGTACATTATTTTAGACGGTGATACCCAAACCTTGAAAAACATAGATTTATCTCCACTATAGTTTTAGATTCATAATTATAATATAATTATAAAAATATAAAATATAACTACTTACAATATAGGCGTAAGTTACATAACTCACACAAAAAATATTTTAGATATAAATAAAAATAATTACATATCTATAACGGAGAAGTAAGAACAAAAAAAATATATATAATTTTTATTTGTTATGCAATGAATAATGTTTACATGTAAACAAACTTTTACACATATTTATACATGCGAGTGTTTAGTTTTTATAATAAGAACCAGATAATTTACTAGTTTTTTAAAACTTTTTACTTGAGAAGTTGCTGTGATGTACAATAGGTTTCGAGTAGATCTCATCATTGAGTAGGTCACTTTAATGTATGTGATGTTAAATATTTGAATTAAATGATTTATCACTGTACACGATAAGCGATTCTAATTGGATAGGGTCTGCCAGTATATTTCTACGGATAATTTATAACAAAAGTTCGAAAATTTCAAATTTCTGTAAATAGTATTAAATTAGTCTAAATATTTTTTAAATGTTAGTATGCAATTATGTGTAGAAAATTATAATTTAAGTAAAAGTGGAATGTTTAAAACAGTTTCTATAGTTAAGATTTATTTTAATTACAAAATATATTTATTAAAAAATTGTTTTGTTTAATCTTTTTTTCAAAGACCCTTAACAATGGATATTGCTTTATGCTAACATTCTTTTATAAATTCCAGTAAAGACACTTATGGAAACCAGCTTGACTTTCAATACTAGGTGAAATCTAGTTAAAGATCTTGATCGTTGATGTATTTTATATATTTTTTTATTTACTTTAAAAATCACTTTTAAACTACGTTGTGTTTAATTTTCAAGCTTTTTAACTTTCAAATAAAAATTTTACCATACATAAAACAAATTGAAATAAGGTAGCTTTGCTTTTTACTTTGATCAACAATATACTACCAATTATATATAGCTTTAAAATACACTGCATTATAATTTATCCTATATTTATGTTGATATAAACATTTGTCAATAATTATTATGAATTTAGAATTTAAGTGGTAGTCTATTTTTCTATAAGACACAGCTGAAATATTTTTATTTTTGTAATGTACATTTTATTTTTTGAAAAATATTAAACATGATATTTTATAATAACCTATACTATTTGAGGAGATTATATCTGTTACCTAATATTTATAATAATAATTTATATCAATTCAACAACAACGTTAGTATTACATATACAATTTAATGAATTGATAACAACAAAAAAAAAAAAAATATATAAAAAAAGTTGTTTTTCATCCTCTTCCCGAGAAGTATCTATCGTTGCTTATTACATACATTCGTAGATCCGTAGATGTCACGTTCTCGTTATAAGTTACGTACACGTGCAAACAGTGTGTAAACCGAATAAAAAATTGTACATTTCAAATTTCAATAGATAAGTTGCCTAACCTTTTTGTCGTTTCTCTGGAATCTTTTGCTTACCTGTAACACCATAAATTCATAACAAATTATATTTTGTAAGTTGACATAATTTTCACTAAGCTGATTTAATAGAGAAACAATTACTACTTTACACCAAAACCCACTGACATAGTCTCGTTGTCATGTATACTTTTTCTTCTTATTTACCGCATGTATTATGGATATCTCCAATAAAAAAAAAGAAAGTATTTTCAAACATATTTTAATGCAGTAGACAGTCAAATGGTACCAATGAATAATCATATCCTGAATAGACAATATCTCAGTTGTAGGTATATTTGCACCCATACTATACACAATATACATGTATAATAAGATCATAATATTATGTTTGTTAAGTATAATTTAAATGATACAATTATCATATAGAATATATATATACCTACCTTATTATCTGTAACTAAATAAACTCCTATGACCTAGAAGACTATAATTATGTGTTCTACAGTAGAACTTCTATTTCTCCACCAATATGGTGTGAAGAGAGACAGTGCTTGTTTTTTAATTCTCGATAAACTTAAAAACTATTAAGTCGAGTAGAGTATTTAAAGTATGATCATTGTGGACGTTAAATTCTATTGTATTGAATTATAGTTGAATTTAAAAGCGATATTAAAAAAGAAATGTATTACAAATTGGAAAATAAGGCCACATTTAAAAAGCCAGGATTATGATGTTAAAGACAACAAAAATAGCTATAAATGTTACCATTTCAATACGTATGCTTTTTAAAAACATTTTTTAACTATAGACTAAAGTTATTGGATATAGTATAGTTTATATTATTATATTAATAAGTTGACGTTTTTGCATATCACGTTATTTTGTTGTTGAAAACTAATAGGGCTTATTAGTATTTGTAAGTATTAGTAAGTATTTGTATTCTGAGATAACATAAAAAATTTTTTATTCTATGGTAAGCCATATTAGGCTAGGAATTGGGTCTAAAAATGTTATTCATTAACAAACGCACATTTATAACTGTGTATGCAAAGAGTGGCTAACAAAAACAACTTTTTTACATAGATATAGCGAAGTGCAATTATGGTTAGTACTTAGTTAGTATACTATATATTTAGCTAATTGTTTTTGTCTCTACCATAAAGTGATAATAGATTATTACCATTGCCTAATGTTTGTATTAAGTACCTACTATGTATTCACGTAGAGATGTTTCCCATACATCAATGAGTTGTGTGTTATACAAATTATATATTTATAAAATGTACTTAATATAGTTCTAAGTTGCAATAAAATTTAATTGAAAATCTGTGTAATATATACATCATACGATGATTGTTATTTTGAATAAAATTTAAAAACTGTTATTTTAAAAATTATTATTTTCTTTGGAAATTTTCATTTTGAAAAACATGTCATTTTATACGGTTCACATATTTTTGCTATTATATTTGTTGGCGAAACAACTATAAGCTTATAATTTTTAAATGATTATCTATTTTCTATATATTTAATTTTGTGGTCTGAAGCAAAATACGTTTGTAATTAAAATATTCATCAATAAACATTGAATTTTTATAGATATTATAATATATGTATACATATATATAGTTTTTATTTTTAACATTTGAAGTTAAGACGAGTGGAATGATTCTTCATGAATGTTGTAACCCTATTCCGATTAAATTCACTTTCTTGTTTTTATAAAATGTCCCAGAAAAGAAATGTAAAAACAATTAATTATAGGTGCATTACGGTAGTGATCCATTCGGAATTTATTAAAAACATATATTATAAAAAACGTTTTAAATATATTATTAATATAGTAAGTAGATACTTTTACCTACTTTTTTTTACCGACCACATATATGTATTGTATATTGTTTATTACAATTATAAATATTAAATATACATGTATAATTTATCCGAGTGTATTATATATTTATTTATTATGTTTATTTTTAATATTTACCCAAACATTTAAAGACTATATATTATTTAAATATAAGTATATTCAATAATTTATTTAAGTCTTCTTGTAACTTATAACAGATATACACTATCATAAATTATTCAACGTTTACCATTCAAACTAGTGTTTATTTTATAATTTATTCTGTTGATAATATTGCAATATTATTATTAGTTAATTCTGTAGTGTAATGTCATGAATCAATGAATGTAAATTTTAAAGTAAGCAGCTATAACCACGTTAATTTTTTATAACTTTAAATCGAAAATTAAAGTTATAAGTTATAAATAAATTAATGACAATTGAAAATTATAATAGGTACATTTATTCTATAAACAACATAAAAATATGTAGATTGTGGGTTATTTCAATGTCTGCAGCATAGATTATAAGCATGTTCATTAGCGTATACGCAACAAAATTAATTTGATTTATAGTAATACTGTCAGAATATATAAACATAAATTTACAAAACTAATAATTTAAAACTGTTATTGCAACTGACGTCCATATAAATACAAATAGTATTTTGGTGGGCTTAGAAAGAAGAGGACAACATACAAAATACTAATGAAAGAATTATTATTAATGAATCATTATTCACACTTACAAAATTTAAAAATTAAACATAACTGCATAAATATTTCGTTCGACCAGTTCATACATTTTAAATCTAACAAACCTGCTTAGACGTGTTTTTTGGTGTTTAAGTATCAAAATAATTACACCGTTTCGACATCGTTTGCAAGTATAGGTCACAAACGTCAAACATATAAGTAGGTACCTACTGTAATGCATCGAAAAAAAGGAAAATTAATTTCTTAGAAATAATTAATCAAAAAACGTTCAATATTTTTTAAATTACCTATGTATTATTTTACACTTTTAATCTAAGATTAACAACCCTGTGATATTTGAATGTTACATTCTGATGTTTAAAAATAGTCAATTATCTCGCCAAATATTAGCATTGCGAACATATTTCTCAAGAAACCACTCTAATAATAAAACACATACCAATACATATAACTTAATGTATTTCTGTAACTGTATTAATATCGATATATATATATATATAACTCTAATGATATTAAAACTGTATGTAATTAAAAGTAATATTAATTATATTCTATATTATATTTTATCACGTAATGCTATTTTAAATGATTATGTTATAAATAGAGTTTTATATACTACGTTTATATATATATAAATAAAATAATAAAAAAAAAAATCTCAAGACCGCGGGGAACGAAGTATAATGGTATTCATGTATTTATTTAAAGAAATCTATACAATATTTAATTATTGTATAAGTGCCTATGACTAATAGACATTTTAGCTTTACTTATACATTTATTTTTTGAATTTTCGAATTTTACAATCTATATGTGTTCATAAAAAAAAAAAAATTAATAATCCTCTATTGTAATATTACTAAATTTTGCTTTTAAAATGTCTTATACTAAATTTGATAGTTTCCGTTATTTGATTTTATATTGGTGAGTATAATTTTATACTAATTTTTTACTTACAAAAAGTTCTAAATAAGTTTCAGTAGTATATTCATAGTTAAAAATGTATAATACATTATACACGTAATAGTATTTTAAAGAAGTGATTTTTAAATTTCTACAATACAGAATAATAAAGTTTATAAACTTAAGTAAGAATAATTATGAAAAATTGAAAACTTCAAAAAACGTTAAAGAAATCTAAGCAAATTGTATTATAAAAACTCTATTTAGAATTGATTTTTAAAATATTTGATTTATCATTGTTTTCAAATTTCTCATTATAAAACACCAGCACTTTGTACATGGTGAGTGGGAATGCTGTAACTTGTTCTGTTTTTTTTTTTATTTTCTCCTGCTTTATATAAATTATATATAATGTAAATTTATTTAACATGGTAAAAAAAGTTTTACCTATAAAATTAATAAGTGTTAACAATCATAAAATATTTATTCAAATGACATTTTAAGTTGATTGAAGTAAAATAAATTATATTTATTTAAGTTATATTTTAATGTTTACAAATATATATTATTAATACTTGCATAATAATTATACAAAAAACGTATTCCATAAAATAATATCACAATTTTAATATGCAAAAAACTATTATTAATTTTATCACTTAACTTGTATTAATAATTTCCATGGATTTCATTTGAATAAAGTTTCACGAGAATAGCGATTTGTCAAGTTGTAAATCTTTAGGTGCAATGATAAAATCATACATGTTATATATATATTTTAATTAATGAATGTTAGCATTCCATATAAAGATTTTTATTAATATGTAGTATCTCAGAACTTTGTTTGTAATCAATAATATTTTTTTCCTGACAAAAAAAAATGTTTTATTTTTAATAATTACAAAATTAATGTACAATTTTCATTTTCATGTACCTAATTTAACAGATATTTTAATATCTTACATTAAATTATATTAACAATAATTAAATATCTGAAGAGATGTGAAGAAAATATATTAAAAAATAATTTATTAGAAACCAAGAATAAAAAATTTTTAATTCTATTTTTCAAAAATATAAAAATAATATTTAAGATAAACATTTAACACTTTAACAGTAGTTTTAAAGTTAGGTAGGTATTTAAAATTAGAATACATTGGAGTACAAAATTCGTTACTAATACCATAATTCAAGCATTATTTACTCATACTTAACTGTTATTTTCATGAAGTATAATTAATCAATATAATAAAAATTCATTTTCATATACTTAGAGTGTGTAATTGCTAAATTAGCATATACACACTGTATTATATGTATTATTATTGGCAAAATATGTTTACATTGAAAATAATAAAAAACATTTATGAAAAGTAACGAGTATAATCAAGACAAAATTATTTTTTTATATATTTTCAATTTATTAAAAAATATAAACTATATTATTTGTAATTACATTATAAATTCTATGTGGTTGACTAAAATATGTTGTTTAATTAAATAGGTATAAACAACTTTACTTAAAAATATAAATATGATTTTTTTATAATCATATCTTTTTATTTTGTTTTGCTAATCTTATAAAGTTAACTTAACTAATATTTCATAGAGATATGAAAAAAATACTAATTGGAGAAAGATATTACTAACATTTAACATACTTACATATTATTACACCTACTTTTCTATATATATACTACCTATAGCGAGTAAACGATACTCCAAACTTAAAAAAAGGTACATCGATAAAACACGTATAAATTAAATAACGTAGAGTAAAAATTATTTTTGATCCCTTAAAGTATTGCAATATTGTTAGAATAATCAAAATTCTACACGATTATGATATGACACATGCACCGATCACGTATTCATACGGTTTTGTATTTTTGTAAAACCTATATGTCATATGTAAATCACGTGCCATATTAATATATGTCTATGATCGGCCAATTAATCGAATGAAATAATTGTTTGATAATAAATTAACATATTATTGAAAAGAAAAAAAAGTCAAAGGACAGAACTATAATAGTTGAATTATTAATAGGATTCGAAAACGGCTCAGAAGAGACGTGATAATGATTCTCCACTCGAAAATTCAGTCATCAAAATGTAATCATGAAGTTTTGGGTCCGACTAGTCTAGTAGAAATGGAATTCAGGTTTATGGTTCACAGACTCTGTGCCATCGCGTGTAGTAACATAGCAGACAATATACCTATGACGGGAGTCGTAGACTTGGCGGCGGTGGTGCCGCCGGATTTGTTAGACAGTAGCTGTTCTACGCCTTTTATACTTCCGTCAGGACGTCGGTCTGGCTCATTTAGCCCCTCAATCCGACAGATTAGTGAGTAAAGGTCGACGTTGTCGAAAGGGTGGGCGGTATAGTTCTCCTTGAACGCCGGTCCGGAGGCCATGAAAATGGCTCGCATCTGTTTGTCCTCATTGTCATACCCGTGCACCCCTACTTTAAAATCCTTTTTTGCTGAAACACGATCGATCAATGTTTGAATATCTTCAGTGTAGGAACAAACAACATTTTAATATTGCGATTAAAGAACAAGTAATAATACGATTTTTTTTTAGAAATCATAAGACATCATTCTTTGCCCGTAGATATTGCTAAAAAAAAATTGATAGAGATTGGTAAAAACTTAATTAGAAAATACTCTTTAAATTATCGGCGTACACTAATATGTTATTTAGTGTAGTATACAAATATATAGATATATTGTTATTTATTTGGTCTACTGATAAAATTTAGGATCTATAAATAAAAAATATAAAAAATGTGGGCAAGTGAATACCTTTATATGCTGTATAGTAGGTATCGAGTAGGCCACTGTGATGGAAGTGTTAAATTTGAATTCAATTATAAATTATTTTATAAAAAAACTTAGTGGATACTGAATGGAGTCGGTCTATTAGTTTATATATCACTTAGTATATTTAAAGTTATGCGTGTATAACTAACACATGCATGTTTTATATAATTGAGTTATAGGTAGGTACTAACTTGTTCCGTTTAAAATTATTTCATAATATTCATCCCAAAAGGCATATCCAGGTTTAGCCAACAAATAAATAAGATTGTTTAATCTAGTATTATTTTTCATATGCCAACGGTTATATAATTGATCTTTTTTAAATACATCAAAATTTTTATCAGCTTCTTTTGAAAGATTTTTATAAATTTCATCGAATTTATCTAAAAATAATAATAACAATATAAGTTATAAAGTTATTCTTATAAAGATATACTTTTTAAAACGATCGTATTATTTTCTTACTTAGCTCATTTGGATGTATGAATACATTAGGACCTGAACCAACGCGTTTGTAAGACGTATTGGTTATATATTTATCTAAATGTATCATGTTATCATATGTAACTGTTTCCATCCCGTGATCACTGAGAATAATGAGATTTATTTTGTTTTCTAGATTTGCATATTTTATTTGGTTGAGCATATACCTAAAATTATAATTTTTTAAATATTAACAATGTTAAAAAATACAAAACAGATTGTTGTAAACTTAATAAAACATATAACTAATACTACTAATAAAAAAATAATTAGTAAATAAATACATATTATGAGATGTAAAATATATTTTTGTAGCCTTGCGTTTACAGAGTAATGACATGTACATATCTAAAAACCAAACTTATTTTAGTATGACTTATAAATTATGAATACCTTAGTGTTACATCTATTCTCACAATTTGATCTTGAATCTCTTTTGATTGTGTTCCCTTTAAATGACCAGTATTGTCCGGTTCATCAAAATACGCATACACCAAATTGGCTGGTTTATTTTCATCTTTAATCCATGACATAATTGCGTCTATGCGATCATTCCAAGGCATTGTACTATATAAAAATAAATAAGTTATTCTTCTGGTCTAACATATTGATACAATTTTTAAAAAATGCTGAAGAATAGATATTATTTTTGTAAAAATTATTTAGCTAATAAAAAACAACATTGTACTTTGAATTTATTGGCTTTATATATTTTTAAAGTAACCCATATATTATATTGTTTTATTAGGTTTGCGAAGTGAAGCCCAAGAAAAAAAAACTGTAAAAACTAAACGCATTGTTTATAATTACAATTATAACGTATTATTACTGGTTGTATAATTGCACATAGGTAGGTGTTTTGCCTTGATACGCAAATTCAGATCCTGGCCACATCAATACCCCGCTATACCGTTCATCTCCATTATTTTCGTTTTGAATCTGAAATTATTTTATCTCATTAAATCATGCATAGAATAGTATAGCATATGACAAGATGTGGCGTGAATTAAAGATGTAGTGGTAAGGGTTTCTCAAAAAATCAATAGGGTTATATTTAACAGTTTTAGTAATACTGATTACTATCGACACCATTATAACGACTGATTTGCATGTTGGTTAGTATAGAATATAAATCACTAATAAGATATAGTAATATTTATATTTATATTTAATTATATGTTAATGTATCTAATACAAACAGTATAATAATTAACTTTTAAATTTTTGATTAATTTATACCAATATATTTTGTTTTTGTTTTGCCGTTTAGGTTTGTTTTTACTTTTATTATTGTTTGTCGGAAAAAAAGGTGTTTCAAAAAGAGTAATAATATAATTTAATATATAGTTAATATAATTTAATATAATATCGCTATACAAAAATACAAAATCGTTTTAAAAATAACCTATTCATTGTAGTCTAAGTATAATATTTTAAAACTTGATATTCCCTTTTAATTTAATTGTTAAATAATTTGAAATATTTACTTATATGACTTGAAAGTTGAACGAAAGATAATAATAATAATTATTATTATTAGATCACTTATAATAAAGTGGTTTAGGACTAAATTATTAGATACAAATTTCTCATCATAAAATTAAAATTGAAGAATGAAATTAATCATTTTTTTAAATACCTATAGTTGATAACATTAAGATTGAAATACAAAGATAGTACTAATATACTATGTAGCATCCTGTCCTTGGGTTTCGTTAATGATAACAGTAATTATTAAAACTTGAGAGTTTCATACTTTGTAAAATAATGATTACTTTTGAATAATAATTCATATAATAATACAAATAGGTAAGTTACATTGGTTTGAGGAACACTGAAAAGACTACGAAAACTTGTTGTTGTACTTTTGTCATGTATCTCAGACCTTGAAATAAACCAGTATTATATTATTTATTCTGAGTCTTATAGAAATGGTAAATCATATTATACATCTGAATAATAACCTAACCTAACCTAATCAAGACATTTTATACTATATTATACTGCAACAATATTATATGTGTGTGTATAATAATATATCAGATCATTTTGTTGATAGTTGTTATCAGTACTTAAATTATTTTAAATTTACTGACAAATTATAAACACAACCAGTATACAATTTAAATATTATTATAAACACTACTGATTTAAAGAAATTTGCGAAGTCCATTCAAAATGTGCGAAACTTTCATCACTGTCCCAGAGTTTTGTATTTTGACATTTACATTGACAAGATATAATATTATACGAGTACCTATAATTCGAAATATTTAATTTAAAATTAATATGATACGTAATAGTGTAATACACGTTCACTGGAGTATCAAATGAAAAAAAAATGTTTAATTTACTATTTGCGATTCTCAATCATAAACAATTAATATACAACTGTATTTGTATAGTTCGTACCTATTATTATATAATACTTGTGCAAAAATAGTAATGTTATGTTTTCCGTAGAACATAATTTTTGAAATATAATTGTTTACATAATAATATGATCGAGTATTTACAATTACACATTTATTAACATCGGGATATCATTAACTAATGAATATTAATATTAGTACGGTTTCTTCTTATTTTATACATGTAAAAACATGCGAATTACCCAACTTGACCGGCTTAACCTATTATTTAAATAATAATACTGTCTATTAATTATGAGTTTATGACTCTGTGTCCAATACACGAGAATGTATCAATAAAATAACAACGAATTAGGTTACTATGGTATAATAATATACTATTTACATTTTGTTTTTAAGTTACTAGATGCTGCAGTTTATGATTAAGATTAACTGAAAAATAATTAACTGCTTATCAGTAATTTTATACAAAAACACGATTTACGTGCGATGTAGATTATTTCCTATTTTAAAATGTATATAATAATATAATATATTCAATATTCATATTACATGATTACCTTTATATAATTGTGTCGTAATATGCTTATCATTTGAAATAATCCACGTGAGAGCGTAAATGCATAATTAATAATATTTTAATGCATAGCTATTTAGTACCTATTTAAGAATAACAATATATTTATTATAAATACATTTTACATTTACATATTATTATATTATATTTTAAGCTATACAGGTAAATTTTAAAATAAAGATGTAATACTTGTTGGTAAGAATATTAAGATTATTAGGCATTCGTTTTGACATTTTATTTTTTGATTATTCGTGTGGACAAAAATGATCAAGTTCACAGGAATGTTCAATCGTTAGACATAAGTACCTATTATGTAATATAATTTTTCAACAATATGTTCCAATTTTCAATTTGTGCACGTATACACATAATATGCGTGTAATGACGCGAATTGGGAAAATATTTTTCTATATTTTTTATGTTGATGAATATACCATTATAAAATATATGATTTATTGTAGTCTTTGAATTTTAATATTTAATATTTCCATTTGTTTTCTTCTATAGAACTCAATTCAAATAAATTCCATTGTAGTATTGTACCGATGCACTTTATTTAATCGGGTAACCATTTTGATAATCATGTTTAGTAAGTTATTATTGACAATGGTATGTTTTTTACAATACATTTGATTTTTGAAAAATTTTTATAGAATACGGGTTTGACATATACTATGGTACCAATGTATTTGATAATACATTATATATTATAGTAGAAAATAAAATCTTAAATTAATTCTTCATGTATTATGGTCATAATAATAGTATAAAAGTAAAAAAAGTAAATAAAAAAACAACAAGTGTTTTTTGTAAAATTATATCATCAATACTCGTTATTCAACTGATAATAGCTATCAAAATACATTTTTATTTTTATTGGTTTTTATTTCTAATAATCAATTTGAGCAATAGATCCCGTTAGGTAACTGGGTCATAATTTATGAGTACAATTATTATTGTTTTACTATTATTTTAATAATGTATTCGTGCAGAATAATTACTATTCGTTTAAAATATCGATTATTGTAACTGATTGGATGTGAAAATAAGAGAAGAAACTCAATTGTTCCAAAAACTGAGAACTATGTCATACATAGTTTACACGTTAGGCGTCATCTGCCATCATAAACGTTTTACGTGCATGATTGTGTATGAAATGTATGAAGACATTGACCTGATTGCATAGAATCTCACTCAATCGGTTAGGGGGCTCGTGAAATAATTGTATATTTCTCATAATAATTAATTCGTCATTCACTGAAATATCACTCTATCCGGTGTAAAAATATCGGTGTTTGGTATATGGCATATATACTATATGCACTCGAACAGACATTATTCTTACGAGCAAAGTAGAAAACAAATTAGGTAGTATTAATGTGTACTAGATATTTTTTTTGTCATCTTGGTAAGAAGTTATTAAAGTTTCTCAATTCTAATATTATATCATGATTCACTGCAGTCACAAATCCATATCAGATACTATTATAAAATATTAACATAAAACACAACAATATCGTATATTGTACTAACATTAGTCGGTTTGCTTGCTCTTTCCGTAAAATCAAAATATCGCGATCACAATACTAGTTTGAGTAGTTATCGAATGAACACTTAAAACACGGTCTGACTAATGTTTTCGTAACTAATCCTTTTGTTAAACATACAATTTAAGAGGGGTACGAGTCGAAACGACGAAACTAAGCCTTTACTTTTTTACATCCATGGCGAATCACTCAGGAAATTGACTCCATAGCTTACCCAATTTGGAACTACCAAATAGTCATAGTGGAGTACCAATGATAGAATGCCTATTATTTCTTCATAATTTTCTATCATGCGCAAAGGGGAGGGGAGGCAAAATATAGTAATTATAATAATATTATGATTGTTATTACTGATGAACGATGTATTGTTTAAAAGTATTGCAGTATTAGTACTTAGTAGGTTAATAATAATAAAAACCTTATCATTAAGTCAATAATTATTTTAATTTTTAGGGAAAATAATTTGTAAAAGTAGGTTTACCTATATAACATAATACATTGATGTAATAAATGGTAATGTGTGTTTTGAAATTAGTAAATAATATAGTGTTGCTCTTATTATGACTATATTACTTATGACCCGGTTTCGGAACTTATAGCATTTGCAAACTTTTGTTACTTATTGTTAAATATAGCAGAAAACTAAATAAATTAATTTTTCAATGCCATGATATCAAATCTAAAATTTGAATGTGCATATTTCATAAATATTGCAGGAAAGTGTTTATTTTGGATAATTGAACAATTTGTCAAGTTAAAAAAATTAAAAACCACAAATTTCAACTGATTGAAAAATATACCGATACGATAATTATACTATAATATAATATATTTATAAAAGTTCTATAAAACTAAAAGTATTTCTGTACATCGAGTTGTCGTGTGATTATTTTATCGTACAACAATTTATCGTGATTGTGCGAACAATTCTATTTATAACCATGTTATTTATAATATCGTACGATAAATAAATCGTACGATAAAATATCGGTCGTGTATACCGGCTCAAATTTATTGTAATATATCGTACACTCCGAACTTGACGAGCGGCTGAAAAAGGAATGAATACCGTGTACAAAAAATTATTATTTGACGTACGCCGAAAACGAAACATCACTATCTATAATATCTATAAATATTATAAAAATAAAAAACTAAAGATAATAATAGTTGGTTGTCATCGTGCGTGGGGCCGACATTTATTACTTATCCAAATTAAATTAATGGAAATCCAATAAATACGTTAAGAAATAGACCAACACATAGATGACTCTTTTTATTTTGGGAAATTAAAATTTAAAAAGTATTACATACAATTGAGTGTTTCGATAAAGTAACCAGTGATATACTCATAAACGGTATACCTACCATAGAAAATATACCATTGTTTTTTTTTTTTTTTAATATAATTATCAGATATCTATATTGAATGTATTTGAGAATTGAAAATTGAAAATTACAAATAATTAGGTATACCGATTCGAATGTTTTTTTTTTTCATCGACCAACAACTGCCGTTTTAAGCTCATAAAAAGTTACGTCTACACAAATTATCACGGGGTACACGGCACACCCGCCGATCGTCAATGGTCTATTTTTCGTGCGATAAATTGGATTTTAATACGTTTACAAAATTTCTCGCACCGCATGCGACTTAAGACGGGAACTGATCGTACTCGGGCTGGCTTTACTGTGCACCCGGCACAGTCGAGAAAAAAAATTGAATATTAAAATATATACAACGACATTGCGCTGGCGGCCGGACCTTACCCAGATGGGCACCACCTTATCGTCGTAGTGGAACTGCTCGTACGTGTAGTGCATGATCGTTGTGTCGTTCCAGTTGAACATGTAATTGTCGAGCACGCCGTGCGACTCGGCGTACATCCCGGTGGCCATGGTGAAATGGTTGACGAACGTCTTCGTGGGGAACGCGCTGCGCATGTACGGCGGAGACGCGGACGCGTTCCGGAACCGGGCCAATGTCGGCGTTAGCCGTGGCTGAATGTAATGGGGCTGGAAACCGTCGAACGACACGACCACCGTCACAGGGTGTCGGCTGACGGCCGCCACTCCGGCCGCTGCACAGATCGCGGCGACCAAGTAACATTGCACGGCGGCGGTGGACATGGTCAAAGAGGAAATCGTCGACTCGCGATTTCGGTGGTGGTAAAAAATGACCGTATGGATTTTAACGAAATATAGTCGTGTTGCTTACAGTTTAATAGAGTGGCAACTAGAGATCAATCGGTATTACATAAAAAGTCGTAATGATTGCTGCCGTCGATACGTGTTGTTATAAGTTACATAAAAAGTGTTGTTAAACGTAGGATTTTGTTGATCGAGTCGGATATTACGAGTTAAACAAAAGGGAACGGTTTGTAGATGGTACGAATTAAAAACGCAAACACGCGTTCTCGCTAAACGTAACACCGAACTTCGCGTAGCTTTAGTCAAACGTGTTTGTTTACGAAATAAGAAGTACGGTTTAATCAATCAAATTTTTAGGTGTTGTAATAACAATATTGCACTATTGTCGTAGCTAATTAAAAAACCAGATATATATATATAACAAAACATAACTATATATAATAGTAGCCTTTACATAATATACAGTTTTGTGGTCACGCGCGCAACCTAACAATTCCTCCGTCGAATCGATCGTATATCGCGACTGCTACAATCAATATTTTGTTTCCGGGTGGTCCGAGATGATCTACGTCCGAATACTGTACGTACGACAAAACGATGAGTGCTTCCGGCGTAGACGCGTGGCGGCCGGACTTGACGCGGGGAACGGCTCGACGACGGCCGATATCGCGATGTCCATACGTCGATTGGACGCGTGCAATGTGATCTGGTCGCTGTGTCGCGTCGCTTTTTGAAGTCGAAAAAAAAAAGGTTTTTTTTTTTTTAAGTCGAGTGTTTTTGCTGACGTGCGACCAGATCGGTGTGTGTTAAAAAACTGCAAACACGCCGTCCACGATACCCTTCACCGATCGAACGAGAATATTGCACTCGCGCACGCCGTAACAGGTGCCCGGCCGTCGGAGTGGGGAAAACTACACGTCATAAGAGCTTCAATCCGGTCGGACGCGGCCGTACTGTTTTTCGTGTTCTTATTAATATCATTGTTCCGTTATATTGTATTATACGCGTCCTATCGTACTGAATATTGAAATCATGACAATAATAGTTAATAACCACGGTGTGTACAGTACTACAAAATATTATAATATTATGAATATATATTTATTTGAGACCATCACGAGTCTTCAGTTTAAACTTTAATAATGACGACAAAAAATGTTACTTTGATTAATCATTATGATATTATAGTACCGTATTATATACATTAAATTTATAATACATTACCTACTTTGTATTTTTAAATTTATTTATTTATTTTTATTTTAATTATATAATATTATATAATTATTATACAATATAAGTATACTATGATGTATTATAATTTAAAAAATATTAAATAATTACATTTTTTTTTTTTTTTTTTTTGGTGCAACATGAATACAGATGCAATAAAACGAATAGAAATATTTTGTTACATAATTACCAAAGTGCATTTATTTGAATAATTAAAACTATGAAAATGATAAAATATTCATTTTACATTTTTACTACGTATAGGTATAACTATTTTTTTAATTTTTTTTTCTATTGACTGGATATTGCCAACTGAATTTGAACCAAAACTACAGTATATGTGACGATGGATGCAATTATCTGAAAGAATAAATTTGATAAAATATTATATAAAAAACACATAGTATAATGATTATAGTAACAACTAACAGTACTTATTTATATAATAGTACTATTTGTTTTTTTCTCTCTGCAGAAACATACGTAAGTACGCAATAGTCGCAACATTAAAATCATTTAGTAATATATTTTTTTAATAGCTTTCGATTAATTTTAGAGTAAAATCATCTATATAACAATTAGCAATAATGACATAAATGTTGTTTAAATTTTATACATTAATAGGTATATAATAGGTGGTTTTATTCTAAGATTTTTCAAAATCCATAAACAAAACGATTTTATGTATGCGTTTTGCTTATCTGGTTTGTGGATCAGAGGAGAAACAAATAGTGCGATAATATCATTTTGATTTAGATATCAATTTATATTCAATGATCAACCAGTTCAACTGAATTCATTTTTTGAGGAGAAGATAAGTCATGGACTGGTATTATTTTCAAAAAAAAATATATTTTTACGTGCAATTTAAATATAATAACAGTTAGGTAAATAAATTATGCAACTGCATATCATTACAGAAGATTCATAAAATAATTTCAAGTTTCTGAGGATACTAATTCATAAAAATGTAATAATCTCGAGCTTCTAGGGATACTAATCCCCTTCACATTCCTGGTAAGGTTCATTAAATGTAGTGTACATAGATATATTTTGATATTAAACTAAGATCAGAAAACAAATTAATATATTTGATTATCTACTTTATAATATATAGATTGGATAAAATACAAACAATAAACAATATTCAAAGTGTTATAGTACTAAAGACACGTGATAATAAGATAATATCTGCCAAATTGCTAACTTTCATTAAATAAAATAAAACTTAATATATGTAGTTTAAGTATTTCATTATTTCTATCATTTTAAGAATAATAAATGTTAGTTCTTTTAATGTATAATGTAATAATAATAATAAAAAAAAAATACATAATAGATCATTATATTTTATTTTGAAAATTCTTAGACGCTTTTGGTAACTCAACTTGAGTCAATAATACCTAATGGCTATTTCAGTATATACATACTTATATAATCTATATTTAGATAATTATTTAGTATTTTTAGTTTGTATATGTATATATATATATATTTATATTAAAATAGAATATTTGCAATTTGTAGAAGCAGAACTGTAGCATAGTATGTACAATAAATAAATAGGATAAATATAATGGAGAATATTTTCATTGATAATATATTTATGAGGATGGAGGCTGTCCAGTGACGGAACTCTCAAGAGTTTGTATATTTTTACATTTCGTTTTAAATGTTTGGTAGCTAAATTTTTTTTTTTTATTAAATAATTTGTTTTAAAAAACTTACTGATTGAAGAAGTGCATAGTCCAAATCAAAAAAATCATACACATCAAATATGATTGGATTGTTCCAACAACTCAATACAAATACCTCAAACTATATACAATGAATAATATTTTAATTTTAATAAGACTTGTAAGTTAAATAATAATATTTTACTTCTTTGATAATTCCAGTATTTGATGTAATACAAAGTGTATCATGGGCGATCAATACAGTTTTCTTTGACTGCATAATACAATTAAGATAATCAACTTATTACTTTTATTTATTGACACGAAAATGTTAATTATAAGGTTTTAATATTCTAAATTATTAATATTATACAATATTACTTTATAATATTACTATTATAGGTACATATTAAATCAAAATAAGTATTTCTTATTATTTATAAATAACTAATTTCTAAATAAATATAGAGAATAAAAATCTTAAATCTAATAAAAAAAAATTATATTAGCATTTAAAATGAAAATATTTTGTATTAAAATTTGTAGAATTTAAACACGATTTCCTTATTAATATCTTGAAAACTATTATCTGAAATGATTTATTTTGGATAAAATTTATTTCTATTTTGATTTTTGATTTTTAAGTAGAAAAATGTACAATCTGTACACAAATAATACAATAATTAATTGTGATGACATTTATTTACTAGGCTGGACGAATTTTAAGTTGTTTTTTTTAAACAAAAGCCATAGTAAATATTATTAATGTGTTGATATAAGTATACAGGCATACAGCTTACATCATCATCATACATTTATAATTCTTTACAAATAATTTAATATTTTAATAATTTTTAGGGAATGCTGTATAAAAAATGGATGTAAATTACAAACAATTTAAAATCGAATACGTGGAAATAAAAATTTGGAATTTTTAGCAGTTTTCTTATAAATAATAAGTAATATTAAATTTCTTAGAAATCACTTAAAAACAAATATTATTTTGTCATTTTTATTTTATAAAGTTAACTGTTTTATTCTTGGAAAATAAAAAAATGTTTAAAAAATTATGTGTATTTACAAGTGATAGCGGTTATATTAAGTAAATTTACTCAAATTATGACTAAATTTATATATAATTTAATAATATTATTTTTGACAAAAATATAATTATGTATAACTTAATATTTTAAAAATATAAACTAATTGAAGATACTTTTACTGTTTAAAACTTTACCTACATAAAATTTTATGAAGTATATTTATGTTTATCTGAATATGTCGATTATCTGAACTAACAGTGCTATTTTTCATATCAGTTTAAAATAAGATTGCATTTTTAAAATTTTACCATAATGTTAATTTATGATTTTCTTTTAAAATTCTATGAAATAATATAAAAACTATTAAAAAACAATAAATTAAAAAAAGAGTTTTCAATCCATACTGGCATACTTATACAGATACATACTAATAACAAATTTAAAAGACTTACTTCTTGTATAGTATTATGCGCTTCTCGAACTAAGAAAAATACAAATTGAAACTTCAAAATACAAAATATTAAAAATAATCTGTTGTATATTAATTCTGTGCTAATATTGTTGGTGTAGCTAAATACTAATTTTGTTACGACTGCAGCAATTAGTAAAGTTGATTCCATGATGATCAATAATGCGTGAAAAGCATAATATGTTTTTACTTCTTCTGTCAAATTCCGTAGTTCGATAAATACATTGTGTACTTCGGTTGGATAGAAACATTTTGTAGTAGTAGTTGGATTGCTTATACCTAAAAAAAAAAAAAACATCAATGTTTTCTTTATATTTATCATTTTAAATCAAGTTTGAAAAGGCTGATGAATTTAAAATAGTAACAATAATTTTTGTTTTGTGTACAAATTAAATGTTGTTAAAATGTATCATTATTAATATTAAATACAAACCAACATGTATGCAAGAATTCAATTTAATTAATTTATAGTTACCTATTTATTCATACCTAATAATTTATTAAGCATGCTTACTCCCGTTTTTTTAAATTTAATAATACATTTATTCAAATTTTGAATTTTAGAATTTTTAAATATTGATGAATTAAATTTAAAATTTAAACAATTATTAGTTATTCAGTTATTACATTGTTTTAATTAAACTTAATAGTCCTTAAAAACAGTTATTAAAAGAATAAAATATATGTAATTTCGGATATAATAGTTATTAAACTCAGTCTATTTTTATAAATTATAGATATTGATAAATTAATGTAATTTATAAAATTATATAAAAAATATAAAGGTATTTATGATAATTGAATTACCATATCTACCATATCTTCTAATTTATTATCACGGATGGATTATCCTTGATGCACAAATTTAAACAACTCAAAAACTACTTATTCAATTTTTTATTTTTATACATCAAAATTTTTAGAAAAATTATCCGATCGATAACTTACTTTATGAAAAGGGAGTTGTGATTATAAAAACAGTAATTTTTATCTCCACGACTCCACAAGACATTTCTTAAGTAGTATTACAAATATCAATTATTTGAAAATAAAATTGAAAAAATAGTAGTAATAAGTATAATATTTAAAAATTCCAAAAATAAGATGTTGAATAACTAGATTATTTAAGAAGAAAAAGGGATATGAGCATGCTTGGTGAATTACTTTGTATATAAATATAGATTAGATATTGATATAATTTTTGCAGTTTATACAAATTTTAACAAAAGTTTGTTTTCATTTGAATGCAGTTTCTAATAGCATTTTGAGTTGTGAGTTGATGATTATTTTAGGATTTTATTTAATATTTAATATTATTATAGGACTGCAGGAGGTACTTACTGTTTTTAAATACTTTGTTAGCCAATTTGTATCTGTGTCTTAACATTCTTATACATATAATATATGGTAATATTGCTATTGTTGTCGACAAACAGATTATACTCCACATAAATAATAAAAAAAATATATCATTAAAAAACACAACCGCGACAAATATATGGTAAGTCCAAATAAGTAAGGCGTTTATTACGTAAAATTGTTGTGCCTTGTAATTCGATGAACATTGCACCTGTAGTATAAGCTCATCAAAGCGATGAAATAAATCAAGTATTTTAAAAAACCGTTTACTTTTATTTGTTGAAAGTATTATGTTAATAACCAATGTGTTTAAAGTAACATATGTCTCGAATTTAATAACCTGAAATAAAGATATTATGATAGTTAGTTATCAATTTTACATACTATTTAATATAGATACTTGAAAAAATGAATAAAATAATTTACATATTTTAACAATTTTTGTGATGATGGTAGAGTATCACTATATTCGTAATAATTATTTAGGACTTTTATACTCGCGTAACATAATGCAATCCATAAAACTAACGAATAACAAAACGATAATTTCTTATAATTTCCAGCAAATGGATATAAACCGAATAGTTTTCCTACATAATATATTAGATTGAAATTAAACCATGTAGAATACATGTTAATTCACTGTAACAGACTAAGTACGGCAGGTACACAGGAACCTAAAATACGTATAATTTCCATTGTTTATAAAGGTGACATCAAAATATTTTGACCGCAGATACTCAGAAAGTACTTGAATTTAGTCTACAGTTTTTTATATAAGTATTTTGAAGTATTCTAAAATCAATTAACCTGCTCCCTGTAGTGATTGATTTCAATAATTAATCTATCTTTACCTTCTAAAAAATTATTGAATTTCTGAATAAATGGTATTATTTAGAAGCAATGTTTTTGACAGCCCTTCAGATCGTATTTATATCATTATGAACATAAATATTTAAGTATTATACATAGGCGAATAGACACATAATCAATAATACTTATCATTTTTCTATATTGAAAAGTATAAGTTAACATAATAAAAACAAATATATACTTCAATCAGAATTTAAATTAAAAATAATGTGTTGTTACAGTAATATTTGATTTAGTTAGACTACCAACGTGATTCTAGTATTCTATTATTAAGTGTTTTATTTGTACTACTAATTGTTATATTTAATTTTAAAGGAGTAATATATCATAGCGTTTAAAAAATTATTCTTATCTGATCTCAACAGTCAAAAATATGTAACAAGAAGCTTAAAAAGAGTTAAAATATTTTGAAAATTATACCACGTATAGAAAATGATAATACCTACAGACATTCGGTAAAAAATTTTAGTATCTTCGATCATTAGTTTTTTATTACAACAAAAAAAAACAAAAATCGTTTGACGAGTAATAGGTAGTTATCAAACAGAATATACAATATCCAATGCCATAAAAATTTGAGCTTCAAACAGTCATAAAATATTAATTTGACTTTACGAATAAAATACCTCTTTAAAATACAAACTAGATTTAATTCAATAGTGAATATATCCTAGTTCTAAGGAGAAGGATCGAATTTATAATGTATTACTCTAATATTGACATAAAAAATATTCATATTTTGTTACTATTAATTTCTCTAATTATTCATACCCCTCACATACGATAATTTCTGAGCACATTCCTGTTCAAATATTTCCCTATTTCAAAAATTTTTGGATTTGTTATTTGTATTTCACATTTAAAATATTTATTTAGATAATCAAGACATTTTAACTCTATATTATCAATAATTCAATTATTGTTTATTAGAACTATAGATAATAATCGTTTTTGTACAATGTGGCCATGACTTTTTATAATTTTAAATTATTATTGACTGGTAATAAAACAAAATATCAAAATTATATGATTTATTGTTTCTTTTATTCTTATACATATATACCTATATAAATGAAAACTTAAAGAGAGTGGTAATATATTAATCGTCTCCCCCGGATATCCACCACTAATCTAATTTTCTATCCAAAAGTACCCTCTTATATTTGTCTAATTTGAAAATCTAATCATTTTTTTGACTACTCATCGTGTATATAAACAAAAAAAACTGTTTATTATTTTAAAATGTATACATCGCTCCAATCAGAATAAAAAAAAAATTATTGAATTATATTTAAAGCAAATTACAATTTATAAATTTGAGTCTTAATTTAAAAGTCTTACTATATTAAAATAATATATTTTTTGATTTGCTTTTAAAATATTTCAAAGTATAGATAAATAAAAAATAAATTAAATAAAACACTAAATTGATAGAAATAATCAGTGTTTATACTTAATTATCACATGTTAAATATATTAGCTCGTGCCAACGATCATATCATAAGTCATACTAAATCCTGGTAAGCGGTAAAAATATAGTATAACATGTATATTGTATTTGTGTACCTATAAGTATTTTTACTCGTTATTAAATACATGACATTTTACATGTGACTAATTTACAGTGTCTACTTATTTCTGAAAACGTTTGTCCACTCTTATGGATGTACAACTCATCGACTCTTCTTTTTATCCGACTATTGCGCGCCGCCCAGTGGATGTGACAGTTAACAGACCAAACGTTACCGCTACACTAATCGTTGCCAATAGATGGCGATCATTACAAAGCCACGATCGCCGGTCCGTCGATTTTTTTATAATATTGCCTTTAAATCCAAACCCTACGTACTAATATACTATTATATATTATATAACATAATAACGACCCGTGCGTTTGGACGTTGTTGTTGTTTGTTTTATCAAGGAACCGGACAATGTTTTATGATTTCTAAAAATTACAGTGGATTTCTAGTTTTTTCATCTAATACACGTGTGCTGTAAATGTTTTGAACATTTCACTTATAAAAATGAAATAAAATATAATACGGATTCACTATTTTAAAATACTATTTATCTATCTTAAAATCTAAATCAACCCACAATACCGTTTGTTTAGGTGGACGAGACGCTAAATTTTTTACGTACCTAATGTCACAAACTTTTATAACATTAAAAAAATCTACCATAAATTTTTTTGTATATAGATAAGAATTTTTTTTATAATAATGGTAGTATTTTTTGAATTCGTCTGAGTGAGATTTTAACGTCATAAGTGTTAAAATGTTACTTGGAATTGGCCTTCACTCAGGATGGACCCAAAAACGTCTATTTTTTTTTTTTATATAATGTATGGGTTAGGCACACAGTCTGAGCATGGTTCGATAAAAAACATTTTTTTACCATAAATTGTATTTAAATTAATAAATAAAAAACTTTGGAATACACGAACGATAGCGAGACCGTAGTAGAATGACAAACCACGAGGTAATGATAGTTTGGAGCGAATTTCAATGTTATAATTTATAAGCTTTGTGTTCTAGTGAATAAAATTTGCAGTGATTTAAAATTGCGTCCGCGAGGGAATTATTTGCCAAGTCCCTTGTGTTGCCTATTATGATATACAATGTTTTATCGTATATTCGGAAGATATCATTACTGCAGAATGCAGGTTACGGTTTCGTGCAATAAACGAATATATTTACCATTTACGACGCGCAAGAGTTCTCCCGCATGCAAAATTACACTTGTAATGTAGAATATTATGTAGATACGCCGTATGTTATATTCGATTAATATTTCAGAAAACGTAAATATATATATATAAGGAAATCGCCTTAAAAATTATTTCAATCAACCAAAATTGAAAAGAAAAAATCTGATTGCGTAGTTTGTTTACCAATACTTATGCAGTAGGTAGTTTTAAAATTTGCATTACTGGTAGAAATACCTACCATAGGAAAAAATAAGAAAATACCGCAAAACAATTTAAACTAGAAAATTACAAAGTTCAATATATTATGACCCATTTATCGTGTTGGGGTTGTGAATTCAGATTGTTATATGTCCGAAAAATCCTATTACCAATGGAAAAGCAAGATTGAGCCGCCGAAGTTTGTACGGCAGAGATGACAGACCTTTCTGTACTCACGTGTCAAATAAAAAATTTTCTTAGATTTTATTTTCTCTGCGGATCAATCAATTTGATGACTTTTTTTTTAATTTTAAAAATTTAAATAAAATTTAACAATCGACGAATGTTGATAATATGTAGCAATTTTATCCAGAGACGGCCTAGCCCGACGGCTGTATTACATTATTTTTTTTTAATAATTAGATAATTTTTAATTTCTTTATACTACAAAAATATATTAATAATATGTATTTATTACATTTTTCCGGTCTGTATTTTTATCGCAGTCCGTCTCTGGGTACAGGTTGGTTCTGTTGAACGCAACTTTGTTATATCGTATCGTATTATGTCATTGTTAGTAATTAAGTAGTTTTTTCGTGTTAAAAATATTGGTTTTAATACTAGTGGTTTATATTAGTCGTTAGATAAGAATTAAATATCATAAATGTTTTTGGAATTTTTTTGAATATATTCATAAGTATAGGAAGACATTTCGATGACGTTATACTCGTTTTAGTATACATACGTATATATTTCTTCAATATGTCGTACACTCGACGGTATAGATCCGGTTTTTACTTAATCTTAAACGGCGTTTATTAAAATTGTGTAACATCTTCACAAACAATAATATGTATTTATTACTTCCTGAATTTCTTATATGCGTTTTTGTATACTCAGTATGTTACACACGATATTATGCAGGCGTTCTCCAGAACTCAATAGGTATAAATTGATTTTATTGTCCGCCAATCATACGCGTATTGTTCGTCTTAATTGATGAATAAATCTCATAACCGTAAATATATTTTAATCGATTGTTCAAGTTCGATGGTTGAGCTTATAATGTCCCATGTGAAGCAATTGCACTGTATACACACACAGGTGAAAACATAATGAGTGTTTTAAGCGCGCATAATGGAAACTCGTAATTATTAATGTCCTACAACTTTGATGATAATATTTTCATTATTTTTTTTTTTTTTTTAATCTATTGAATAGTTATTACTTTTATTATTGATTATTAATTATTTTTCTGTCATTATTCCATGACTCGGTGAAAGTATTTCCAATAGGTACACTGTTTTCATTAAATTATCTTAAGTGTAAAAAAATACACTAATGCATTTGTAGCGCATAACATAATATGATAATGATCGAACGAATTTATTCCAATGTTATAATATCACGCGGTTAATACGATAGCACACGATTATACGTCGCGTGTGACTGTTAAATACTTTTTTCTATGCAATTTACACGTTCAGTCTAATATTTATATTACATTGAAGATTGAACTAAGACAAAAACTAAAAATCTACAATAATTTTTTTTATGATTATAATCGCAGAAAATGATTTCAATTTTTTCTAAACTATTAAGTATTGATAAAATACAAACTCGCAAATGTACAATATTTTGCTATAAAATCTATCGTTAATAGTAAAAACTATTTTTTCTAATCAACATTGAACTCACAAAAGTTTTAATATTATTATTATGAAATGTCCAACATTTTGTATACCTATGATTTTATAAATCATCAAAAACAGAAAATGTCTGTTAAAAAATATATTTTTGGAATATTAAACCACTTTCGCTTTTTAATTTTATGATTCCTACTGTGTATATAAATACATATATATATATATACCTATTTATACTCAGACCCCGGAATAAAATAGAAAAACTTTCTGACTAATGAAATAGGCATGGTTATTATTCAAAGAAATCTTGTTTAGGAAACACATTTTATAAATTTCTTAAACAAGTTTTACTACTAAAACATAATATTATTATACTTAAATGCATTATCTATACACGACTTACAAGTTACAAGTATAAACATTGATGTAGTCAAGTATAGAGTATATATTAAGTAGACGTCATAATATAAATCGTTTACATTTTAACATAATATCTATAATTTGTCATTTATTTCAATCATTAATACAAATAATAAAGTAAATACTTTTATTGTTGCGTCTTTTTGTAGTATCTATTAAAAATTTATCAATTTAATAAAAAAAAAAAAAAAAAAATATTTTCTCTTATTTTTGTTTTCTAAAATTTAATGATGATTAGTGGTGGTCATCCATATAGATCAATATCATCAGTCGTTATGAAATTTATTTAAACTAATGTTAAAAAAAAGTACCATGTACTCAATTATATCTAATGTAAATAATATTTTGTTACTAACTTATAATTTTATAATACATTTAAGTGAATAGTAAATTCGTTTAAGTTGAATCAAATTTCAAAATAATTTTTGGTATACATAAACATAAGTAAATAAAATATAATAGTATACAAATGAATTTGAAATGATCATAATTTCTCTATTATTTTTATTTTTTTATAGATACTGGGTCATAATAAGAATATATTGTGTTATTATTTTTATAAATTCAAATTGCATCACTAAAAAGGATTTTGTGAAACACTTTAGTAATTTAATGATATAATTAATAACAGATTAGGTTGAAAAATTATTTTTCTGTATTATTATAAGTTGCACACATATAATTATAGTTAGTACTATATTAGGAGGTCGAAATTAAAAATGTTCAGTACATTAAAAAAAAG
Source organism: Aphis gossypii (assembly GCF_020184175.1). Classification (NCBI taxonomy): domain Eukaryota; kingdom Metazoa; phylum Arthropoda; class Insecta; order Hemiptera; family Aphididae; genus Aphis; species Aphis gossypii. The sequence continues at coordinate 12,785,021 of NC_065531.1, read as the reverse complement.
TTGAAAATAGTATTTGACAAAATCGATTATCATAGTATAATTTAAAAAAAAAACATGTTGATTTTTTTTTGAGATACTTATAGAATATATAGACATTACGATTTTTTTCAGTTGTTTTTATAATATTAATAAAACAATTTTTCTTGGTCAAAAAGCTAGAGAGTTCAAGGTTCTTTATCATTTTTACTATAACGATTTAAAAATATTAACGGCACAATTTTCATTTATAAGCATTTTAAATACCTACAAATGTTAAAAAAATTAGATATTTAAACGAAGAACAATGATTTTAGTTATTACGTTGTAGTTCAAAAATACTTTTCACTGCCTCACTAGTATTTGAATCATTAGAATATTAGTTTTTTTTTACACAATGACTTTTAAATTCAATGTTTTTGACAACAAACTATTTCAACTTACCGTTACACCTATATAGAACGTCTCAGTTTAGAATAATTTTTTATATGCAATGATTTATCATTTAATTTAAATGTATTACATATATTACAGTGATTTACTTAAAGACGAGGTACCTACACTTGAACACTTAATACTTACTGTACATTAGAGCGACTACCTATGTACTTTCCCCCATTTATATATGATCATAAATTAGTAACGAAATATAAAATATCAATTCAGTTAAAAATACGGTAAGAATATAAAACGTAAAATAATATTGTGGTGTTCAGTGGTTTGAAACTTAATATAATATGTTGTCATAAAATTTGTTATCGCGTGTTTCTAGGCGTTGCACTATAGGTAGTCATATATTTTATGCTCTGATGGCTTAAGATTTATATTGCATCGTCATTTTTTAATTACTATGATTCTTCTATAATCTTGCTTTCGTTTTATTGAATAATAGTTGCGTTGATCCAACTTTCGGTCAATGCAATTTTTGATTTAAATATATATAATTAAATTTCTATGTTTTATATTTTAAAATTGCGTACATTATTGGTTACTTGATGAACTAATAATTAATATATTATATTATATATCACATTGAAGAATTAATTATCTTACGCTCCATTTGCAGGTTTCGCCAAGATAATCTGAATTAATATAAAAGGGTCAATTTAATAATTTAATAAATGTATACATATTATATACATTTGTACATATATTATGTATAAATTACAAATATCGGATCATATAGTTCAATACAGCTACAAAGCTTTTATTATATAAGGGTAGGTACAATCATTTTTAATAGTACTCATTGCCTTTCTAAAACACTTTCTGAAGTAATTTATTTTTTTACTGTAGCATTTTTATTGGCAGGAGAAACCACCTACACATTACTACCTTCGAAGGTCTGATTGGCTACAATATTTTAATCCGTATGTAGTAGTCACTAGCCACTATATGGTAGATACTCACGAAGAATTTCTTAATGACCGGTAAACGGTTAATATAGTTGATTAATGATCGCATTTTCAATATTTGTAACATTCAACGAAAAACCATTTAAATACTTCATACAAAAAATAATAATTGTTAAATGACAAACTACAAAAAACTATATGAACGAAAAATTGAATGTTTTATATTATATATTGTTAATTTTTCTTTAAATAAAATTATAATATGTAAATATTTATGCTAACACTAACATTAATTGTTCAATTAAAAAGTTAATTTTTTACTTCAGCTATAGTAAATTAAGAAGTACAGATTGTTAATGTATTTTGAATGAAAATAAAATATGTACAAAGTAAATGCTTAAAAGTTAAAACCATTAAATACCTATGCAGCAACCAATAATTCACAATTAAAATTATATTAATTATTTGAAATTATGTTTTATCCGATAACATTCAAACAATCTCCAAAGTTACCTGGTTTATCTAATTATCAACATTTTAATGAAATCGTTTTATAAAAAAAAAAAAAAACTGTAATTAGGTATATCTATAAAAACATAAGTCATATTATGATAAAGTTATAATAAAATGATCAAAGATAATAATATATGCTTATTAAAAAACCATGCGATAGTTTTTTTTATAAGGAATTTTCTTATACAACAAATTTATTTGAATTTGAATATTATGAATCATGACTGTCAATTCTAAGTTAATTTTCTCACAATTATTTTAACTAGAAATAACATTAGCAACTTTGGCAATTTTTAATATTTATTTCGTAATATATTTTCTGGGATATAAAATATTTAATTTTCAAATCGCTAAACGACAATCAGTAACTACCGTAGAATATATTCATATAATTTATTTTAATGTGCTTACATAATTTTTTGTTTAATTGGCTTATTAGGTTGCATAATAATATAAATTACATATACTTTTTAATTAAATTGATTAAAAACAACAATATGTATTTTTTTGTTCCTATCAATAAGTCTTTCATATATATTTATTTTAAATATCGTACTTGAATGAAATACATCTTTAAATCCATTCGTAAAAGTAAATAGTTAAAATCTCTCAACTGTATTAAGTTTTCATATTAAGTTCACATAAAACTTCTTTACGATTAACATGAATAAAACTTTTCCATAATTATATAGATATCATAATATTACTTTTTATATGCTCAAAAGTATCTAATATTATAGTATCAAATGAATTTGAAATGATATAACATACGAGTATATAGACTACATGACAATACTCAAATTATACCATGATTGTATACTCAGCCTACATATTTAAAAATTATAATTTTAAAAATTGTTGATTGAATAGTGTACAATATATATAATTACATTAAACACTTAGTTAAATTTTAAATTATTTTACTGCGGCTCGAATTTTAAAGCTTAATAAGCAACTAAAAAAGCACACGGTTGTTTTAAAAAATCAAAAAAGAAGTATTTTATTTAAAAAAAAAAGCCAAAAAAAAAGTATGATCAAAAATTAACACAAACTAGTTATAAAAATGAATAAAAAAAATTGAAAAAAAATTATTTACCATATACTTCCCTAGATTTGCAGTAATGAAACTGACTCTATTGTCGGTCGGATAGAATATTTAACATTTAACATAAAAATAGAAAAAACGAACTCTTTACATCTTGAAGTGATCGGTGCATAACTTCATACAAGAGGTTTCAAATTACAAAATCCTAAGTTTTAAATTTTGAAATGATCGATATCGATGTTATAGGCATACTCACCGTATAGGTACTGCACTCTATATTTATGTAGATCGACAATCTATACATTTAATACATTTAATAATCAAGTCGATAACGAAAACAATAATAATCCAATATAAAACATTTAGTCTACATTCTGGATTTTTACGTTTCTTATTTATTCCATTTTTTATTATTACGCTATGATAGCATAATAAACATAAAAATTCTACAGCTGAAATGACTGAAAAAAGGATTTATATATATAAAAAAAAGCAAATATAAATTGGTTTATCTGGAATCAGAATGACGTGAACCGAATTTATGTATGAAAATTAGATTTCTATCTGATACATAAAAAAAAAGCAAATGCTTTAAAATCCGAGCCCTAATTATTACATATTTTTAATATTGTTAAAAATATACAAAATAAACTAATAAACTATTAAAATATAACGGAAATGGAGTTTTGCATTACACGGTAACAGAAATTGTATATATACATATTTTATTGTATTCTGACAGTTATGTTAGTATATTACTTGCCAATTAATTTTTAGCTTAAAAATTTTAATAATAAATAATAACTATTTTAATCTTATATTATATATTATACTATATCTTATATTTTAATCTTAGAAGGTAAATAATTTAATTTTTACTTTATTGATTGTATAATAATTTAATTTAGTTTTTACTTAACTGATTGTACAATACCTTAAGAATTAGTTATGCCACATAGGTATATAATTTATGGCGTAGTTTAGGACACGGGTTTGTTCTCCACGTATTTATCTTTATTCAGAATTTATATTTTATTTTTTATCGTATATCGTATATTATAATATACGGTAATATTATTACCGTATAATAACATGATGTATATTACACAACGGTCAAATTAGCATGCAACAAAATAATAATATATAATCTTTTCGATTGTATAAAATAAACTATAAATCGTGTAAGTTCTTAATCCATTATCCATCAATCTGTCAATAATAAAATAAATATATGTTTTTCATCTAAAGAAAACTAATAAATTATTATTGTAAAAGTGTCAAAATGCTTTACAATATCCATTTTTTTTCTAATCTATAAAAACTCTATTTATTAAAATATTTTCAATCCTTACTTTATTGTTTCTATTTTGATTCATAATCTAGTAATATCATATAGTTTAAGACAAGATATTAGTAATAGGAGATTGGCAAATATATATTATTTAAATTATAAGGAGTTTTGCCGTTTCTCACTGAAATTGATCACTTTTAAAATTATTTTTAATTAATAATCGATTACACACCTTTAATTAAATTATTTTAGTTAAATTTAAAGTGATTCTTAATTATTAATAACTTCATGTATTTTTTTTTTTTATAGAAAACGGGTTATTAAAGTATAAAACTGAAATTTGTAATGGTGGAAAACGAGATATACGAGTATATTACTATACTGGCGGAAAAGTGGAATACCTTATTATAATAATTAATAACCAATATTTTATCGTTTATATTCATTAAATGATTTCAAAGTACATTGTCATATTATCTTATATGTTTTTGTTTTAGTATAATATATATTAATTATACATACATATATATTATATAATATATAAAACATTACATATAATAATAAATTAATAAAGTTAATACTATGTTAACACGCGTTAGATTAATTAACATTAGTCAAAACATAATTGTCATTGTAACATTTCAATTGAATTATGAACCAAGTATTTTAAAGATAAAATTCAAAATTAATAAATAATTATACTTCATGTATATTGCTGGTTTTACATTTTTATTTTAGAATCGTAAATATATTTAAAATCATATTATTATGTTGCTTATGCACTCGCTTTCATTATTATGTTTTATGTTTATTATCCATAAGATATAATTACTTTTAATAATTATTCATTTTTATATAATATTGTTAACTTTCTTCAATACAAACGCATCACTATAATCCATATTATAATCTACATAAATAGATATATAGCGTGATATAAGGATGTACGATGTACTTAACTTATAGTTTTAGTAAAACATATTATAGTAACCATATTTATTGAACTATAAGTAACTATTACTTACATGATTTTATTCTTCATTAGAATTTTCATTTCGTATAGGTACTTATTTTAGTTTTAAGTCGTCTATAAGCAACAAGCATGCAAGTATATTACTAGTTACTGTCAGATACACAAACATCCGTATTGGATATTATATATTATGATATACCTATAGCTAGACCTCAGGTTTAAAATCAGTTGGGGAATTTAATGCATCTCCTCGCCATAAGTTACCAATGATTCGTAATAATAATAATACCTACGTATGATAACTACACACGTGAGATTTCAAATCTAGTGGAAAAAATCATTGATTGCTATACTAACGCATTTATACTGTCGAGATTCAATTTCATACGGTTTGAGTGATAATTTTCCACTCGTATCACCTGGAATAATGGCAACAACCAGATCATAACACAGATAACCGTGTCCGTGATCGACATGTCATAACATCAAACTATGTTTTAAGAAATCATCAACGATTCGACACAATATTATAATAATATTATTATCATTATTACCGTCTGCGCGCCATGATGGTGGCACACACGATAAGTAATGGTCGTTTGAGCAAATATAGTATATTTTACTTGAAAATTTATGTGGATCAACTCTTGTGAGTTCCGTGGATACATCAATTGTTCGAATACTCGGATATAAGAAATATTATATAATTTTTTACGGATTGACCGAGTATATGCTTTCCAGTGATAGATATTCCCAAATTCAAATTATTTTCGTTTTCCCCGTCCTGTAAGTAAATTGATTTTCACATTTAATTTACACTGAGTGACTCAGGAAAACAATATAGTCCTTACCTAATTATTTCAAGATCTGCAGGCTTGGTGTATTTCATAATATTAAATGTTTTCTTACTACATAACTGTATCCTGTTGGATGCAAATAATGATCAAGATTTATAGTGTATGGTGTTCGGAAGGGGAAAGTTCAACACAACGGGGTAAGGAAAACCAGAGTTGAAACGTCATAAATTCGGAGCGGTCGTGTTCAAAATAAATAGATAACAATTAAAAAAATTAAACTTCTGCAAGGGTTCTAAAACGTAATGATAAAAATATTAAACTTTCCATAGAACGATTGATACGGAAAACTGAAAAATAAAAATTACAAAACAAATCATGACAGTTAATTTTTTTATTTTTATTTTTTTTTTCTGTGGACAAATTTTTATTACATAAATTAATCATTAAATTTTTAAATTACTTATACTTATTCAAACCAATATATTAAACTGATCTAATATTAATAAATACTGCTATGCTATAATAGTTATTACTTAATACAAATCAATAATTATTTTATTTTATCATATATAACTACATGACTCATGAAGATTTATATAGATACTATTTTTTTGAACGTTAATTTCAGTATCAAGTTTAAGTTACCTATGTTTAAAAAAAAATTTTATTTTTACTACACATAGGTACTCGTATATTTAACAACGAGTTTTCATGTAAGCTTAAAACGGTTATAATAAATTAATAACTGGCTCAAAAAATGTTTTTTTCGGTGATCTTTTTGCTAAAATGACTCCCGCCAGGTCTATGAATGAAATGGATTTTAAGAAAAAACCCAAGCTCTGATTCGAGGTTGACTGGAAAGACGGCTTCTAGTAAAAAAGTCATTTTTATATTCTTGTCTTTCAATTGTGTACCTATATACGTTTTTTTTTATTCATTTGAAAAACGGGTCTAGTAAATATGTAATAGCCCCCTCCATCATAGTTCCTGAAACTATATTTTGTATTTTATACCTACTGTGCACGATTGGGTTTGAGTGTCCGCTATAAAAATAATAACAGTAATGTGTGGAGAAAGGACCTCGTGGTCGTTGTGTAAGACAATATTATTACCGAGTTCCGTGGTGGGGTCACTGAGCGGTAACCGTCCGGGTAAAAGCCTCATGTGATGATACCGAACACTGTATGACGTACCGAGCTCGTGAGAGTGCAAGTGCTTCCCGCGCGGGTGATATAGTGAGAGTGCTTATTTAATTCATATATATTAATATCTACCGGTGAAAAAATATTATTTTTTTTTATACTAGACTGTCGATTTGGTTGTTATTGTTGTTGTTTTTGTTGTTGATATTGTTATAAGTATAAGAACTGTGCTATTGATGTTAAATTGTTAAAATGAAGGTACGTTTATACATTTTTTATTTTACTTAGTAAATTTATTTTCTTCTACTATATTATGATGATCATTTGAATTGATTTAATTTTTCTTTAAATCGTAACCATATACCTACTAGGTATATTATTTATAATAACATTTATCGATAAAACGAACAGAATTAATTTAGACTTATAAACTTTATGTTTAATAGTAAATTTATTAACAATTTTAGTTCTTAGAATATTTTTCATAAATATACGTTTTCATCGTTGTAGATTGATCATTAACTTATACAATAAATTTCAGTAATTTATGTGTCTACGGCAATATCAATATTTTTTGTTCGGTACATATTATGCATATATTGTATAATACTAAAATATTTAGACTATAGGGTAATAACTAATAGTATAACATAATTGTTGACTAGTTAAACTTACTTAAGGTAATTTTAATTTCTTAACATATCAGCCGATTAAATTTAAATTGCCCATAACTTTTCCTATAATGATGTATTTCCAGTCTACATTTTAATACACAATTAAATAATTTTATATTTAATAATTAAATGTCTTAATTGCATTTTAATTAAACAAAATTTAGTTCAGTTAAGTATATCATATAATGGGAATTGATTTTTGTTCTAGATAAATTTCAAAATTTAGTGTTCAAAAAACTCATTAAGAAATCTTATACATATTATATATATATATTTATTTTATTTTAATTAAATTTATGTAGTTTTTTTATAATAAATAATAAATTGATTTATATATATATATACAGTTTACTTATGGTGAAAAATGTTATTAAAACATTTTCAATCACGCATACTGCATAAACATTTTAAGCCCTCTGATATTGAATTTTGATACTAGAACATGTAATTATTATTTTCATAACGTAACGTTTTTGCATTTAAATGTTGTGTATATAATATACTAAATTATTCAGCTTTCCCATTAGCTACGCATCGCCTGGGGTTATTAAAATTAAAAAAAAAATTTTAGTCTCGTTTTCATTCTAGTAAAAGTTTTCACTAGGTTAAATTTACTTAAAATTAAAATGTTTAATTAATAAAAAAATGATATTTACCTACTAATTAATGTCACATTAATCTTGCATAATGCTTTCACTATTAAACTATTACTAAATAATTGATGAGACGTCATCTTCATGAAATCATGAACCATTGTATATTTACTTTCGAGAATTGCTGCTATTATTAATTACTCGATTTCATTAAGAAACTTATTGTTATTTTAATCCTCGACACATTAGCCGACGTTAGCCTGTATGTATTATTAAATATTGTGATAATGTCATTCTATGAAATTATTTAAAAAAAAAAATACTGCTATGATTTTGTGTTTATGACTTATGAACCAAATATGACACTTGCTAACATTTATAAATATTTCTTAAAATTGTCGTTATTTCGTTATATTTAGTTATAACTTAATAGCGAGTCTTAAAATCGAATCAATTAATATTGGCGTGAATAATGTGCAACGTAATAGTTAGATTAAAAAGTACAATTGATCATTGGGAACTTGAAAAATATCATAAACACAAATTACCCGACAGTTGGTATGTAAAATGTCTATATTTGTTGCATTCGTATAGCTATATATGTATTTGCCGCCAAAACATCAACCTGCGGCAGTGTTAACGTCTGAAGGTGAAAGTCAGTTGTAACGGCATTAAACATCTCACGCGCACAATACAAAAAAAAAAAATAATATTAAAAAACTGAATACAATAGTAATAATAACGATAATAGTGATAAAAATAATAGTTACAATTGTAAAATAAATGATTGTCTTTTCTGTATCGGCAACAGCACAAACAACTTAGATAAAGATATAGGTACTTATACGTATTTTAAGTCGTTTGACATGAGACATGAAACGTAGAGGAAAATGTCCCAATTATTACAAATGTGACCATTTAAATTTACATGAATTATATTTTATAACTTACAATTTGATGTATCTTCTCACATACAGACGAAATATTGTCACTGTAATGATATAAACCGTAATTAAAACAAAAAATGTGTACTTCATTTCTCTGAATTGACTTAGAAATAATAAAATTTCACAGCGTTTGATCATCAGGTTTTATTTTAATTCACTATAGAACTGACTTTAAATAGGTTTATTTAATTTAACCAAGGTACTATGTTATAATTTTATTAATAATTACCTAGTCTATATGAATATGAAAGTACGATTTCTATGACAAAATTATATAGATCAATACTGTATTGAATATTTTATAATTTAGAAAAAAAAACAGTATTCTTTTTGTAACAGTTTTCATGTAATAATTAGTTTGTAAATTGTAGGTAAGTAAAATCTAGATAATCATTATTGAATAATATTTATTACAGTACTTTACATATTACAATAAATGTCTAAACGATCGTTTTAAACAGAAACAATAATTAAATTACCGATTAGCCTCAGTATACTTTGATTTAAAATTCTTCACCATTACCACCGATTCGGCACCAATATCTACGTGCAAATAATTAATGGCCTCTGACAGTCGGTTATATGATGTGATATAAACTGTCACTATAGTGACGTTAAAATACTACATACCTAATATTCACGGAAAGACAAGACAGGTAGGACTAAATGCAATATTCATTTGGTACTCTAGTTTAATACTCTAACCTAACATGGTCATACTCTAGTTTAATGTGATCGTTATGATCACCTACTGCAGTTCACGAAATGAACATCAAAATTCAAATTAGTTTGCAAAACGAAAATTGGAAAACAAATTAAGTGTAGTAAGTGTTGAGCATTAAACGGTGTAGTCCAATGTCTGGGTATATGTTTGGGCCAATAAAAATGTCTTTCTGTCGCCGCCGAGGTGATAATATTAAATTATTATAATTATTATTAACCTTATGTACTTCGACCGGTAAGCGATTATTAAGTAGTGTATAGTGTATACATTGCTATTGATTCCAAATTACATACTTAGTGTCGACGACAGTGCACAGCTCGCGTTTAGAAAGCATGAACGACTCAGCTCACCCACGAGCTACACGCCACTGTAATGCACACCTATATAGATATTTTGTCGATCGCGTCGTCAACTGTCATCACCATTGATATTTTATACGACGAAAAAACAGTGGCCATCGATCGTCTTTATAAATGTGAACACGTATTGGGGGCGATCTCTAAGTACCAATGGAATATCATTGAATAATGAAATATACGTGCATACCGTTACACGGGATTTAGCAATAATAAGTCACTGCTATATACATGCTTATATACCTAGTCGATTAACTGTAGCGGTCGAGAATAGTTCGACCCACAAAGGTCATCAAGTGATTTCGCGTGCCTGCGGACAAACGTAATTTTTATGACTCGTATTAAGTACTTGATAATGTTGCGATGATCGTCAATTCGATACTATAAAAATAACTCTATAGCTATACGTGTACTATTAAGATCCCAAGTGAAATTATTTATTATTTTTTGCTGTGTCATCGGTGTTTTTTATTCATTTATTTTTTTATATCGGAAGAAGAGCGGGAAATCTATTTATATCTCTGTGATATAGCAAACTATAAAATGGTAGACAATTTCCGAGTAGGACTCCAGCAGATTAAATAATGATGATCGTATATTCTTTTTAAAAAAAAAGTTTGTTCTACACGTCAAAATGTAATGTCTTTTTAACCAAGTCACAACAGTTTCCAAAAAGTAGGGAAGTTGTTGGAAAAAAGAGTACTAATAAACAAATATTTAGGTTCATACTAACTAATTTTACGCTCATGTTAAATTTGAGTTATATCTATAATAATAATATAGCACCGTAAAGTGATGTAGAATAATTTATTATCGTATACCAATATTTGTTTATGAACTAATAAAATAGTATATTATTGTATAATATAAAAAATACCACTGAATTGATTTCTTATTTTAAAAATCTATCCTATCACCTGGATGATCCACTTGATGACGATCACCTGGCTTACTATCCATCATCCTTGTGGTAAATTAGTAAATTACTGAGAAGTAATGATGGGAAAACGGTCTCTCGTTGTATGATGGTTCAAAAACTGAAAAAAAGATATAGAACATAGATGGTTAAATAATAATTAATTATTCAAATTCTAATTTTTGGAATTTTTAAATATACCTACGTTCTAAATATACTTAAACCATATTTTCAAATCTTTGTAAAAAGTATCTTGAGACGATACAAATTACTATTTTACAAATGAGAGTTATAATATGTCTAATGTAAATTATTTAGAGGATAAATAATAATGAAATTACCTATGAAAATAGTCCTTAAAAACAATAATACAAAAATAAAAATTATATATGATATTGAATTTAATATCTATTATACTCGGAATATTTTTATAAACTATAAATATTGATACATTATGTTAAATAACTTGAAAACTATTAATTTAAATTTTGACTGTGATACGTAAAAATTTTCAGGAAATTTATTCACCAAATAATTTACAATAGAATAGGGGTTTCTCATTTTGAAAATAGAAGTACTTCTTCAGGAGTCAGGACACTCCTTACTACTCTAATCCTGAGAAAGCGACACATTTATTTCGTTCAGGTTTATACTAAATAATATAAAGTAATCTTATTAAACCATGTGATTACGATGAACACTTAATCTAATTTACGGAAGACTAGTGAACCAGTAAACCGTTAAAGAGATTTTATATATGATTCTGTAATAAAATAATGAATAGTTTTTTTTTGTCTTCTTCGTGGGAAGGGGGGTGGATAAAACTTACTGTTATTGGCAACATAATAATTTAAGAGAATTATTTTACTATTTAGTTTTATAAATTGATATAATTTTTTATTTAATTATGTAACTTTTATTTTTAAATTATTATAGGAAGAGTATGTAATAATATACTAGTACGTATACAATTTGTCCATTTGATCTCTCTCGTCCGAAATACACAGTTGCTTATTTGCAGACTTATTTTTTACTAATCAATAATTACAACTAAATAATTTGGAAAGATAATCATCTACAACAACCGAACTTGAGTGATTGGCCCAAACCTGTAGAATGGCCTGGGGTATTGCTGAAAAATGTACTTTCTTTGAAACTCTGGAGTTTGCTTCAAGGACGCATCTAAATATTTGATTCCCCATCTCTAATAATTTATGTTACCGGAGAGACCGCATATATGTATCATTAAGTCACACTACCGTTAATGCATGAGTTTTTACCAAATATACGACTTCGATCCTGTTTAAGGTGTAACGAAGGTAAACTGGTTTAAATTGTCTGTATAAACACTATAAACTATAAATGCATATGATATTTCACAATAATTAAAACCAAATAAAGATTTCACCCACTTTTGTTACATAAGTTATAGTGATGAATATGTAATATGTATAACAATACGTTTTTAATGTTTATTGGGTACTTACAGAAATATGTTACAATAAAGTAATTGGCAATGTCCCAACATATACATCAACTTATAATTTAAGGAGTTATACAGTCGAGTGAATAAACAATGATGCCACAAAAGATTTGTATGGATTTTTTAAAATACATAATTTGTTCTTTGAATTAATTAGATAATCCACTTATTTCGTATATATATACATTAGAGTCAAACATAATAACCTCTAAAATTTGAAAATAATATGAGCCTAATAAAAATAAAAATATTACGCTGTAAAGAGAAAAACCGAGAGAATTACGTAAAACTAGAATATTCGACTTTTAAAATACAATTCCTGTTTAGATTAAACAAATAAAATAATCTATTTTTTTTATAACTATGAAATATTTTAGGGAAAAAATATATATAATATTATATTAGATAGCACAGTACTACAGTGCGTCTTCTACAGAATGACTTTAATTTGTTTAAAAATATACACACACACCTATATTATACCTATTCTATGGCTATTATATAATACGATCTATATTATGGTTATAAATAAATACAGAATATAGGCTAGGCATTTTTAACTAATTAAATTAACTATAATACATACGTAGCTAAATTATAATGGCAAAATAGGTATTAGTTAATTTAACAGAATTTGGATAATCATACAAATAAACGATGTATTAATATTAATCCCAAGATATTAAATATATTATGTAATTTTAAACATATTATATTTATTATTTTAAACCCCAAAAGACATTAATTTCCATTAATCGTTAGAAAATAATTCACTATTAATGAACCAATAAAAATATATTTAAGGTAATTTTATGAATTTTATAATATTAAAATGATATTATAAATAATATAAGTGAGATAAAATATAATCTACTACACTTACAACAATAATATAAATATAAATCAAGAGGCATAAAACATGTCTTCATTGTAGGTACTTTGACTAAACTACGTCAGATTAAATCGTAAGGAAAAAGTTACACCAAATTTGTCACATGAGTCACAACTCACAAGGACCTCGCACATAGATATCTGATGGCAAAGACGTTCCACTCCATTATGACTAACATACAATGTACAAATTACAATTAAAAAATTCCTGTCCTCAGTCCAAATTGCATAGAGTCTAGAAATGAATTACACAATCCAGAAAATCTGTACGAATCTATCGGTTTACTTTCAAATGTATATAAATTAATTTCTTATTAAAAAAAAAATACAATGTATGATAAATTTATAGCTTAATATAATGTAAAATCAATGTTCACCTAATGTAAACTAAAACAATTTGATGTTAATGTGCTAAAATACCTAGTAATATAAAATAGTACCTACCAGTAACCATATAGTATAAAAATTAATAGTAATCAAAAATACAATTAAGTATTAACTAAATTAATTAAAAAATATACTTTATGCCATATAATATTAAATATGACACACATAGAATTGTATATTATGGCGAGATTGGAAAAACGATAAAATTTAAACTGCCCAAGAAAAATTTAAAAAATAACAAAAAATCAATATTGATGTAGGTAAATATGAATTTAACTATGAGTTTAGTTTAAAATATTAAGAAATTTATAAATATACACTTGTATTAAATTTATATAGTAATAATTAGTTTCAATTACAAAATTACAATACTAAAATGCTTAAAGATAGAAATACGATTAAATCCATAGAACCAACATTTTTACTACCTATTTAGAATTTGAATATAGTTTAAAATTAAATGTCAATATCAACATGTATTTTGATAAATATAATATAAGATTAATAAATAATAACAATATTATAAATTTATTATATCCTTATAAAAACAAATGGAATTCAATATGAGTATTATAATTTTTGCTAAATTATACTTTTTTCAACAACTAATATAGATATTAGATAGCTATATCACGAAAAAAAAACTGTCATAATTTAATATTATGTATTTTGATTTTATGTAACAAATGTAAGTGAAAAGTGATATGTACAACAACAAAATTATAATGACTACCGTATAAAATAAACCATGTATTTCATTATTTATTATGTATGTATTATTATACATACATACCATTCGGTACATAGTGTCCATCTTATGTTATTATTAATTAATATGAAGATACCAATGGATGTATAGTTGATTTTTCTTTTATAACATAACGTAAAATTACATGACAATGTAAGGATTTTTTAACATACCATGACTAATTAATATTTTGTTGTACTTCCCTGTTAGCCGGAGATATAGTTATCCAAATTGCGTGTTAAATTTTTTTTTATGTATAACACATTAAATAATAAATTTTAAAATACAAGAAAAATGTTGGATAATTAACAATCAAATTCAATATAAAACCAATAAAAATAAAGAGAGTGGGGTTGATCATATTGTGTTTACTGTATCATTGTATCATTATAATTTATAAGTAGTGATGATATGGATTATAGTTATTATTAACTAATAAATAATAAGTATTTAATTATACGTGTGTAAAATATAAACTGGCAAAAGTCGTAAATGGGTCTCGTAGTATTAAATAATACTTTTATATTTAAATACGATAACATCACCATAAAAAATAAACTAAGAAACTAAAATTTATTTCTAATTTATTAGAAAATAGGTTTTATTATACACTGTGCCTCGTAAAAATATAGGTAATTATATACAATCCTGTGTGGCTGTATATCACCCATTCCGGAACCCGAAATAAAAACTTTCCCACTTCATCTCATAACGTCAACAGGAAGGAAGTATTGAATATTGTACATATTATTATTACATTTTACTGACACGTCTCGATTACTCGAAACACCTTATTATTTTTGGTAGTATTCGTGATTCGTGAAAATATTTCTCTAAAAAATAAATACATAACATAGTCACCTTATTGGTAATTAATTTATTACATAACTAAAAAACATGCAAATAGATATACATACGTCATTTTACACCTATACTATGAATTATAGACAATACGTATTTCAATCATAGAAAATGCTCAAACTGTAAACAAAAGCTGTGTTTAAATTCTTTAAAAGCATTTTAAAATATAATAAGGTAATATTGTATTTAATCCGATTTTATTTGCTTTATCAATTATCGGCTTATATTTCTAAATTCAAATTCGGAAACATTGACTGACACTATTTTTGGTTTTTTTATGAATCACTGTCAACTGATTCAGAATTATTGTGTAATAATATTATAAAAATTGATTAAATTCAACACAATATTTACTTTCGTTTAGTTCTTAAAACAATTTCACTATATATGAAAAATAATAAATAAATACCTTTACTGCGAAACGAAGAAAGCAAGGTCTGGGTCGTCTAGGGTCAACTATATAGTATCTGTGTTACGCAACTAAAATATCTAAGCAGCTTTACTTGGAACCGGTTCAAATCACGGGGAATAAAAATAAACATAGACATAAATATTAGACTACGAATCTTACTTCTGGGGAAATCTAAAAAACTACATTGACGACAATAACCAATATTAATATAAAACTATATTTTAATAGACTTAAATTAGGCTCGTATATTTTTACTTCAAGGCTACACAAATAGTAAACTTTATGATAACTGATAAGAATTATTTGAATTATTTAAAAGTAAAATTAATTTATACCTTTCACTTCTACATGTCCATATTATGTAGAATAAAAAATCAAAAAATCTTCTAGAGCTTAATTTGGAAAGATAAAGAAAAGTATACTAGTATTATATTATTTTTATTTCCTTTCAAATAATGATGATTTTTTCTAGGTATAAAAAACCTTTTTATCTAAATAAATTTAAACGATAATGATAAAATTGATATAATAACAATACATAAATATTTTCATTTAAATGTGTATACTTGTACTATGAAAGTCACAAGATTTAAAAGTGAATAAAATATATGTTTTAAATTATTCTATTATACAACTTTTTTACTTTATAGTAAAAATAAATATCATACAATTTATTTATTTTTAATATATTATTGTTTTTTTTTTTATTATTTATAAGAAAATAAGTGATGTTTGTTTTAATTGGTTACTTATTATAAATATATTTAAATATTTTGAATTATTCAAAACATATAATATAATCGAGGATCTTAGAGTACCTACCTAATCTACAAAAAAATAACTTAGATTAATGGTCTGGTGAACAAATAAATGAAATCGAATTAGGTTTTAATAATAATATTACAATGTTGTAAAATCAATAACCATATAATTAATGTAGGTAATCAATTCCAATTTTATCTTAGAATACAATATTATTAATTAGTCATAGTTAAGTCATTAATCACCACGTTATATCATGGTATAGCAGTGTTATTTAATAAGTAATAAGTAATTACAATTTACAATGGATTTACTATTTGATATTTGGCTAACGATCATAACAATACATGCAAAACAATACTTGTAATAATTATTAAGCCAAATTACATTTAATATGTTAATCGAGTACGCGTGCGATGAATGTTATAATACTTATAAATTATAATAAAACCCATATCATGTTTAATAATATGTAAGCAGTGTCTAAATGAGGTAACGTATTACTTTCATTTCAAGATGACCGGAACTAGCTATATCAGGATAAACGGGTTCTGTAATAACAATATTAAACAAACCCAAACTTTCTCCTACTATACAGAATAATAATAACATTTAAACTTAACATCACATAACTTATTAATCACACTTTAAAACATTACAAATGTTTCGTAACTCTTACTATAATATGAGTCGTTCGTTGTTCTTACAATTTCATGAAATTAGTTCTGCGATTTGATACACAAACTGACACAATCTGTCATTGCAAAAATCAACTGTAATTATTATGATGTTATTTTTTTTACAGATCTTCGTGTTGGCAATTGTCATTTTCGCCCTTAATGGTTATGTAACGAGAGCCACATCATTGGACCCTCTCGAAAACGTAGAAATCGATGAGACGAAAACCGATAGAGACGATTCGAGAACCAAGAGATCTGGGAATATATTTTCATCACTATTGAAGAAAAAATTAGGATTACTCGGCTCATTATCCGGCACATCATCGGGTAAATCTATTGGTCATTCCGCGGAAAACTTTCCAGAACATTTCGAAGAACCATTGGTATGTCATGTTTGTAAACTTTTTAAAAAGATTAAATCAAATGTACGTGTCTTAAATATACATTTAACGTTGACAATAATCGTTAATGTATTATTTATGAAATCTTAACACGAATCTATGTATTGCATTTTAGTCTTACCACACAAAATCGTTCAATTTGTGGGGCATTAAAAAAGCCATCATGGGTTCAGTGTTTCAAGCTGCAAAAGCAATAACGGGTGGAGTGATTGCTCTCAAGGGACAATTGATCAAAGCTAAAGGGCATGTGGTCGTGGCTAAGGGCAAGCTGATGCAGACCAAAGGCGAAGCGATTTCAAACTTTGGTAAAACAATTGCGACACATGCGTTCGATGTCCATCAGGAACCACAACTGGACATACATTCCAGCGTAGGCCTATACAACCATTTACCTGTAGCGCCGATACACCAGCCAACCAGTAAATATTATCCACCGACAACTTTTTTCCTTAGGTATAGTATTTTTAATGTATACACTATACACTTTCTATTTATAGGTTACGGAACTGCTACTGCGTTTGGATACCAAGGACAAGTGTACCCGAGTAACGGGTACCAAGGTAACGCGTATTCCAGCAACGCGTACCAAGTTGCGGCCCCCAGTTACCAGACAGGATTTGGGGTTCCACAAACAGGATACGGCGGTAGCGTGGCTTACAACGGATACGGCGGTAACGGCTTTACGGCAAAAAGAGCCGCAGTGCAGAATGCACAGGAATCCACTTCCAATCAAGTGCAAAGTGCATGTAAGTACAAAATGATACATTTGATGGACATAATATTATATACTAAATGCTTAGTATCTTTTTCAATAATTCCAAAAATAATCTATGGAAGAATTAATAATACGCGATAAACCTAAACCAAGACCCGCAATTTGTTGACCGTTTGTAACCTAGATTATAATCAAAAAGTTGTAAATAATTATTTAAAACATTTATTGCAAGTATTTCTAGCAACTAAATTAGAAGTGATAGGAAAAAATATAACTTAGACATTGTTTTTAGTTTACCAGTTGATGAAGTTTTATTAACTGGTACTATATAATAGGTTATGAATTTACTTTTTATTTTTTTTAAATAATTAATAAAACATTGATAAAGATGTATTAAGTAAGCATATTTTATAGGACCTACCAGGAAAAGGTTATGATAATTTAATCGTAATAGAATTGATTTAAAATTGTTGACACGAATGTTACTTATATAAATGACATTTATTTTTAAAAACTCAAATTAATCAGTATGAAATATAATATTAACTATATAAGCGGAAATGTTAAATAACCTATATGAGTTATATAACTTGAATTTCCTTGTTACAACTGATACTCGAAACTCGAAAATCTTGATGTATAATAGGCTCATGATAATAAATTTAAATATTGCCCATCTGTTGACTAGTTATTCAATTTTGACGGTATTTAAAAAATATATAAACACAGTTATAAAATAAACTTAGACAATTGTAGTTTTACAGGATGTTTTGAGTAGATACTAAAATTAATAATTTGAATAAATTATTATTTGTTTGTATAGGTAAGTAATTTTTTTATTTCAAAATCATGTTTATTAATATAATTAATGTAATAAATATCGGTATGTATAAGAAATCAAATATTTCGAAATTAAGTACTATAAAACCGTCATTAATTTTTTTCACTTAAGTTTTAAATTAAAATGTACCTTCATCTATCTTTATGATGAAAACAATAATTTTCAATACTACCTACTAGGTACCACGTAATAATTCCTTTGTAATGTGTATTATCAAATATCAACCGATTTTATTATTTTAATTGCAAACATTTCAAATTAAAATATGTATGTACTTAGCATTAACCGTAAGATTTTATTTTTGTAGACCTATGTAGTCAATTGATAACGAAGTAAAATATTACGTTATTGTGTTGTTAAATACAAACTGAGGGCCCCGTGGCATACTTCCTCGTGTAGTTTGCCATAGTAGTAGTCAGTGATAGGTACTTTCTACAATTTGACCATTTTGTACGTGATTAGTGAGTATACCACGGAGGCACGTACACGGAAAATAAACATGCTTAGATGTACAAGACCGATTCGAATTTCGTAGACATATAAGTACCTATATAAATTAGAAGACGCATATTGAATCATAAAAAACATGGCACGGCCGAGTCAGCCGTATAAAAACGACAGTTGGATTTTGTATTATTTTCAACGCGTTGTATATATATTATAGTATAAATGTTATTACTTAACGTGTATTTTTGCGCAGTCGACAAGGATTCGGTTCACGCAGGATTGTTGATCTTCAAACCGATCAAAATGCCTGTGCAGAACGTACCGACGGGCGGTAATCTAGCGTCGTCTCCAAGCACGGCTAGCACACAGCAGGTGATCGGCCAAAGGCCTTCGCAGCAACTGAGCGGAGCGTTCAATCCTACGGACTTTAAGACGCCGCCGCAGCAACTGAGCGGTGCGTTCAATCCCACGGACTTTAAGACGTCGCCGCAGCAAGGTTATGGATTTCAAAAACAATTTCCCGCCGGATTCCAAGCGAACGCGCAATCCGAAGAATACTTGCCGTACTTAAGTCCCGGTTACCAAGCACAGAACTTTGGTTACCAGACGCCGAACCTCGGTTACCCTTTGAACGTTGGCAGCGCCGAACAGGTCGCGGGTCAGAGTTACAACAACGGGCTGCAGAACTTCGACTTCCAACAACCGGCCAACAGTCAAGAGTTGGGACAACAGCTGCAGGCTGCGATCTCTGCGGGCCAACAGCTGCAGCAGCAGCCGTCCTTTTCGCAAGAGAGTTACAACAGCGACCAACCCGACTTGACTTCGGGCACGGATGAGCGGATAGCCCAGCCGTCGTACAAACACGCTAGTCTGGCGGTCAACCCCAAGCGAAGTGTGCCTGCAGGACCGTCATTGGCCGAACGACTCTCCGCTGCGGCGGCCCAGTCGAAATCGCCGGTTATCACGAGCTACGGTGACGACGGCGAAGCAGCGAAAACGAAAAAACGAAGCGCACCATTGCCACCGTCTCACGCAGACGCAATCGTGCCGTTGAAGTACCACGACGACACGACGGCGGAGGATCAAGCCAGATTGAAGCACACCGTCCAACGGTTTTTCAGCATGCTACAGACACAACGCTGTAAGTACCTACCTACTTATAATAATATAATAAAAAACATCGGAAAAATTAAGTCCGACTTTGTGTTACTATTACAAAACCGGGTGAATAATAAATTGATAAATTCTCAGTGTATAATAATGTAAAGTAATGGATATACGAGTATATATATATATTATACAGATAGTAAGACTATAATGATAAAATATCTTTAATACCTAGTTAATACCTGCTAAACATTACCGACACTGCATTGTAATGACACTATATTGTATACGTCTTATAGATTTTTTTTTAAATAATATCCGTAGAAAGTTGCTATGTGATACACTATACAATGATTCCGAAAGTGATTTACACATTTTTTGTATCAAACTTTAACTTAAATTTTATTTATGATTGTAATTTTTTTTTATATATATATTTCTAAAACGTTTTATCAGAATCCGTATCTTTCAAATTTATGTCTATGTATTTTATATTTTTATTACAAATAGGTAATACCTGTAATAAAAATACCTACCCGTGACTGTACGATACGCTAGGAAATTAACAGTACATCGAGTACATCGTACTCGCGCGTGTTATCTCCGTTTTACTAACACACACCATTCCAAAATATACATTCAGCAGATTCAATTGTGTGTATATTTTAGCTCAAATATTAGATTATAATGCCTTATAATCAAACTCAATTGCAAAAAAAATATATCTGTTTTATACGACACTTTAATTTTTAAATGAATTACGAGCATTTTTAAATTTTAATATTTTACATGCTCATAACTCACTCAACAATAAAAATACCGTAAAACACTGACGAAAGAACACAAATAATGTTCTTACCTTTTCTAATTACAAAATTGAGACTGCTGAAAGTAAATTTTTGTATGGTATGTCGTATGTGTTAGTAATACGGAGAAAACAGTACAATACATACGAATATGACGTGACATCCTCCTTAATACATAATTTACATAATATTACGACTTACTGATTCGTTAATCTCGTTTCATTTCAGTTTTTAAAATCGAGAGCTTATTGATAGCTTACGATTTGCGTCATTAAAACTGGTATTTTTAACCAAATTTCGTAATCATTTTTTTTGTTAGGTTGTCAAAACGCCAAAACTACATAAACCTACACACGACCAATATTATTATACTTGTACAAAGTAATTATGTACTATTACTAATTAATAATTATTATTAACCTGGGCCAATGTAAAAGTACCTACATACTTGAAGGTCTTTGTTTTTCGTAATTATGACGATATAGAATATTTAAATATGCATTTCATTTAAATTCGTTTACTTTTCTATCAATAAATTACATATATTTATAATATAATTGATCTCAATGATTAATATCAATGATCATGTTTATGAGCTAGGTTTAAATTATAATTGCTTAAAACTATATAGTGTTAAAAAAATATACTAACAGAGAAAGTTATTTAGATTTTTCCATGCGTAAATAACAACTTTTACTCATTTCCACAACAACAAAAAAGTCACTAGGTATTAAAAGTTAAAACCTAATGATATATTAAGAAAAATTTTTCTCTGCACAAACGAATAAAAAAAATGATTAATTATAAACTATAATTTTATTCTAGGAACGTATCTACTATCTACTTATGGACTTAAAAGTAATCTACGGAATCAGAATAATTGTGAGAAAAACCATTCACACAAATCAAACATAGTCGGAATCGTCTTCAAACGACTATGTTTACATAGCTAGTCACTTTTATGATGTATTATTTTTTATGAATGTGCAACCCATTGTTTTATATATATTTTTTTTATTACTTATTAGTTATATTCTTACGTTTATATTGAAACATATAAGTTGCTCAAATTCAAATAAGAAGAAACATATTTGATTTAAAAATGTGTGTGAAGAAGTATTTAAAATTATCATAGCAATTATTTATTAATAAAAAATCGTGTTTTGTTTTTTCACGTTTTGAAGCCAGGGAAAGCAAAAATGATTTATTTTATAAACACATAATATATATTATAGTAGATACTTATTGTAAATTGTTAATTGTGTATTAGTAGGTATATTATGTAGTTAAGTAGTAATCATTTAATACGTTCATCAATTTAGTTCAAAATAAATTATGGGTTTAGTATAACACATATAGTTTAGAAAACATAGTGTAAATATGAAATTTGTCACAATTTAATACAAATATAAAACTATTAATTGTAAATTGATTAAAATAAAATTATTGTATAATATAACATAATATAATATACCCATAATTTTAAATTATCAAAATGTTTATATATTATTTTTATTTTTAGCCGATACTATACCTAAGATCAATATTATTCTTCCTCTAGTCTTCTTCCTATTATAGTATTATATTGTAAATATTAAAATTAAACTTTGTTGATTCCTATTTATACCGAACTATGGAGAATATAATTTTTAACTAAACTCGAACATACGGTATACTTGAAAGTAGAACAATTTATTTATTCATTAAAAAAAGAATGTTCACTTTTGATAATTTGTTTTTTACACATTTATTTTATTTTTTTATAAATATTATTTATTTTGAATTTGATCATATTTACCGCACTTTGGGCTTAGTGATTGACAACATATCGGTCCAAATGTCCAATTGTCGGTAGACTAATAATTTAAGAATACAACCAGCCGACTTAGAACAGCGCTTGTGTTCTTATTTTTTTATCTTGTAATCGATCACAAAGTCCTAACACCTCTGCATTACTTGCAAGTTAATCAATAACATTTTATACTCCTTTTTCAAGACTTCGTCCAATATCGTTAAATTAAACACCACACTGTATTTAATACATAATAATATTTATAGACATAACGTTGGGGGGGGGGTGCTATCCCATCTAAAAATTAAACAGTGTAATGTATCTCCTAGTGAAAAAAGAATTTTGAATTTGTAAGTTATTTAATTGTACAACAGACTAATATTTTTTAAGATTAACGACAGAAAAAAAATAATCTGAAGCTGTCTACAGATTTTTTTTTATCGAGATTAATGAATTGGATATAAAAAGTGATTATCTGATCTAAATTTAGTAATATCATCAGAAAAAATACTAAATTTAATAGGTAATCATAAATTCATAACCACTGAACGGATGTTTATGCGGTCATCTCGAAGTCCATCGTCTTCTGTTAATAAATTTTCACAAATGAATTCGGAGTGAAATTTATATTTTACTCCGGAGCATCACAACACAGCTGAGTAAAAAAAAAAAAAACAGTAGAAAAAGAACAATTATGAAAAAAGATGGTTAGTTTTATTTTAACAGTGAAGAACTGAAGCAGTTAACTTTTGTGAAAGATGTGACTTTTAAATTTCTTCCTATAATCCTATATACTAACGATAACAAAAAAAAAAAAAAAAATTAAGCTATAATCAAGTTAATTTATTAATAATTATTACACCAGACTATTATCTTTATGTAACCTAAAACTTATTTGTTTGAAAGCCTTCTAGCCAACCTCCACGTGGTGTCTTCTGGGTAAAGTTAGTATAATAGGCAAATACGAGATAAGTGTTGGAGTAAGTTATGGTAGGTAAGTACAACAGTAGTTAATAAAACTTAATTGTTATCTTATTACAAAAATTAAGTCACATAAAATAATTTGATTTAAATCCGTATTTTATAGAAGCTACTACAGTTTACAATCTATCTTATAATGGTTGAAAAACAAAGTAAAGAATACTCTTAAATTTTTAAGAAATATTTGTGGACAATTTGGTGCCAATAATTAGTTTCCAAGTTTATCGGGCTTTCACAAACATATATTCGGTAAAACTCGATTGCGTACGATTTTTATCTGCAACTTTGAAGCACTGTTAAATAACTGCTTTAAACTTATAGAACAGGAGTGGCTAAACTTTTTTTGGTCACAATCTACTAAAAATATACTTCACCTTTGAGGATCGACTTCCATAGAGATGGATTCTATTGAGATGCGATAGGTGATATTTGATAGGTGATAACGAAACCGGTTAATTAACTAGGATATTTTAGATTATCCAAAATGTGTTTGGTGAACTCATATCAATTTGCCCCGATTTAAATATTGGATGTTTATTTTCTGAATACATTTTAAATACATGCGTGGAGAATGGTTGTTTGTTTCCGCCAGAAATTTGAGCACAAGAGCCATCCGAAAAATTCTCGATAAATATTCAACTATATAATTGCTAGGTTATTATAATATTTTAACATTTAATTATTTTTATATAATTTTATTTTGTATACTATATTATAGTATATTTGTCGAAAATTGAAATTTTAAGTGGTACCGTAACTTAGTCATTTTTCCAAAATTTAAATTTTATTGATCACAATCGTACGTACAATCACTGATCGTACGCGATCGTGTGGTACTCCATAATATATTAATTGTATATCCTTGTTGTGTACATCTGTTAGTTACCACTACATAGTTACAATTGTTGATATTAAGATAATTACTTCTTAGTTCTTGTAATCTTGTCCGTAGTTACAAAACATAATTACAATTGAACATATTAGTATGTTTAATTACTGTCTATCCCAATGGAGTATTTAATATGATTTCATACCATCGGTTATAGCATAGGTTGTATTAAAATATGTAAAGAAACAGGAAATTTAACAGAACTGCAATGTGAGCTTATGTAATACAAAACATATTATATTGAGTTTTTAGATGTTGTTATTTATTAATACAACTTTATTTTTATATACTTATTATTAACTAATATATTTTCTAATTAACTAATTTTACAATCTTTTTTTTTTAAGCCAAATTACATTTTTTTTTTTTTTTGTTGTGATGATAATCTAATAAAAAAATTGTTGTTTTAAACTTAGTAACTAATGCATTTTTAAATACTTATATATTTTTATACTTATTCTAATTTAAATTGCTTTAAAAGTGAAGTACATTTTTTGAATATTCATAAAATTATATTTATTTTATTTATACTATTTTAAGTAGCTTAAATATTCTATTCATCTAACGTATATCCACTTACTTAAACTAATCCACTTACAAAAATCAATTTTCTTTGTAGCCTTTAAAGTTTCCTTATATGAAATCGGGTAAAACAGATTCTTAACTAAATATTGTGCTTCTACTTCCATTACATTCGAAATAGTCGGATTTTAAGGAGTCTCAACAAGAACTAAAAAAATTAAGAATTAAAACTAAAATAGTAGCAGTTTATAATTTAAATTTACCCTTTTTGCGTGAATGGATACCCAATGGGTACTTTTCGTAGAAAATTTGTTGATTTAACCCTTTCATTGGATATATTATTTGTAAATCACCATTGTCCAGTACTGAATAACTTCCATCTGTTAATTCCATATCGTTTTTTGTACACTTTACATGTAGATCTGGCACCCCAAAATATGCATTTTCAATAATCAAAGCACGGATATCAATAGTTTCTCTCTTAAATTTTTCACTGATTTCGGGAGAAAACCCTAATATACAAAGGTTAGTAGAAAGTTATAACAATTTTAATATAATTTTAAAATAACATACCCAATACGTTAACATAAATATCCTTGTATACATATCCGATACTGTTGGTTGCATTACAACCATAATTTCCAGTATCATTTTTAGTCAATGGTGTAATGGTAATAGAATTAGAAGTAACAGAACGTCTGGGATTTGGTGACGCTTCGCTTAATGGTCGACCATTATGAATCCATTCAATTGTAGGTTCTGGATTACCACTTGCTTCACATCTAATAACTGCAGTTTCCCCTTCAGCTCCTTCGACGATTTGTGGAACCACAGTAAAATATGGCACAGCTGTTAATTAATTCGTAGAAAACAAATTTGTATAAATAAGTTTATTGTGTAAATTATAACTATGAACTAATATAAATATTATTGTACCCATAACATCTAACTCAATGTTATATGATTGAGGTGATCCTACACCATTGCTAACTTCACATGTATATTTTCCCTTATCTTCAAATTTAACTTTTCTAATTATCAAACTTTTCCCATAATTTCCTTGGCTTACTCTTTCATTGGATTGGATAGGTCTTCCATCTTTAAGCCAAACAGTTTCTGGTAAGGGACTGGAAGTATACATTTAAAATAATAAGTTTATAAACAAACACATCAAATATACAACAACAAGTATAATATATCACTTACGTTCCACCATAAATACAAAACAATTCAACATTTTTATCCAACAACGCAACTTCATTTCTTCTAGTTACGTATTGTTGAGTAGGTGGATATTTATTTTGTAAAGCTGTTTCTGTGGCTTGAATAACATTCAAATTTACAAAATTTCCTAATTTATATTCGCCCCTAAAAATTACAAAAGTTTAGTTTATATTTCTGCGTGGTATTTTAATAATAAAAATACACATACGTTGTCAATGATTCTGCAAAGCAAAAATATGTAGATCCATCACTAGTTTTATCATCTCTAGTTACATTTGAAAACCAGAGGTTACCTTCTGGATCTAATGTTATTCTAGTGTTGGTAACGTATTGTATGCTGCCTACTTGATTCTAAAATTAAATAAATCAAAATCATTTATTATTTGTGAACTTTAAGTAAATTAATTATTTTTAAAGTATGTATTTACTCTTTTGAGCCAATTTATATTTGGCTTTGGCAATCCAGTTGGAGGATGACAAGGAAGTTTCAATGGATTACCTTCTTGAGCTTCAACATAGAGTTTTGGTTCATTTTTAAATGAATTTAATTCGGCCTTCACAACATTCACAGATTTAGATGTAGCTATACCATAAATATTTTCTGCAAAACATTGATATTGTCCTGTAAATAAAAAAAAATTAATTTAAATAATTAAAATTGATAACCTATAATTGTATACAAAAAAATATACCAATATCTTCATCCCTGGGTTTGGTAACAGTTAATGAACCTTGACCAGGTTGTTGAGTTATTCTGTCATTATATTCCTGCCAATTAAAATGTTTACCATTTTTCATCCAACGATACCTACCACAAAAATTTTAAATTCACTTGTACATAATTTAAAGATTATCAAATATGTAATGTATAATTTATAATACTTAGGAGCAGGTAATCCTTCTGCTTCACATTTAATTACAAATGGTTTAACTTGTTGATTTTCGACAGTGGCTACTTGAAATAGTACTTCGTCTGAATATGGTTCGTTAACAATTCTTGGTGGTGATTGAACTAGAATCATTTGATCACAAAAATATATAAATAAACAACATAAAAAATAATTCACAAAAGATCTGCCAAACTATGTGCACACATTTGTTATATGATTCTCCACATTACTATTTATGGATTAAGAAAAAAATTCTGTCAAAATATTTCACTCAATTGTTTCTTTAATATAATATATTTTTTACAATATGATAGTATAATTATTATGATTGTTATTACCTTTTAAATTTTAAATTTCATTAATATTTATTATGTTTTTATATCCATATACATAAATGATCAATGCTAATAACTTAAGACAATTGTCATGTTTCAAAAGTTAAAAATTGTGCAAGTGAAACTATTATCTAACTTTGTAGTGTACAATGAATATCTAATAAAATTCAATGTATTACTTTAATAAAATATATTCTTCTCACTTAAGTTTATAGTCAAAATAAAATGAAAAATTGCTAAGAATAATAATGAATATAAATTAATTGTACTGTAATGATTATTGATTTACATCATATAGGTATATTATGTTTTATATCTATAATATTAAATTATTATATCCATACTTTTATTTAAAAAATAAATGTAGGTAGGTACTTACTTAGAGATGAAGCTGTTACTAGAAATAAGAATAATAATCCAGTTGATTGTAGACAGCACAGTAAATGTTTGGATTTGCCGTACATTTTGTTGTACATTGTGATGTTCTTATGATCAACTATATTAAATATATTATTTTATTAAAAGCTAAAAAAAGGTATAAGACTACATAACCGGGTGACCTTATTTTTCAAATTTTTTTTATTTTTAAAGGGGTATTTTAACAACGAGTAAAGAACGATGGTGCTAAAATAAATTGGCGGAAATAATTAGTTTTAAGTTATGACGATTTACAATTATTAGGTACTGTATATTGTATACACGTTAAATACCTCAACACCTGCGGCTTCAACGCCGCGATTAATAATTTCATTTTTTTTTTTTTTTTTTTTTTTTTTTTTACTGTTTTTAATGTTTCAATTGTTAAAATAGTACCCTAAAATGTATTTTAATCCAATGCCTACTTGAAATGGCGTTGAATTGCAAGTCGAGGGATATTTTCGATTTGCGGAGCGGAGCGATGACGCCGAAGAGCGTAGCGACGAGTGCCATTACACGTGCATTGAAATTTTTTGCATTTTACATTTTTACCTTTTCTTTAAATGTATTTCAACCCGATGCCTACTTAAGGTGGCGTTGCATAACAAGTCGAGGGATATTTTCGATTTGCGAAACGTAGCGATGGCGCCGAGGAACGTAGCGACGAGTGCCGATACACGCGCATAACTTAAATTGTCATAAGTCATCGCTTAAAAACTAATTATTTCCGCCAATTTATTTTAGCAACATCGGTCTTAACTCGTTAAAACACCCCTTTTCAAAAAAAAAAAAAAAATTGAAAAAATAAGGTCGCCCGGTAAAGTAGTCTCGTTCCAAAACATTTAAATATCATTATGATTCTTATTATTTTTTTTTTTTAATATAACATTAAAAATGCAAGATTAAACAACTTTTATAAAAATACCTTAACAATTAAAATATAATTTTATTATTTTCATACTTACCTACTGACATTCAGCAACAAACAACAAATGACACAGTATAAGGAATAACCTGAAGAATTGAAATCGTTTGAAAAATCGTATTGTTAATGAATGTTTTTACGAGTCATGACTTTTGACTTCTTGAGGGAAACCTAACCTCACGAAGAGGTACAAGAATAGGTACCTCAAAACAGGTTGTCCACTGTCCGTACTCCGTATTACATAGTAAATTCCCTTTTATTCATTATATAGATATTGGTGGGTTACCTATGTCAAGGTACCTATGTCAACACTGTTTTTTTGAACCGTGAAAATATTTTTTTCCTACATGCATTTTTGTTAAACTAATATTATAATATACATTTTATTAGGTACCTATGTCAACACTGTTTTTTTAAACCGCGAAAATATTTTTTTCCTACATGCATTTCCGCTAAAATAATATTAAATAAATTTATATTTTTATATAATATGTACAATATGCGTAGTATTTCTTCTGGACTACATTAACAAACATAAAAATTACGATAAACATGATTTAGTGGTTCGTGATTGATCCGTTAAATTTTATTGAACTGTTAAATTAATTAAATATTCATGCATCCTTGTATTAAAATGCTAATGCATGCTGCATAGACGAAACTAGACTTTAAAATTAGAGGGCTCTAGTCCTAGCATTTTCAAATGAGGTATACAAGTGGGAGGCTCTGTCGTCCCCACTCATAAATTGTGTGTCTTTTCTTCTGTAGAGTTCTGGGTACCGAGTGACTAGTGACTACTATTTTTGTACTTACTTTGACATCTTCATCTCAAATTTACGTTGAAAAGACTACACGAAATGATTATTTTACACAGGGACAAATGATCATTACATTATATTACATGACATTATATAATTACTCTATGTATTTCTTACAATAATGTAGTTTGTTAGTTTGTAATTTTTAAATATTTTCCTTTTTTAGTATTTGATTTATTTAATTGTATTATTGTTGTTGTCAATAGCTACACATATAAATAAGATTTACAAACATTCCAAGTTGAACATGTCAAATAATACTAAAATACACTAAACCACAATGAAGAAAACTCAAAGCTTACGAACATCGAATGGGGAAAAAAAGTCCAATTATAAATTTACTACATATCCTATACGACCAAAAGTCAGTCAACGAAAAATTGATAATAACATAAAAGAAAAACTTTTTCAAGCCAAAATTCACACTTACAAAGTTAAACAAAAAGTATTACTAGACAATATCAAAGAAATTATCTCAGTTTATAAGAAATGTATACAAATGTCTAAACAAATGTCTCAGCCAAAAAGAAAATATTTTGAAGATGTTGAGCTAGTTGTAAGTTATATAATAAATTATATATCTTCTTAGTTACACACTTTGGCAGCCTCTCGTATAGTTTTTTTGGCATACAAATAAAAACAAGTTATATAATCAAACCGTCAAGAGGATGATAATACTTATAATTTTGAAAAGAACTTAGGTACTGATTATTATTTTTTTAGTAAAATAGTGTTATGATAGGCATACCTTTATATAAGTATCTCCTTTTTAGGCTATTGACTAATATAATCAATGGTGGACAAATTAATAAAAATAATTAACTCAAGTTAAGTTATGGAGAGAACACAAGATCGATAAGTTAGAAGGTTATAAGGAAAAAAGTATTAACTTAACTCAGTTTAAAAAAAGTTAATCTATTTTTTTAATTGGTACGAAAATCACATAAAATGTAGCTGTGTCTTTCTAATATTCTAATTTATAAACAATAATTTTATTGAAATTTTATCATAATTTATATTCTACAGACCTATAGTGTACCTATACCCTTTTACTTTACATGATTATTATTTATTAATTTAAATCAAACACAATACCTATACGTAAGGGACTGGTCGATACAAGTGCACTATAATTTTTCATATTTCATAATATTGTCTGCAAATAAAGAACAGCATAATATACGACGTGTGTAGTACTATAGCAATATTTATTCAATAGTTCAGTTGTCAAGTTATTTTTTGAATTTTTTTTCTAATTTCCAGAATCTGGTGTCCGGTGTATTTTTCTTATCGATAATTATTGTTATTTGTACAACTTATTATAAATTATAATAAATTAATAATATTGTTATCGTGAAATGTTTAGATATATTTTATAGCTTTATGCCTATCTAATTTACTAGAATATATCATTTTAATAAATACAAAATTATTTTATCTAGAAAAATAACAAAAATGTTTGTGTTATTATAGTATTGGAATATTTTTATGTTATATTAATATTTACGTACCTATAAATACCTATAGACAAAAAATTTTTAAATGTTTTTAACTTGATGGATTATTTTTAAATAAACTGAGAAAAGCTAAGTTATTTCAACTGTCAATTAAACTAGTTAAGTTCACAAGTTTATTATAAAATAAACTAACTATAGGTAATAGTTAATGTCCACCTTTGAATATAAACATGTCAATGAAGAGAAAAATATTAGTGTACCTATTAATATGAAATGTGTTTAATACCTAGTGTTAATACCAGTGCCACAAACTCAACGATTAACAATTAATAATAAGTACCAAGGTACTAATAACTATAAGCAGCCAAAATTTTTTTTAAATATATAGATACTGAACACTTGTCATTTTTTACGTTAAAAATATAAAATCTGATTAATATATCCTCGTTGAAAACATAAGTGATCATTATAATATTCAATTTGTATGATAGGTATAGTTAGTTATACCTTCCTAATAATAAAAAAATATTTCTACTTCTAGAAATTTCGGGGGGCCCCGGACCCCCGGACCCTCCCCCCCAAATTACGGCATTGGGTACAACGAAATTAGTTTTTCAAAACATCACAATATAATGCCCGCACAGTCATGATACGACTTTACTATATATCAGAACGCGCGATGATCAGGTGGATCGGATCGTGGAAGAGGCATTCGGCGGGACACGAGTGCAGGCGCGCGACACAAACGACGAGCAGGGAACGATCAAACGGCGGGACGCGGAAGAGTCGACCGCCGCGGTTTCGACGCTCAGGATGAGTGACTTGAGGGTGTGGGACAAGCGGTCCCCGAACGACGGGTCGTTGAATTCGATTGCCGGCAGACTGTTGGTCCATCACCGGCGGCTGCGGGCGGAATGGGACCGGCTGACCGCGGACAGGGAACGGCTGCGTCAGTTGGCCGAAGCGAAACCGGTGCGGTCCACCGGTGCGAACCATCGTTCGGTCGACGAACTTGCGCGGCCGTTGGACGGCGACTCGTCCGCCGGCGGTGTACCGGCCGTCTTGCGGAAACGCGAACTGGTCGAGATCATGACGCGCATCCGGGACGCTTTGACGGCGGCGAACCGAGAGAACGGGCCGTCCGTGGCCGAAAACGGCGGCAACTCTTGTTGCAGTCGACGGCTGCACGGCATGACGGCGGTGCACGAGTCGCGCGAGCTCCGGAAGAGGCTGGCCCTGGTCACGGACAGATTGAAAGCGGCCGAAAAGGACAGACGTGATCTGCTGGGAGTCGTGGAGAGGAGCCGGTCAGACCCGACGCCGATCGAATCGCTCCGGGCCGTGCTCAGCAAGGAGAAAGAGAAAAACGATCACTTGCAATCGGTCGTCGACGTCATGTTCACCGCTATCCACAGAGACGCGTGATTGCAGAGCGAAACAGCATCAACGGTAGTATACTTCTCTGAAATATTTCGTATAAATATATAGTCTAAATTACCTAGCCGATGAATCCCCCGAAAACATCTGTTATTAGTATACAGAATATAATATGCTAAATATTCTGAACTCTTCTGCAGACTCCAGAGTAACTGACTCTTCTGCAGTTTAAAGAAGATATTATTACATATTAATATATATTATACAATCTGAATGCCATGAAAGCTATTAAAGGGACTTCAAACAAGTTTTCTCGTCCTACAACTCTTACAGATACATTTATTGACATTTATTTCATTTCGTTCACTAACTAACTGGTAGCAGATAGCTTAAATTAGTTTCGACTGTCCAGATTATTCAGTGCGTCATAGGTTGTTATTAAATTGCTAGTAATTAGTTTTATACCTACGATCTACATCAGCAGATGAGAGATGAGCAGAAATCGAAATTAAAAGAGTACCAAATTTATAAGGTGTTGAATGACAGTTTTTAATTTTGTTAAACATAGTAAAGTTGACGAGACCATATGATTTATTTGTACTAGATAGGTAGGTACTTAAATATCTAGTCGATATTCTCATGCATTTATCATAGATCTATACCCAAATTTTTTTGGCTTCTTATAACCGTCCAACGAGTTCCTTTAGCGGATCACCCAGGGCCTAGGCCATATGTCGTTTAATCAAAATAGTGATATGGATTTATGTTTGATTATGCTAAGCGAATTTTTTTTTATTTGAAATTTGAATGGCCTGGCATTTGATGGCTCCAAATTCTGTCTCCTTTTAATACATGAGGTCTAAATACTAAATAAAACATGTAGGTAGAAAATGTTATAATTTTATAACCTTTGTTCTATACCTTGTGAGCTTGTTTGTTTTGTCAGTTGTTGCCATAGCTTCATATTTCTATATTAGATGTTATTTTATTTTGTATAGTATTTTTAAAACGTATCCTCTTCAAAATGCGTTCTGTTGAAAATATGATTTTTGAATTCACATTATTTGTATAGATATAGTCATATAGAGACTATAGCTAGGTTAACGATTACAATATAATATTTTGTCTTATTAAACGTGCTTAAATTAAAGTTAGAAATACCTAAAGGCTATAAGTATTGATTGACATTTTTAAAAAGTATATTAACTATTCTCTCACCACTGAAGTCTAGAGTTGGAGATAATATTATAGACATAACAGATATGAACATTAAATTGATTACATATATTTTAATATTCTAATTCCTGTGTATTTGCTAGGTATTGTTTTTATTAATATTTCTTAAATTTATTTGTTACCTATTGATTGATATTGGTAAATGTGATCATTGGGAACCGTCACTTCATATTTTTTATAAATAAGTAGTATATGGTTTCAAATAATTTTTTTTTTAATTCTATGTACAATTATTAAACATAATATATCAGTGGCAGACGCAAGGGGGGAGATCAAACCCCCCTTCGAAATGAATGGATGATTAATTTCAAATGCAGTTATTCTCACTTATGAACCTTCAAAAAATGCTATTTTTTTCAAAACGCCCCTCAAAATTTTTTCCTGCGTCCGCCCTTGT
Organism: Aphis gossypii; assembly: GCF_020184175.1. Lineage (NCBI taxonomy): Eukaryota > Metazoa > Arthropoda > Insecta > Hemiptera > Aphididae > Aphis > Aphis gossypii. Next base: position 12,749,918 of record NC_065531.1, on the reverse strand, counting down.
AACATATTAACAATTTATAAATATATATATATAGTCTTTAAAATTAATTGAATCACTTCACCCTCTTTAAGCAAATTTATTAGTTTTGGTAATGTAAATAGTAAATACAATAATTCTACAATCTATTCAATAGGTATTGACATTAGTTACTGTCACATTTCTGTTTTATGTACATGATATATAAATATATTAACAGCTAAATTATACTTACTCATACAGTAGTTTTCATGAACCCTATTGTGTGTATTAATTTATTGATCAGTGACGTTTACAAGTTCATTTAGGAATTCTACTGACCTTTGTGAATTTTTATATCGCATGTTGTTAATCTAGTCTTACATAGGTTATATTATAGTTGAATGGATTATTTTTGTATAATATTATTGAAAATACATTTTGTTATTATAACATAGTCATCAGCTATTTGATCATTTTTAATATGGAATTCTTTCTAGGTTGAATATATTAATTTTTCCAATAGTTTTAAATTGAATTAGTTATGGTTTCTGTAAGTTGTAGAAGTTGTAGTATTAATATTTTCTTTATTATATTATTTTAATTCATTGATTATAACTTAATATATTATTATTTTATTCCAAAAGACTAAAACAGCCAATAGGTATTCTTTTGTCAGTATACAAATTTCGGTCGAGACCTAAACTTCATAAAGCTGTCTTCTCCTTGAGTCTTAAGCTTGCATACAGACTTACAGAATACATAACAACTCTAAAACCATTATGAGTGTTTTTTGATTGCGATTACTGGTATATAACATGGTTAATGATAATAATTATTATTTAACCTGGGGTAATACAAACTTTGTAATTGACTATTGTTTACAATATCATATTTTGACCATTCACATTTAAATAATTGTAACAATTGTTTTTATAAACAATTTGTATATTTATTAACAATTTTATAAATTATAATAACTTATAATACAATGTCACAAATTAAACGATTTTTAATTCCTAAGAAACAAAATGTAATTTTGTGAAATTTATGATCTCACCCCCAAGCTTGAGTTTTACAATAATGTAATACAAGACGACCGTCTGTGTTGTAACAATCATATAAATTTTTCATTGTCTGATCAGGTGATGGAGCAAATGCTTGATTCACATACAAGAACTGCAAAAAAAATAAATACATATATATTAAATTAAAATGTTATATAAAATAACAAATCAGACTCTAAAGTTTATTATTATTATATTTTGCCATGTTTTATATTTTACTTGTTGCATAAACCTGGCTACACACGAAGCGGTTTGGCCATATATACGGTCGTGGTTGACGGAAAACCGCTTACAATAAAACACGGGTAAATCAAATGGCATATTCATACGGATTAAACCGCGCCGCTGACTGCTTACAATCGCTCATGTTCAATTTTCAGTCAACCACATTTGCTCGCTAAAATTAAACAATGCTTTTCCTGTTTAGACGAGTGGGATTTGATCGCCGCGGATCATAATCCAAAACCGCTCCGTGTGTAATCAGCTTTAATGTTTTCAAAATTATTATGATTATTTTAAATCATAATTTTGTTTTTAGTTATATACTCTAATTTTCAACACAAAAAATTTTCAAAGGAAATAGTTAAATAACACAATTAATTTAAGAATATTCAATACCTATGTATTTGTTCCATGTAAATTTTTTAAATGCAAAAAAAAATTAAATCTAATAGTATTGTAATAAAGTAAATACATTATGCATGACTGGTTTAATAATATTTGGCGAATTGAATAACTTTATGAACCTATGGTAGTTTGCAAAAGTTAATTTGTTATTCTTGAATAAATCAATTTATGATTAAATTTTATTACTAAAATTACATAAATAATGAGACATCTATAAATAGTAAGGTATATAATTATATATTGCCACTTTATGAAATTACTAATCATATCAATATTAAAATTAAAAATGAACAAAGTGATATAACCTTCTGTCAAATTTTAAAATATAACGCATAGTTGACAGTATTTGTCAATCCACGTGGGTTATGTTTTTTGTTGAAAAACATACAAAATAGACATAAAGATGTCCTGTTAAACAAACTTTTACTGATATATATTATGTATTTAATATATTTACCAAACTATCAGATGGTTCTAGTTTTAATAATTTACGTAAAAAATCATTAATAGATGCCACTGTCTTTTCTTTTTCAACCATCCATTTTTTTGTCTTGAGAATTGGTGCATTACCGGTTGCTTTCAATAATATCTCAACTATAAGAATATAAAATTATTCTAAATAAGTAATAATAAATTAAAATCTCAAATGACTGGAATACTTACTTTTTTCTTTGTTTTCAGTAACAACTTTGGCAGTATTACATTCATTAGTAAGTTCTTCATCCATGATAAATATTTAATACAAATAGTTGTTATAGATTTTTGAAAATCAAATATTTCTGTATCATAACACACATAACTAATACTTTTATATTTTGCACATCATGAAAATAAAGACTTAAAATAATATGGAAAAAGTTTATGAGGTCCAAACGATAAACATAATTAAGAGTCTTGATTTATAGTTTAAAAATTACTAGTTGTAGACAGTAAATAGTAACTAGGAAGTTAAATAAGATAGGTACAAACTACAAAGTGTAACATAAATTATTTTACTTGAATGAGTATATTTTACTGGTTATAGTAGTTACAACTTAACTATATAGTATTAGTTTTGTTATTATCAATTTTCTGCTTTTTTAAATAAAAATGATAAGTACTATCATGATTTAAAAATTAATAATCATTATAATACATTGATAAGAATTATAAAACATTGAGAGGTTCACACTTGACTCATGAAAATTAATCTCATTAAATATTATCGTGAGAGGGATGAAGAACTGAAAGATTGACTAGCAAACAAGGGAGTACAAAATTTTCCAATTTGTATCATTGTAAAGATTGACTTTCAACTATGATCATGGCTAAATAATTATTTTAACATTATTAAGATTTCAATTCACTTGAATACCTAATACTCGATCCATTTGCGTTTAGAATTAATGAATATAATCAGACCACAGAAGTACAGTCAATATAAATATAGTAGTACCATATAGTAATGCCCCTAACAAATATTATGTCAGTAACCAGTTTCAGTTTTTCCTCAAATTTTTACTATAAAAATCTGATTTGGAATGTTTTTAAATATTTAATTAAAAATGGTACAAATCAATTCAACCATTCTCAAGTAAATAGAATTTCAATTTTATTTGTATACTATTTTTTATCCAAATAATTTAAAAAAACCAATTTATAATTTTTTATTCAGATAAAAATGTATTCAATTCAGACTTACACTTGACCAACTAAATAAAAAATAAAGATTCTTAAATCTAATTTAATATTCATACTTGATGTGATTATGTATTTTAAATTTTTTAACATTGCACAGTTCATAGTACAATATAATTGTGACAATGAATTAATTCAAATATCAGCGCTTAAATTGAAAATAAAAATTTATAGGTACATTTTCTGACATCTCATAATGACTAAATAACACTTTACTAACAATTGTTTGAAATGAACCAAATATTATTTTAACTAATCATTTTTAAAATATAATTTGGAAAAAATGGAGTTTAATAAATAATTCATTCATTTCACTGAATTATATGAAAACTGAAAATCAAAATTGTTCTTTACATAACAAATATATGTTATTATAAATGAAACATAGGCATAAATTAATGATAGATAAAATATAATAATTAATTTTTTGTTTCTTCAATTTTGTAAATTTTCTTGTACAATAATTATATAAACATTATTTGTACAATATAAATGATAATTAATCATTACTGTCGAAATTATAACTTAATAATATTACGTTACCTATTTGACTTTGACTGTACTATAACAATCTCCAAGTTGAGTAGTCTATTAAATTATTTCAATTGGCCATCTAAGAAGAACAATATACCACACAAATTTGTAAGTGATTTTTATGATCAAAGAATAATGGAAATCATTAAGTAGTATTGTAGTAATAATAAAAAACAGATCATATTACCTTTGCCATTTAATTAGGTATTTTAGCATAACTTACTAGTTTATTAAAAATACAAAATTATACTTATAGATTAATACTGCAAATGTGTAAAATATATCTTAACTTAAAAATAACAATCTGTTGTGTTTACAAAATAGAAATAAATAAATAAAATCATAGGGCACTGGAAAATAATGACAAAAAAAAAAATATATAAATATATATAAATTTTACATCTAAATTGGCTACAAACTAAACTCGGGTGCATTATTTTATTTAAAATGTGTTATACTAAAATACTAAGTGTCGTTGTTGAATATATCTCTATAAGGCAAAGTAGGCATGTTACATTATAATATTTGTTTTTGAATAAAGGTAAAAACGCTTTACATTGATTTATAGTAATATATATTTATGAACTTAACTAAGAACTATTTATATGGAATGCATGCGTTACATAAATATGTAAAAAAAAAAATGGTTATACAAATATAATAACAAGGATTATTCTATAAAGGGCAGTGAAAGGTGGTGGTGAAAATTTGATCAAAAATATATTATAATATATTGTTCATATTAAAAATTGGATCGACAATTACAAAAATAAAATAAATGTTTATCTTCTATATAAATATTGTCATTAAAACATAGGCCACTTTATAGTTAAATGTGATGTGAAATCATAGTTTGGCTTTATTTTAATTTGATTTTGAGATCAAAAAAAGAAAAAGAAATTTGCCATTGTTCATGAATAATACTGATTACAAAATAATAATACATACTAAACAGTAAACATATAAAATTATTAGAGGTCTATATAAAACATAACAAATATTTAAAAAGGTGTTAAATGAAGCGCAGGCTTGGCGTGCATTTTAAAATTAATATTAAATTAACAGAATTAATCACAACAACAACCAAACCATCCTAAGAATGACTGTGGCACAAAATAAAAAGTTACAATGCCTTTAATTGGTATGGTATGAATACAAAATACTGATATTAATTTAAATATATGAATTGTTTTAATATATTACAAATAATACTACTTTCTTCTTTTCAATTTGAAATTAAATAGCGAAGTTAGTTAGTATTCCTAACACAACTATTTTTTTTTTTATCATGGACTTAAAAATGTTTTTATCACAGACAAGGAATTCTAATATGAAATTAATAGACACGTTACAAAAATACAACCATTAGTTACAACAAAAGACAACAATAGTCTGTATCTTTACAATTAAATATTTTTTTAAGCGTTATTGGTCAAATAATAAATAGTAATACTGACATAAAAAGCTTTGGATTTAGGGCAGGGAAGATTTTTTTAAAAATGCATAAAAATATTTTATATACTATATAGGTAAATGAGTAAATGTCAAAAATACTTTTCGAGAATTATACATAAGTGGCAGCAGAGGACGAACCAGTGACAGCTTGAAGTGGAGATTGTGGTTGTGGTTGTGGTTGAGATTGCTGTTGCCGATTTTTTCTAGCAGTGCCATATTGACCGATAAAAGATCCGTCCTCGGTAAACTGAGCTGTATAATTTAAACATAAAATATATAAATAATACGATTTTTACAAATAATAAATTTTCTTTTATCATTATGTACTCACACATTTAGACAAGTGTAGCAAAACCGGCCGAAGTGGTTTCACCCCCCTGTCTTTTTTTACCATACAAGCCAATGAAAGAGCCATCTTCATTCATTCCTTCTACAAGTGATATGGAAGAGAAAACAAAACAATAACTAACATGCAGGAATTGAAAAATAAACTAAATATAAAAATGTGTGCAATATAATAAAATATAATAATTTTTATTTGACTGGGTTAAAAAAAATATGTTTGTTAAAAACTTAGATCTCATTAGGCAATATATATCCGAATGCACAATAGTTGTAATGTAAAATCATTTACAAAACTTATTTACTTTTTAAGGAGCTATAATGATTTGTTTACTGTCATTAAGATTTTATTTGGTGATACTAGCATGCACACAGAACAACACATTTTACACAAACTTTGAATTGTGATTACTACATAAAATTGAATAATTTCAATTATAACTAGTACTTCAAAGTGTTATTGTCAAACGGTACAGCAATGAGGTAATAAATGGTGTAGTAAAAGACATTTTGAATACAAAATATGATAAAATTGATGCAGAAGAACTAGAAAAAAATATACCTGTGTCTCCTTCTCCATATTCTGCCATTGAATCTGTATCACTTTCAGGAGACTGTTTTTCACTTCCTAATCTTTTTGCACCACCAAGTCTAATAAAAAAAGTGCAAATACAATTTATTTTTAATCAATAAAAAGAAATATAAATGTATAACATTTATATACATACGGTTGTGAATATTCATGAAAATGAGGTTCATCAGGATAATCATGGCGACCACGGGCAGCTTCTGATTCATGCACTACATATTTTCCTCCTCTATTACGTTTTACAATACAAACAATAATTAAGAAGATAATGAGGAATAATAAAGCTAACAGCATTGCGATAAACCATCCTGATGTAGCCATATTTTCACTTCTTCGAATTATTGGATCTAAATAATTAAAAATAAATTAGTATTTTATACATATTAATTTTAGCGTAATTTATAAAAAGTAGAAAATAAGGAATTTATCTATGTATAAACTATTATAGTTTATAAGTTTATAACTATGTTATAAATGAAAACCCTTCCTAATAAGATACCATTAAACATATTATATTATTATATTTATATATTACATTATCATAGTATTATAAATGTACCTGAGCTTGATGCTTCAATTTCAGCAATATCCGATTCTTTCATGGTATTACCATCTACAGCAACTACAACAAATTCATACAATTCTCCTGGTTTCAAACCCTTGACATCAATAAAATTTGTGTCAAGTTCAGGTTTAGTTTCTTCGTATAAGTTGGCACCTTTAAGTCTATAAAAATTATTTAATAAATTAAGTAAAATGGCATGGGTACTTGATATGGTAAATAATGGCATTTCTCTAAATTGTATTTTTACTTGTATTTTACAAAGAAGTGAGATCCTGGGTTTCCATCAAGTTTAGGTGTCCATAAAATGCGAACTGTATCAAAAACATTATTATAATCTTTATGGATATAACTAAACTCTGGCTTATCCAATTCAGTTCCTTCAGGTAAAGGAGATTTGGTTTGTTGTTCAATGAAAAATCTATTGAACAATAATACTGTATTATTATCTTAAATATAAAAACTTAAAATATACAAAACTTGTACGCACGGTTCACCAACACCAGCTTTAGTAGTTGCTTTGATGTAGATTCGATAATTAGTTGATGGTTTGAGTGAAGCTAATTTAGCAGTAGTCTGTTTAGGATCAGTAATAGCAGGACGTTGTGACTTTTCTCCAACGCCTTCTTGAGTCATAGCTTCATATGAAATCTCGTAGCCTGTTAACACTCCATTTGCTTCTTCTGGTGGTTGCCAACTTAATAAAATTGCAGAAGAACCCCATTGTTCAGCTTCAACTCCATGAACAGGTCCTGGGACTAAACATAATATTTTTTCATTATTACAATCCTATAAATTAATTTATAATCTGTCATTTAATAAGTAATTTTATGTACAGAAAACATTAGATATCTTCTTAAATATTCTATTTTTATATTAAATATATTATAAGATTTTATAGGATTTAATTACCTCCTTCAGGAGTATTAAAAGTTATAGCTTGACTAGGCGGTCCATTAAAACGACTGTTGTGTGCAAGTATACGCACATAGTGTTTAGCATTTGGTAAAAATTTCTTAATTTCCACTTTAGTCATATCCGAACTAACTTGCTCTTCAATCATATTGTTTTCTCCATCTCTATCAGTCCAAAATTGAATCTATATCAAACAATTATTAAATATAATTCAATAACATAATTTAGGGATTAAATAAATAAATAAATTTACTTTGTAGCCCTTAAAATGTCCTTTAATAGATTCTGGTGAAACCGGATCCCAACTTAATATTGCACTTCTACTTCCAGTAACATTCAAAACAGTTAGATTTTGAGGAGTCTCGACAGGAACTATAAAAATTAATAATTACAACTAAAATAATAACAGTTAATAATAATTTTTAATTTACCATCTTCGCCGGAATATCCAATGACTTCATTTTGCAGTACATTAGATTCACCCTTTTCATTAGATGCAACTACTTTGACTTTATACCGTTGGTATGTCGGTTGATTTTCTATCTTCAATTCTTTTGTAGTATAATCTGTTATTTCTTCTGAATTCCACACTTGGCCAGGTATGTCTTGTTTCCAATAAACTCTGTATCTTAGGCCCGGAGCATTATGTTCAATTTTTGGCATTGGCTAAATATTTTTAAATTTTTTTTAAAATGTTTTTGAACAATTTCCTTGAATTTAAATTACTTACTGTCCAGCTTATGACAAGATTAGTTGGTGTTGTACCAGCAGCTTCAACGTTTTCTGGATTTTTATAAGGTACATCTGGTTGTGTGGTACATACACTTGAATGTAAAGATGGATTTGATCTACCAATTTTGTTTACTGCAATTACTCGAAAAGTAAAATTTGCCCATGGTGTCATTGGTACAATATATGTTTGACCAGATGCAGGTACATTATCTGATGCAACTGACCATGTATCAGGAGCAAAACTAGTATTGTATTCAATAGTGTAACGCAGGATAGGTGCACGATTGTCTCCTTTGGGTTGCCATTTTACTGCAGCATCTTTTTTATTACAAGTAATTCCTAATAATTGTGGTGGATTGGGCTTATCCTAAAATAACATGTAAAACAATGTAAAGATAAACTTTATGATAATCATATATACAAATAAGTTTACTTGAACAATAAGCATGGCACTAGCTGTTGCTTGATCCAACTCAGTTCTAGCTAAGCATGTATACATTCCAGAATCCAATTCAATAGTCTTAGTAATAGTCATAGAATAATCATTAGTTTTGACAAAGCGAGGTTCGGAGTCAAAATTTATAGGTTCATCTTTAGCTAACCAGTCAATGTTAAGATGCAAAGATGGATCAGAAGTTGCTGTACAATGAAATGTGGCCACTGCTCCAGCAACTACTTCATAGTCTTCTGGTTCAGCAGTGATCTGTGTATGTTCTAAAAATTAAATGTTATTATTTTAATAATAGTTAGTTATATAAATAAATGGCTCAATATATTATATACATTAAATTACATACCTTTAACAGTGAGTGTTCCAGATGCATTAGCTGTTCCATAGTTATTAGTAGCAATGCAAGTATAGTTTCCAGCATCAGTAAAACTCACTTCACTAAAACAAAATGTTTAAATCAATAAGTAAAAATGAATTAAGGTACCATAATAAGAATAATTTAAATATTATTAATTATTAAAGATAACTCTATTAAGAGATTGGTAAACATATTAAGAGAGTGTGCCGTTATATCTGCATGTGTTATTCCCTACACAAGAATGTAAAACTCTTAGTTATTAAATAATATCAATACATTTAACTTTAATGGTCCTCTTTGATGAAACATACCTTATTTGTAAATCACCAGTATCCAGTGTTGAATAACGTCCACCTGTTAATTCTATATTGTTTCTTGTCCATTTTACGTGTGGTTTTGGTACACCAAAATTTTTACATCCAATTGTAATAGCACGACCATCAACAGTTTCTACTTTATGAGGTGGTTCAGTAATTTCAGGTGCCAATGCTAGTACACAAAAAGTTATTGATATACTAAAAAGTTATAACAATTTTAATACAATTTTAAAATAACATACCCAATACATTGATATAAACATCCTTGTAAACATATCCGATACTGTTGGTTGCATTACAACCATAATTTCCAGTATCATTTTTAGTCAATGGTGTAATTGTAATAGAATTAGAAGTAACAGAACGTCTGGGATTTGGTGAAGCTTCGCTTAATGGTCGACCATTATGAATCCATTTAATTGTAGGTTCTGGATTACCACTTGCTTCACATCTAATAACTGCAGTTTCCCCTTCAGCTCCTTCGACGATTTGTGGAACCACAGTAAAATATGGCACAGCTGTTAATTAATTCGTAGAAAACAAATTTGTATAAATAAGTTTATTGTGTAAATTATAACTATGAACTAATATAAATATTATTGTACCCATAACATCTAACTCAATGTTATATGATTGAGGTGATCCTACACCATTGCTAACTTCACATGTATATTTTCCCTTATCTTCAAATTTAACTTTTCTAATTATCAAACTTTTCCCATAATTTCCTTGGCTTACTCTTTCATTGGATTGGATAGGTCTTCCATCTTTAAGCCAAACAGTTTCTGGTAAGGGACTGGAAGTATACATTTAAAATAATAAGTTTATAAACAACAAATCAAATATATAAAAACAAGTATAATATATCACTTACGTTCCACCATAAATACAAAACAATTCAACTTTTTTATCCAACAACGCAACTTCATTTCTTCTAGTTACATATTGTTGAGTAGGTGGATATTTATTTTGTAAAGCAGTTTCTGCGGATTGAATAACATTCAAATTTACAGGATTTCCTAATTTATACTCGCTCCTAAAAATTACAAAAGTTATGTTTATTTTTCTGCATGGTATTTTAATAATGAAAATATACATACATTGTCAATGATTCAGCGTAACAAAAATATGTAGATCCATCACTAGTATCATGTCTAGTTACATTTGAAAACCAGAGATTACCTTCTGGATCTAATGTCATTCTAGTGTTGTTAACAGTTGTTAAGCCACCTGCTTTATTCTAAAAGAATGTTAATCATAATTATTTATTGTATGTATGCTTTATATAAATTAATTATTTTTATTTACCCTTATCAGCCAATATACATTTGGCTTAGGCCATCCAGTTGGAGGATGACAAGCAAGTCTAAATGGATCACCTTCTTGAGCTTCAACATAGAGTTTTGGTTCATCTTTAAATGAATTTAATTCAGCTTTCACAACCATCACCGATTTAGAAGTAGCTGTACCCCAAGGATTTTCAGCAAAACATTGATATTGTCCTGTAAAAGAAAAATGTAGTTTGATTATAAAAGTTGTTAACCAATAATTATATAAAAACAAACATACCAAGATCTTCATCTCTGGGTTCAGTAACAGTTAATGAACCACGACCAGGTTGTTGAGCTATCCTATCATCATATGCCTGCCAATCAAAATTCTTACCATTCTTCATCCATCGATACCTATCATAAAAATTATAAATATATTATTTTAGAAAATTAAATTGTATACAATTTTAACATCAAATATGTTATTTTAAAATTATAATACTTTGGAGCAGGTTCTCCTTCTGCTTCACAATCAATTACAAATGGTCTAACATTTTGATTTTGAACAGTGGCTACTTGAAATAATAATTCATCTGTATACGGTTCTTTGACAATTCTCGGTGGAGATTGAACTAGAATCATTTGATAAAAATATATAAATAATCAACATATAAGAAATAATTTATTAATGATCTGCCAAATTATAAACACATTTGAATTCTTATCTGTCATGTTAATATTTATGGAATAAGAAAATAATCACTAATATTTATTAAGTTTTTTTAAGTAAAAAAAAAAAGATTGATAATTAAACTTAAATCAATTAAATTGTCATATTTCAAAAGTTCAGAATTTTATTTTATTTTTGGAAAATAAAAATAATAATGTACTTTTATTAAGTAGGTACATAACATAAATATATGATGTAGATTAATAAATAATATTGGTACTTACTTATAGATGAAGTTGTTACAAGAAATAAAAATAATAATTCAGCAGAGTACAGTAAATGTTTGGAAATGCTGTACATTTTGATGTTCTTATGCTCCAAATAAATTGATTAAAAACTAAAAAAAAATCATATAACTATTAAGAATTTTATTATTTACGAGATAATTATTATATTAATTTATATTAATTAAATATATACCACACAATGCAAGATAAAGATTAAGAAAATAAACTATAATTACAATGTATATTAATCGTATAATTAAGACTAATGTAAGTTTTTTTTGTTTTCAAACTTATTAATATAGCTACTAATAAAGGTTATTAAATTTGATAATGCTTAAATTATTTTATATTGTTCATTATAATAATTGTTGTTTTTTTTTTTTAAAAAAATGTCATTGTTTATAAATAGAAAAATGGATAACTATTACACACTTCTTATCTGAAAGCAGTAAGAACTAAGAAAACTATTTATAGAGATAAATAAAAGCATGACTCAGTATGAGTCATAAGTAGAATAAATTGTCTAGATTTTAAAACTAAAATTAAGTGAATTTATAAAAAAAAAGTAACTTTTTTTATGATTATTTTGAAATACCTACATGGGAAACACAAATTTAGTGTTAAATTTAATCAGCTACCTTTAGTTAAAAGACAAATGGTTAATAATTTTACCTGGTAACGCGACAAGTATAATAATGATTTTAATGCCAACTAGGAATTTTAATTAAAAATGAAATGTTTGTATTTAGAAATTCAACTTAATTTAATCAACAACAAATAAGTTTCAAAACTCATATTATATAAAATAACAAAAATATTATAACTGTAATAGATAAATTAAAGTACCTAGATACATGCTAAATGTTTATCATATTTAAATTGCATAAATATAAGTTATAAGTTAAAGAATTTGATATACCTAACTAAAATTGAAAATAGTGACTAATTTAAAGTGTATGTAAATGCTTTTACTGATAACATATAATTAGACAATTGAATAATATTTATAAAATTGTTCATTTTAATATTACAAATATGTATTTACAATTTGTAATAAAATAAGAATACTACTAAATTCATACAAACTAAAACTATTACAGAGTTTATATTTTGCAGTATTTTTAAGTTATATACTTATATATCTATGTAGCACAATATAGTTTAAACATTACCTTATTAAGTATTAATAGCAACATAGAAATAAAAGTTAAAATAAAGAAAATTATTATTAGCAGCAAAGTAAATCTGATGGAAAAAATAGTCTAAAGTAGTAATAGAACAACCAACACCATTATTCTAATAGGTCAATAGGACCTCAGTCATACATTGGCATTTATCTTTTGTAACTTACATGTACAATTTAACAGTCAATTACAGTTGAAGGATACATACTTTATAGTTTATAATATCCAGTATCTCATAAATATTATGAATGAGTGACCCCTACCCCCATGACATTTTAAATCAATGTAACAAATGTAACAATAGGTAAGCGTAGATATAAAATGATTGGTTGGGGAAAAAAATTAATGTTAAGCTCGAATAGTGGTGCTCTGGTCACGTATTTTATAATAACTACTACGTTGTACTTAAGGTTGCGTGTGAAATAAAACGGATAGCGTGTGTAAAAAAAAAAATCAATTTTGTAACTGTTAACGCCTAGATAAACCCGAAAAAATAATATACACAAAAATGTCAACTTTACACTTACCTATTTTAATATTATTGAACTGAACACAAACATAAATTTAAACATAATTAAATTTCCACGGCATTTAAATTTAGTACAACGTCAATTTAAATTATAAATTACATATTAAAAAATAAGAACCGACGAAAAATAAAAATTACACGAACTACTACACCTCTCGGTCGACGGCTGCTGCTGTCACTACTGCAGTTGCAGTTACACCCACAAATAAACAAAACACAAAAATTCCATGGAAAACATGAACATAGCATGGAAGATATGAATTGAGGTTAGGTATATAATCAAATAAATAATTCAAATTTATCTTACCATAACGAACGTCCACGACCACAATAAATGTAAAATGACGTTAGCGGTTCTGTGATGATGGCCTGTTAATAAACTATACTAGAGCGCGCTGTCGTTATCGAAATAAATAGAAGCATTTTCCCGCCCACGAATTAAAAAATGCACTATAATGATATTTTAATTCGTGTTCCCGCCACTACGCCACTACGATATCACAAACTGCACTGAACGATTGAACGATACAACATAATATTTTTAGAATCTAAGAAAAAAAAAGACCCTTATCAACTAAACACATAACACTTTTTTTTTTTTAATTTTACAATTTACCTTTATTTCAATAAACTCGTTTTTATTTCGATTTACATAATTAAATGTAATCATAATATAAATAGAATAAAGTAATGTCAATTGTCATTTATCATTTGTATACAATTTAAAATATGTGAGTGGTAAAAAAATGTAAGTAATTTAAAAATATATAAAATAATAATTATCATAATAACCTAGTAGGTACCATTGTTTTCTAATGTTGTGGCTAACTGTCATTAGAAAATCTAATAGGTATGCTTATCTCATTATTTTTAATTTGCACTCATTAACTTTTCAAGCGATATACGAGTTGGTAGACCTATGCCAAAAAAGTGTTACATTGAAAATAAAGCTACAAATGTAAATTTTTTTTAAAAAAAGTGATGTTTTTAGTTGGGCTCTATTTTCCTATAGCTGGGTATTTTTTTTCCGAATACCTATTTTTATTTAGAACATTATCGTCCGACATCCTTATAAAACATTCAGACTTACGCTAGATTAATATAAGATAATGTACTTTGTTCTTGTAATATGGTTTTGGAAGATAATTTTGTTGTTTTTCAATTATGTCTCATGGCACGAACAAAAAACCCAAAATACTTGATAAAAACAGTGTACGTGTACCTACATTACACTGTACACGAATAGCACACGACATTCGTCATAAACATAAATACCTATCAACAATAAATGTTGAATTTTATTATTTTAAGTCATGAACGCTATTTATTTATAGCAATTAGTCAAAGATATAAAAACATTAGGTTAAAAAATTGCGCTGAACAATTTAATTTGCAACAAATGTTCAAAATTAATGAATACTTTTAGAGAAAAAAACAAAACTAAGAATACGCAATAATATTATTAAAAATTTATAAAATAAGAGTGACATAATATCTAATTATATTTGTCCTTTACAAAAATTATTTTCTAATACCTGATAGTTAAATTTTATACTTTTGATTATTTTTTCGTTTATCCATAAATTAATAAACTATTTTATAGGTATATAGTATTTTATATATTGAGATAATATATTTATTATTTAATATTTAATTATTATAATTATGTATATTAATCATCCCGTAATATAATATCAACTTATATAACTTGAAATTTAATAATCTTTCTATAAATACCGTAAAATTACGAAAATAGGTTAAAGACTTATAATATAAAATAGATAATATCTATATCTTTATGAAATCAAATAAAAAATGTTACAGTGTATAGTAAAATTTAAAATAATATAAGTACATTGTACAAAGTACAACTAGTAAAGAGGCTGTCTCCATAAATAATGTTTTCAATTTATAAAAAAAAAATTAACATTGTTACAAAATGTTATTTTGAATTTTTTTCAAATATCTATGACCAATAAGTAATCGTTAATAACAGTATTTTAATATTTTTAGTTCCAGTATGAAATACTTATACGAGTAGTCAGTAAAGATAGGATGTCGATTAATTAAAAAAATACACAAAAATTCATTAAGAAAAGCAAATGCCCTAAAAACTCCAAAAAAATCTACTTAAATAAATTTAAAAAAAATTAACTAAAAATTGCATGCAAAAATTCCTCAAAAAGATTCAAAATATTTTGAAAATTTTATCATTTATGTTTTTATCTACATGATTATTTAATTACATTGTAAAAGTTTCAAGGTTTTACAGTTATTTACAAAATAGAGAAATCAATTGTCGAAAAACATTTCAATTTTTAGTTTTTCTTAATTTTTTTTTTTTGTTTTTTTCCCCGATAAAAATGGTACTAAGATTTTTTGATTTTATAATGATGTGTGTTTTTTTTTTTTTTTTTTTTTTGTGTCTATCGACAACATTTGGAGCAGTAAAAATGCTTCGATTTTTGACTTCAGCCCCTCTTTGAAAAGGAAATTGAATCTAGTTGGTACTTTGGGGGGTCAAAAGTTAAAAATTTTCATTATCTTTTAAATGAATAGGGAAAAACCCTAAAAAAATGAGGGAAAAATGGGATTTCTTACCCAAAACTAGTTTTCGTCAAAATCGAATTTTTTATTTTGCTATAACTCAACTTTTTTTGAACTATTTATAGATAATTGAAATTTTAAATTTTTCTAAGTATTTTTTTTTTTAAATAACGATAAAAAGATTTTGGCTGACCAGAAAATCTAGAAAATTTAATACAAGGTTTCTTATAAGTTGTTCTTAAAGTGATAAAAAAAAATCGGAAATCGTTAGTCACAATTTTTTTTTATAAGTGCTTTAAGTTCGAATTTATACGAAATATGTCAAAATTGCGAAAATTTGCAAGTAATTTTGTAGTTGGAAAATCGTAAAATTTTTTTCTTTTATAACTAAGTTTTGAAAATTTAGTACAAGGTTCTCCATAAATTTTTCTTCAAATATCTGTAAAAAAAACTCTACCGGATGTAGACAAAAATTTTTTATGAATGTTTGAAATTTAAATTTTTACAAAACCGCGTTAAATAACGGTTTAGCCTCAAACGATTTTTGATATTTGTTGTTATTCAAATAGTATAAGTCGTAAATACTTAAAATTTTTACCAGTTATTTAGATTGTCATTTTCTTTACGTGATTTGATTTTCAAAATATTTTGACTTTTTGTGAGCTATTTATAGACAAATGAAATTTTCAATTTTCCTAAGAATTTTTTTTTGAAGTGTCGATAAAATTTTTTTGGTGGAGTCAAAATATTTGAAAAATTAATACAAAGTTCCTCATATAAGTTATTCTTATAGCGATAAAAAAATTATAAGAATACATAGGCACAATTTTTTTTTATTAGCATTTGAAGTTCAAATGTTGACAAAAACTTGTCAAAATCATGAATATTTGCAAATTATTTTGTAGTTCAAAATTCATAAAATTGTTTATATTTATATCTAACGTTAAATATTCTAGACTGACAAATCATCTCCGTTCAGAATTGTTTTTCGTATACAATGATACCTATCATTGCATTCAAATTTAACCTACCCTAGTCCGAGGTCCACCCCACCCACTAATGTACAGCAGAGCGGTACCCACTTCCCGACTATTTAGTATTTTATAACAGTAAATAGTAGGTAAATTACAAATGTTTTTCCAATAAAATTTGTCAAATAATAAAATATGATTAAATTATAAAAACTGTAGTATTTTATTTAAGAGTTTTAATACATCTATTGGCTGTTCATAGTATTTTGTTATGTCATTTTTAATTGTTGTCAAGGCGATATTCTAAGAAGTGTATCATAGAGAAAATTTTTGATTCACTTACTGTTCATACTCGCTAGGTGTCTAAACAATTTTTTGTACAAAAAGTTTTGTAATACCTAAATTGTATTTTCTATATAAATTGAAATTTGTATTTATATTTCAAGTCGAAATATAAAATATATTTAATTATGGATCCAACCAGTTCAAATGATATTGAATCCGATCTATATGATCCAGATGTGTCGCCTGTATTGTCAACGGTAGAAACATCAACTTTTGATATTGAAACTCCCAGTACTGGAAAGAAAAATGTCGAGGTGGCGGTTCCGGTGGTGTACCCAGGTGAGGAGCCGACGTTGAAGCCGGTGCATTCTACGGAGCTGATGACGGGAGCCATCAGTTTCGTAGAAACGGACACCAATGCGCCGGTCGATACTTCAACTTTTGATATTGTAACTCCCAGTACTGGGAAGAAAAATGTCGAGGTGGCGGTTCCGGTGGTGTACCCAGGTGAGGAGCCGACGTTGAAACCGGCGCATTCTACGGAGCTGATGACGGAAGCCATCAGTTTCGTAGAAACGGACACCAATGCGCCGGTCGATACTCCAACTTGTGAAATTGAAATTCCCGGTCCCGAGACGGACGATATTGAGGTGGCGAGGCCGGTGGTGTGCCCCGCGGAAGAAGAGACGTTGTCGCCGGCGCATTCCACGGAGCTGATGACGACGGAAGTCATCAGTTTCGTGGAAGCGGACACCAATGCGTCGGTCGATACTCAAACTTGTGAAATTGAAATTCCCGGTCCCGAGACGGACGATATTGAGATGGCGAGGCCGGTAGTGTGCCCCGCGGAAGTAGAGACGTTGTCGCCGGCGCATTCCACGGAGCTGATGACTTCCGTCGTCATCCGTTTCGTGGAAGCGGACACCAATGCGCCGGTTGAAACTTCGACTTGTGTTATTGAAACACTCGGTCCCTGCAATATGGAAAATGTTGAGGTTGCTGCGCCGCCCGCGGTAGTGAGCCTCACGGAAGTACAGACATTGTCGCAAACATCTATAATTGACACGGACAAGACTACGGCTCCATCGCAAAAGAAAAAGAATCGATTCTTGTCGGCCCTGCGGAGAGGTCTCCGCAGGGTCTTCAAGACCATCTGCGGTTGCGGGTGCAGTGTGGCGTCGTCGGATCACCCAGGGGGGGAAGATTACAGAGACGAATTCACACACGAAATCGAAACATTTAACGAGAGATGGTCTGTTTAAGGAAAACTTAACTTTAACTCTTATATTCATCGATACTGTTACCGGCCAAGTTAGATATTAAACAGATTCAGCTAAATATGGCGGTGGAACGGATTTCCGTTACACCCTGCGGCGCGGTCTACGCTGCGACCGGTTGCGAGACGTGCTTGCGACCGGCCGCAGCGTTTCCGGGCCAATCGGTGTGCGGCATCGGCGGCCGGCAGTTCGAACTCGACCGGCGGGGCACCAGGGCGAAAACGACACATCGGACACACGAACCAGTGCGGTGGTTCGCCCCGAGTTTTCGCCTCGGAATCCCGTCGGCCGAGCACGGGCGGCCGGCCGCCATCCGTTCCTGCCAGTCCACACTTTTGCAACTGCGCTTGCAATTCAATTTTTTTTTCATAATATTAGTTTTTTAAGTATTTTCGTTCGTTTATTGAAAAATTAAAATTATCTTTGTTATACCATTTAATAATACAAATAAAAATGTTTGTGTACACAAAATAAACTTTGTTTTTCATATTATTTTAATCGTTTATTAATATTTTGAGACTCATAAATATATAATTTATATTTAAAACTCACATTATTTGTCAGTTCATCAATCTGAGAAAAATTTGTACTGTGCATCTATGAAAAAAATATTGAAAAAAGCATTTATTTGGTTTTTTTTCTAACGAATAAATTAATAAGTCATTTATTAATTTGAAATTGTGTAATATTGTTTTGATATTTTTTGAATTTGTCTTAAGAGTATCTATTAAAAATTATAATAATTAGTTAAAACATACAGGTAATACTATTCTATTGAAAATGGAATTAATTTTGTAAATAAATATACAAGAGATTTATTTTAAAATTCTTACTCTTATAGTAATTATGATTTATGTGTTTTTCATGTGTGTCATTGCATGATCATTTTTTACAGTTGTATTAATGGTAATCGTTAAAAAAAAGCTAATAAGTGAGTACAGCTCTAATGTACATTAGGTGCCGTGTGGATCACTATTATATATTTTAGGATGTTAAATTTGAATCCAATGATATGTACTATTGTATACAAAAAATGATTCTGAACGAAAATGACTTGTTAGCCTAGGATATAGTGGTTGGTGAAAAAGGAGGTTTATGTTTTAATGGCCTGAATACACCAGTCACCAACATGTAAGTTCTTTTATAATTATTGTAAGCTTAACTTTTGACTCCTTCTTCCCACTATAGTACTAACTAGTCTCAATTTTCTAATTAAAACAATACCCATAGCTTAAGCTTAAAGCATTTATACAATCCCAAAAGTAATGAGACAGAAAAAAAACACATTGTAAATTTTAATTTTAATACATTCATCGCTCTGCTCAAATCTAAAATATTAATAAATTAGGTCGCCTGTGCAAAATAATTTTGATTATATGATTAATCAATAATACATTAATACCTACCAGAAAGAAAAAGAAAATATAAAATAATAATATTATGTTCAACGGCTATAATACCATATACGGTGTATCATGATTTCATGACAGTTTATATATTAAAATTACATTTGAATTGTGATACACTCTTTTTATACCACACTACGGCTCGTACACTGTGGTATACTACCATAAAGTCTGAGTAAAAAAGTCCGTGGTTAAAAAGTCCGGTACCTATAATTAGGTAAAATAAAAATACGATGTGATATACAATTATACTATTATTGTCTATTGATATACTTCCAATTAGTATTAATATAAATTGTAACTAAATGATTTACCTGACGAAATTAATAAATAATCTTTAGGTAGACACCGATATCGGCAATATAAAATAAATCAAATAGATATTATACTATGTTTATTGCCTTTATCTTAATTATCTGGTGTGTCGAGTTTAAATATAATATTATTTTTTTTTTGACGATAATTGAATAAGTTATTTTTTTTTTTTTTAATATTGTTTTGTACATATGTCATATACATTATATTATAGTTACCTATAGTAATTTTTTTTTATGATGGTTTAATCAGTTATTTTTTTATATATATATACATACATAATATATAATATATACCGGACTTTTTAGGTTTAGGACTTTTTATGCCTCGGACTTTTTTTTTACCGCGATTCGTACACTGTACAGTTATTATCGACTATCGTTGTATGGTACAGTACTACAGTGCAATACTTGCCTTGCAGCCTACAGTGATGGAGGAAATGGGTCTATGCGATTAGCACGCTTTTTGAATATCAACTGGTGAAGTAGTCAGTGCGTGCTCCACTATATTTACCTCGATGGTTATCGACTTATCTGTCTAGCCTAAGTGCAACTAGTACCTAGTTCTATATAATTATATAGGACGACCATAACTATTAGAGTATTATCTGGGCTTCAAGGCGGATAAAATATACTCATCTTACTTATTGCTGGGCTCTCTTACTTGATTGGTCTTAGATCTTAGAGGTCATCTACTTAAATTTTTATACTGATTACTGCAGATAACTTGGGACGAATTTTTAGTTTTACCACCTACCTAATTTTTAGTTCTACAGATAATATTATAAGACAAAAAGTTAAACATGTACCAATCAAACATTTTTTTTTTCAAATCTTTCATGTATTGATGTATGAGTTTTGGGCATTACCCACGGGGGGTTGCTTATTAGTTTTCAATTTGCCATGATTAATCCATGAGATACGAATCAAGATTTATAGATATTAAATCTTAGTTTAAGCAAATTTTTGAAATTTTATCATGTTAAACATCAAATACTTAACGATTTTTATCTAATTATCTATAAAACCATACAAGCAAAATATATTTTAATTAAGTACACCAAGTAGAAAATGCTAATAAATAATATAATTGGTTAAATATTCAAGTTTACAGGTATTAATTATATATATTTATTATGTTTTAATGTTATGAAACTCAACATATCTCATGTTATTACAAATTTGATAAAATGCTTACATTATATTATATTAATTTTATTGTAACTAGGTATTTGTTACATGTTATACTCTATAAATAGTACTGATTATTAGTGAGTACTAACTACTGAGTAGAAATAGATATAGAATTAATGAATATTAAGAGGATGTCAGATCTTGGCACAATAAATTAATATTTGTTTTATCTCTTAGACCTACGTGTAACATAGACAGATAAACCATTTAATGAACTATTTAAAACATTCATGTGAGTAGTATTGTTTTACATGATCTTTAAGTAATGTTGAAGTAAATATGACTATTATGAAAATTATAAGGGTCATTATGTATTTTGAGAGTTTGCTGTACATTATACTCTTAAAAATATTATTAATGCTTCTTAGTCTAGCACGGGTCTGAGAGAAAAAACAGTACGCTGACATATTCTTAGTAAATATTACTCCAAGTCAAAACAAAATAAAACAAAACAAATACAATAAATTGGAAATTTTTAACTTATTTATTATCTTAATTACTTAAATCCAGACTAAACATTATGTTAAATCAATTATCAATTATTATTTTTTTTTATTGATGAATCAATAAGCTACAAAAGTATACTATGTTAACAATATTTATCCAAAATCAATAATATTACAGATTTTCTTTTTTAACAATAATGAATACGGTTTAAAGTAAAAAAAAACATATAATAAATCAAAAATAACTACAGTACAAAAATATTTTAACTAATAATTAAAATGGAAGAATAGAATAGTTTGTCACAAAAAAGTAATAATTAATATAATTATTATTGGATTTCGTATATTGTTTATAGACATTATTTATAATTTTATTTTTTTGTTGCTGCTACTTAGGAACTTGTTCGTACTTTAGCAGAGTTATAATGCTGTGGTTTGTGCGATCATAAAATGTTGTAAATAATGTAAGAGATCAAACACATATGCTCACTCATCAAATTTTTTTTTTTTTTTTGTTAATAACATCAAATAATTTTAATACTGAAACTAGCATGGGAACTAGAGACAATAGAATTTAGTTTTTTAAAGTTATAATATAAGTTATGACAATATACTAAATTAATATAATAAATAAACTATAGAAATCCATAACTTTTCATGTAATTATAATTGATTACACTTAATCCTTAAAAAATAATATTTAATTTGTAGGTATTCTTTCAAATCTATATTTAAAAATTATTAAAATATCTCTAATATTTATCATCCCTTAACATGGTCCGTTAATGTCAAAAACAATCAAATTACTAATATTCACTTAGAATATTATTTTATAGAATAAGGTTATGTGAAAATTTTATACCTGAAATTAAACATTATATTTTCTATATTATAAAACCATTTTAAATGCAATGATGTTATAAACTTTAAAGATCTAAAATTATTGGGATATTGTATATGAATTAAAGTCTATGCAAATATAAATATATCTAATTATATATTATGTTTGGATTGTGTTCAAAGCTGAACAATTGGCGCATGATTCCACAAAGATAAATTCTCAAAATGAGCTGGCACTGTTTGTAAGGCATCATCAGTTGAACGATTGACAGAACAGTTCTGTAATACATTTTAATTATTAAAATAATATTATTTTATAGAATTAACAAAATAGATTATCAGTAAATAACTTTCTCCATTAAACATTAGAAAAAAAGGGATAAACAAAATGATTTTTTTTGTTTAAGTATACCTTCGGTTGCATACGGTATGTGTCCACACATTCAATGTTTAGCTTAATCACTTCCATTTTGCATTTATATCCGCTTAAAGTCAGCTTGATGATGGTGTGCAAAGGTACGTTAATGTATGGTAATTCTTCTGCAAGTAAAATATAAACAAGATAAATAAAATTGTAAAATATCAAATGTTAAAACCATAAATTTAAGTTTTTTTTTTTTTATAAGTTAAATTACCATGTTTCTTATTTAAGAAGTATCCAAGTAAGCATCTTAAAACAGCTTGGTGACTGATTATCAATAAATTATCTATATCTCCTTCAAGTTCCAACAATACTGGTTTTAATCGTGTCATAATATCTATGTAAGATTCTCCCCATGGATAGCGATACTGTAACTTATCTTGATCACGCCAAGCAAACTCTTGTGGAAATTTGCATTGCACCTCTTCATAACTCAATCCTTCACATACACCCTAAAGTAGAAAAAACATTTAACATAAAAGCTATTATAATATAAACAAATGAAATGTGTACTTACAGCATATAACTCATTGAGAAAAGGTACAGGTTCAATTGGTGCTTTAATACCTTGAGCTGTTTGGTGGGTGCGTCTCAATTCACTAGTCCACACACGTAATCCTTCTAAACGATTCTCATTGTTAAAATAGCGTGCTAATGCTGCTGCATAAGTGCGACCACGGACTGACAAATCTGCATCTCCTCCAATACGACCCAAAACATTGTTTTCACTTTCGCCATGCTATAAATAAGTTATCAAGTTGTTATATAAGTACAAATAAAAAAATATTAAAGTTTAATAATAAACCTACTCTTGAAAAATAAAATGTTTTTGCTAATGGTTTGAAATTTGAAACAAAGGCTAGCACCTCACTTTGCATAGGAGAATTCAAACGACAAACAGTAAGTGATTCTCCTAAATACAATTTTATCATTAATTATAATAACATATATATATATATATATATATTTTTTTTTGTAAGCAGATTGTTTCGTTTATTACCTGCATTTAAATATTTTATGTAGCTATAGCCATCTGTTTTTGGTTTCATGGGTTCATGTTGTTCCATATAATGTTCAATCTTGTGATGAAAATCATCAAGAGCTTTCTCACTAGACATATTTCTATAGTCTTTGCTGAATTGCATCACTTCTTTTACATTGTGCTCAATAAGCATCTCATCATCACAAACACACTCAATAAATAATACCTTATATCCCATGACCTTAGCAAAATGATCGTATACTGTTTGGCGACGAGCTTGTGTTATATGAGTGCCATCCAATATCTGAAACATTCAATAAATAAAACCTAAAATAGTTTAAAATTCTTATAATATATAACCACTTAATACATACAGCTACATCTCCTCCATCTTGTAACCATTTGGTGGCATCATCTTGTGCTTCTTGTGCACTTAATTGACGAATCTCAGCCGCTTCACTGTTCTCCTTACGAAAGAGGTCATGGCTACTATACAATTCAATGTGTTTACGTCTGTAAGAGCTCACAGAAAACACTAGAAATAATACATAAAACAATTATTTATTTATTTAACACAAATTTACATAATAAACACATAAACATTAAACAAATAATAAATATCCAATATAAATTAGTGTTGATAAATAAAAACTGATATAAGTAAATAATCATCTCTTAATTGTTAAGATAACAAAATCCAATAAGAAAAAATTATCTACATAATTTTAATTACCTATCATAATCGTATGAACATAACTGATTTACATACTCTTATATTTTTAATTAATTATACAATATTATTTTGCAGCTCTTGTACGACAGAGGAGCGAGATAAAAAATAAAAAAGGTTTAACTGAACAAAGGAAAAGGCAGAGTTAAAAATATATACTCTTATAAGAATATTTTTAAGAATATTAAGTTTAATAAATTACAATAATTTTAAATTTAATATTGACTACTATTTTTAACTAGGGGAATTATGATTATGTACATTTACACTTATAAGGTTTCAAAATAAACCAAAACATTAGTAAATTAATTGATTTTGCTATTATGTCCTTCAACTATTAAGATTAATTAAAATTACTAAAGTATTATTGTGTGATTCATATTTAATTTTTTTGATAGGAAAAAATATTATTTACATTAGTTTTAAACAGGGAAGGCCTGTCTTCGTGTGATAGCCAATAGTCTGGCATCTTAGCATTACAAATTAGTAATCAGTAATCACCTAAACGGCTAGATTAATATTAGCTATGATACATTAATTTCTATAAGCATTTTTTCCAGGCAGTTTTTTTTATAAAATATTGTAAACAGTGTATTACTTAGTAGATATAATACATAATTTAATTGGAATACATATTTTAAATCAAATTAAATTTTTTTTTTTGACAATGTTATACTTAATTTTAGTGCTTATGAACTTATATCATACCTTTAGCCTTATGATTTGTCCAGTTGAGATATTGTTGAATCTTATAAGCAAGAATGGTTTTGCCACGTGCTGGCAAACCTACCATTGTTATAACCAAAGGCACAAAATGTTGGCCGACTGAAAAATTAAACATACAAATGTTAATACTCAGCAATATATACAAAACTACTATGGTTAATAGAAAAATATGAAAGGTACCATTTGGCCAGGTATTTTCAATAATTTATTGGCCAATATTCAGGAAATCACTTGAAAATAGATTTTTTGGCTAGTTAACACATCATTAAATTACTTAATAAATAAGTAGGTAGTTTAGTATATTAAGTACTTTGTAAGTACGTTTGACTTTTTTCTATACAAAAAATTAACTGTTTCTAAATTCATTTTAAAATATGAACATTAATAATATAACAATTTTCTTAAACAGTTACTATTTTAAACATAGTATAAATAAAAATTGAAACACTATTAAAAAAAACTTAATAAATAATTGTGATCATTCAAATTAGGGTACCAAGAAAAGAAATTATTTGTAAGTACAACCAAAGTTATAATATTTTCAATAATATTATTAATTATGCGAGCAAAAACACTCAATACCAAAAATAGCTTTTGTTAATGTAATAATATAAGGATTTCTTTAAAACACACCATAATAAATATTGTAATTTTATTATTGGAGTCAGGCCAAATGCAGAAGCATTTTACTTTATCAACAGAACACTTTTTTAGCTACCCACACGGCCCCAATAACACGTCATATTTAAAAAATATATAACATAAATGAAATAGTTTTAAAATAAACAGGACCTTTTGTTTTAATACCTAAGCAGCCTATATTAATTCAAATTGAATTTTATGTTGATATCATTGTAGACTTTAATATATGGTTTTAACAATCTATATAAGGTCTGTATAGCTAAAAGAATATTTGAAAATTTGTTTTCACCTTGGAGCATTACTAGCGGCATTATATCTTTCTTTCCAACCATATCGTCATCCTCAGATTCAGACTGTGACTGACGTTGCCAGTCCTTTTTAATGGGCCGCATCATGATAGTAGGCGCCATGAAGTATACGGACACACTAAGAACAGGACTCGCAAGCTCACACCAATTATAACTATTCTATACTGCTAGCGGTGTGTGGGACTAGAGCACGGCGATGGTGTCTAGCTCTGAAAAGTGGTCTGAAGACGTGTGATAGATGAGTTTCTGCAGGTCTGGCCTCATGCCACCAATGGATCTTCTACGAACGACGTAGTCCACTTTGCTGGCCAGTGTGATGGTGCACAGGAAATTTGTCGAGTCCACTTTGGCCACCGGCGTGTAGAAGCGCAAACAAATGGTATATGGTATACCGGATGTCTTTGTATTCGTCCGTGAACACTTACGCAACGTGTGCTATCTCTGTGCAGCGACCGACGCTACGTGTGCAAAGGTAGAACGGGTACGACGAGAGAAAGAAAACGGTGATCGGCGAGGAGTAGGAGGAGTGGTGGAAGTGGCGATCGGAGCGGTGTCGGAACCGGAATAGGACACACCGTCAGTGTGTTTTTACGACAACGGTAAAAAAATAATATTCAGCCCTTGAGTTGTAGAACTCTCGTGATGAGATTGACGTCGGCGGATTTCAGACGACAACAGAAATACAAATACATTGTCGACAGGTGTGCACGGTAGGTCGGAAAATGGAGTTCGATGCGAAAAAACGATATTGTTGTTCTGTTCTTTTTCAAACACCGAAACCGCGTACAGTGCGAAACAATAAGAACAATAAAAACGATAAAAGTAAAAAAAAAAATAATATTCAAAAAAAAAACCACTATCTATCCTACTTAGGCACGACAGACTCGGAGGACCGACAACTGAACACTGTTGTTCACCGACGAAGTGACGAGTGACGACTGACGTGGGGGGGCAATGGTAAAAAGTGGCGCGACCGGAGCTGCAGCTGTGTACGCTACGGCGCTTCGTGTATAAAACGTAATATTTTATACGGCGGAGTACTCTAAGCGAGACGGATCGGCGCGCGACGAACTGTGCGGATGCGGCGCTGCGACGACGGCGACGCACTGCGGCGGACGCTGATACTGTGAGTTGTCCGAGAGAGAGAGAAACGTAGAGCGATATCGCGTGCGTGTGCGGGACGACGACGTGCTTATCGCGCGTTACTGGCTACTGGCCGCAAAATCACGGTAATCGATAGCAATCCGTCCGGGCCCGCAACGGAGACGGCGCGTAACGCGATGATGTGAAGCAAAAAAAAAAGTTCGTCCCGACAACGTGTGTGGTGGGGGGGGGATGTGGGTGACGTTGGCGCGCGCGCACCGCCGCATACCCTTAACCCGTCCCAGACCGTATGGGTGGCGGTCTGCTGCCCGCAAAGACCGCGAGCCGAAAATCGCTCTCGGTGGCGTTGTTGTTGTTGTTGTTGTTGTTGTTGACCTGTTACCACTTATTAAAGTCCATTACTACCACTACACCGAATACAATATTACTACGCAGAGTCGAGTATTTTATTTCTAGCGCGCCACCAATGCCGACCCTCTAAATTTCGAGCACTTGGACGCGTTTTTACGTCGTAGTTTCGCGCCGTCGTCGG
The DNA here is from genome assembly GCF_020184175.1 of Aphis gossypii. Lineage (NCBI taxonomy): Eukaryota > Metazoa > Arthropoda > Insecta > Hemiptera > Aphididae > Aphis > Aphis gossypii. The sequence continues at coordinate 12,721,671 of NC_065531.1, read as the reverse complement.
TCAAGGTCGTACCCCGTTCATCCCCTCATACCTCCTCAGACATTTCGTAATGTGTTATCCCTTCGGCGTATATGGACCCGGAAACAGCGAATTGCGTTCGTTTGTTTTAGACGTCGAGGAAGAGAGACTATATACGCGACTCGACCACACAAAATTTAAACTACTATTTAATATAAATTGTACACACGTATATAATGTACACGAATAAAGTATAATATTCAGCTGTCAGTCGTTATTTTCTCGCTAGATATTTCACGCGTATTTGTATACCTATATATATTATATTATATGATATGCCAATATATGATATGTCCATAATATTCATAATAATATAATATATACCTATATGATAAATTGATAAACTACTATGTGTAGTCACTTCCCGACTCTCATTCCCATTATACCGACGACCAAGGATAATATCCTATTTTTATAATATATATTAGGTAGTGTAGGTTTATTTTTTTCTAAATCAAATGTTAAACGATTCATGATTGATTTAATTTATATTTTTAAAAGCGTTGTATAACGTGTATTACGCAAGTACGCAACACTAACAAATAATATTAATTATTATTCAACTATTATTGATATTTAAACTAAATCTATTATGCACCTATATAGTTAATATATTTATGCGTCGAATCTGTGCTAAATTTTAAATTTAAAGTTTACCGAGTCAGATTAAGTGAACCTAACCTATAACAGCTGACCTGAGTACCCGACTACCCTGTGCAGCCATACATACATTTATGCTTAGTTGCTTAATTCATATATTGTTGAATGTATGTATATAATTATTAACACGCGTGTGCTGCAGTATACATCGTTTTTCTGTTTGTCCTATCGCAAAAATACAAAATTGGTCAAAACATTTTATAAAGATTCTATTTTAATGTTAAATATGTTGATTTGATTTCGGATATAATTTTTATCGATTTATTAATCGAAGTATTTTCGAACTGATTTCTGTACCTACTTTGTTTCATACATCAGCTAGATTTTTAATATTTACCTATCATGTCTTATTCTGACGTGTTTACCGTCTTAGTAATGATGTGAGTGTATGAAGTACTGAAATATTGCTCGGAACATATAATACTATAGTCTATAGAAGTTAATTAAAAAATATGAAATATAAGTTATAATATTGATTGCACTTTACTCATAAATCACACAAATAAACAGGAAATTATGCTCGTGGTATGCAGAGTAGGAATGATTTTTCTAACTTGTATTTTTCGTCGGTACCTAATCGATGAATACGGCTCTTACGTAATAATAATATTCAACTATTGTGCGGATTTAGGACACATTTAACTTCCTGATTACAGAAACCATGGTTCTCTGAATGATATAATATTATACAATTGAGTTTTGTTAATCGTCATTGTCCTTAAATGCGTGTATACCTATCACAGATTTAATAGTTGATATGTGAGTAAAGCATTTTTTTTAACAAAGGCATATTATGAAATGTGTACCTATATTAATATATTGAATAGTCAATAAAAAGGTATTCGACCAACAGTTTAGTTGTTTAGTACATAAAATTGTTTTTGTTCGCTTCTTATATAATTAAATTAATATAGTCGAGTTATACGTAGATAACTTAACCTCACATAATCAAAACAGCATAATACAACGGTTATTAGCATATTATTTTTCTAATAAAAAAATGTAAAAGTAATAATAGCAGGTTTGGTAAAGTTTAGGTAAATACTCATGAACTAACGGTTTAGTTAAGTCGTATGACAGTTTACCGCCCTTATAAGTGTAAGCATTACCATTTTTCACATGTATTTATTTATACCTAAATTTAATATACTTTTTTTTACAATAATGTTTTATGTGGTATGACAGATAGATATTTACTTTTACATAAAAACCAACAGCAGAATATCTCATACTCATACTATTAACAATATTTTGAAGTACAATTCAACAAAAATAAACTGTTCAATATTAAATATATGTATAATCAAAACGAAAATAGTTGCGTAAAAAAGTTGGCTGAGTAAAAAATTGTAAAATAATATACTATATATTTTATTTCTTTGCATGGTTTAATTTTGAGTACTCATACAACTTCAATGATTCATATTTTGTTTTTATATAGAATATCGTTGTGTGATCAGGATTTGAATATCATAAAAAATTAACGACATTCAAAGCTGTTTTTTAAATGTGAACTACCAAATTTAAAAAAAAAAGTGCAAAATAGCTAATTTAGATAGTGATTTTTAATCATATTATGCACATTGTATATACCTACTATTATAGTTATATTACCTATCTAGTAGTTATTACTTGATTCCTTATTACATAACTTGATATTATTAATTTATAACAAAATACTATACATTAGGTACTTAGATAATAGGTATATATATAAAACACATTTGAAATTATTACTTATCATTTTATCGATTATTATAGTATACATGAAATGTTAGACTAAATGAAGAAAACATTTTTCTAGCACTTTATTCGCACTAATGCAGTAATTCGTAAAACTTTGGAGTTTGAACTATGTATTGCCATAGTTGCATGTACTAGTTATATAAAATATGGTATAAATATATTGTATTCTTTGATTTATTATTTAAAAGTTAATATAATGGAATCAATTGTGTTCTGGCGTAAACAATGGTTAATCAATTTTTTTTAAAGTTTTCAGAGATAAACTTAAAAATTATATCAAAATACTGTATAGTATTGTTGTGTAGTTGTATACCATATTATAACATATTGATAAGTCATCACGAATCATGGCTTCAGGCTTGATTTGTATAATATTATAGATATGTTATGTGTTATTACTTATTAGTTAATAGTGTCATAACTCTTAAACTTTAATATAATAATATTATATAACAAGTAATAATCTTCATTTAGTATATTTACTTACAGCTACACAATATTTTAATATTATAAACAACACGTTACCTACACGTAGGTAGTAGGTTATTATCATAAACAATATTTATGAACCTTAATTGATTGTATTGAGAACATTATGAAAAGGTTTTTATTTTAATAACATTAACATATAATTATAGGATTGAGATTTAGGAATATATTAGTTAGTAGAATAACAAATATTGTATTAACAGCTTCAATTCGATGAAAAACATATAATCATCTGTATCTAAATTAATTTACAGTTACCACCTACCTATTATCTAAGTTATGCAAAAAATAAAAATACAGTTTAGATTATAATTAACAGGCATAGCGGTGTATAACATAAAAATGATAAAAACACTTAAAAAGTGATAAACCATAATACTTATGACTATACAGTCTACAGAATAGATATTGATACAATTTATTAAGTTACTAAAATCTAACTTCAAAATATTTACCATACTTGTAAAATCCACAAATTAATACAAATATATTCAAAAACCATATTCAATTTATCAATTACCTAGGTACACTATAGATGCATAAATTGTATTAAATTGAGCTCAATATTCTTAAATTTGTATTTGTTACCTATACCACTTATATCATTATAATTTATCAATTCATGACATTTTTATATTAACCTACTAAGTAGTCTTACTATAGCTAACTTTATCAAAATTTAAAACTATACATAATTACTGCAGTTTTATTGTTGTTTTTTTTTTTTTTTTTTTGTTAGAAGTTATTTATATGCTGCACTAGTTTTTAGATAGCAAGTTAAATGTAATCTGTTTTCTGTTTATATCTTTCAATAAAATTAGTACAATTTATCTTACGAAAAACATTGGTGCATTTAGAATATATATTTTTAATAGTTTAATTTAATAGTTAATATTCCAATGATTTACAATTTTTAAATTTTGATATTTAAAAATTTAATCCTTAAAAGTTTTTTATTGTTATGGTAGTATACTTGTATCAATGGTACACATTTTTTTTCCGCAAAATTATAACTAAATGATAAATAGTGTTACATTTAGGAATTTGACACCATGGGGCAACAAAAAATTCTACGATTAACAAATACAAATTAAGTGTTATTTAATTATTTAAGTATAAAAAACTTAACCACCTGGAGCAACAGCACCCTGTAGGCTGTAGCCTCTCCCTAAATACTAATAAAATATTAACATAAGATTATTTATCCTAAATAATTTTTTTATTTATAACTATATGATATTTTAATTTTCATATTTTTTTTCTAAAATAATGACGTGTAGGTATATATAAATTATTAATATAATTTCCAGTCGATTATTTCCAATTTAACTCAATTATGCATATTATTGTAAACACATCATATTATGAGGAAAACATATAAATTTCACTGGTACTAACTTTAGACTTGTCAAATAAACGTAAACTTCACTGATATTATTTGTATAATAGATTTATTTTTAAATTTAAAGTTAAAACTAAATTTTGTTATAAAGACAAACATTTCTTCCTTAATTTAATGCTAAAAGCATTACACAACGCGTTCAATGTCATACACAATCATTTTTATAAAAATAATTGAGTTTTTGGTTATTATCGTGTAGAATATTATGATAGAAATATAGATTTATAAAATTTATGTTCAGATCTGTTCTGATAAAACGTAAGAATTCTAATAATGATTTGGAAAATGATTTAGGTTGGACAATTTAGTTAGAATTTACGTTTTTTTCTTGTATATAATTGGTACGTATACATATTTGAGTTTAAAAATTTGAATTTTATTTTTTTATAATATTAATGGAACTCACATTAATTTAGTACCCTTAGGCCGTAGATCTTACATTAATTTTTAATTTTTTGTAAGTTAAATGGAATTTACATATTATAAATCCGATTTTAAAATCAACTCCTTGAAAATCGGTGAAATTTAAATGCTTTCAATACATTGTAATTGTAATATATATATATTGTTATATACCTACTTATATTGTAATAATGTATTACTTATTATACTCAATAATTGTTATAGATACATACGTGTATATTACTATTTTTAATGTACCTATATTGTAAATATATATAATCACAATAATTTTAAATGTGATTATGTACAGTAAATAAAAGTAAATAGTTGACCATGCGAACGAGGGTGACGTACTTTAAAATAGATACAAGCTTCAAGACAGTGAAAATATATTTACGTAACTAGGTATCTATATTTACATATTTTGCAGTAAAAATATTATAAATTCAACAAAGAATTTTATTTTTCTACTTAAAATAACATAATAACGACAAGTAACAACTGCAGATGAAAACAGAAATGACATCAGGAGCTTTTCCTAAAATATTATCAACTAAAAATATTTTGAGACTATATATTTTGTAAAAAGAAAAAGGATTTTTAAGAATTACATCGACGTTAACTTTTAAAAAAGAACTAATTTTGATATTAACTTATTTTTTTTTAATTATATGAAATTTAATCTTTTTTATACAATAAGTAAATTAGATAATATTTTATTTAAAATTATACTTGAATATACTTGGAGAGGAGTTCCATTAGTATGGGAATATTCTATAAGACTTTGAGAAGAGTTATTGAAGCCTAGGTACTTATCTATAGAATATATTCAATGACATTGGTGTGGTAATTGTTATTGTAAAATGTAAGAAAATAATAATTATAAAATCAAATTAAATTTATTATACATAATATGTAATTAAATAGTGTTTTAATTTTGTTGTTGTCATTTTATATGAACTTCATGAATAGATTGGGTCATTTGCTTTTTTGACTAGTTGATTAACGTTTTATTCTTTGAAAACATTGTTCATTGCTAATAAATTTAATATATGTGCATCAATCATAATAATTAGATTAGTATTGCCGTATTAGAATTTGAAATAACTATTTACGTTAATTATAAACAAATAATAATATACCTATTAAAACAATTTAATAATTATATAATTTTTAATCCTTAAAAGTTTAAGGATTAAATAGATGTGAAAAAAATTTTCCAATCATAAATAACAATTATAAATAATATTTAAATTTTTATTTTTTAGATGCATAATTTATTAATAATTGCATATAATTGTAATTGTAATCATAGTTTGGACACGTGATTGAACTATTGAAGAATATTAATAGTAATAAGTTAAAAAATATCCATTTGACCATATTATTACCTATTATATATTAGATATATATACTTATCACATGTAATCTGTATTATCATACACAAATAAGCCCCAAGTTAAAATACTTTTATAGTTTTTTAAGTATATAGTTATTAATTATTATAGCCTACAAAGTATAAATCATATTATTCTTAGTTTAAATTTAACTGTAACTCAAAAAGTATTATTTTTTAATTTTGATAAAAAAATAAAAGTATTAGAGTTTATTTAGAAATAAATAACGACAAGAGGATACCTAATAGATAATTGTATGATATGAAACTAATTGCTTAATATTGACACTTTGTATACAAGATAATTAATGAATAATATTATCATGCCGAAAAAAAAAATTTATAAATAATTAAATGGGTAAACTCTTGGACAAGTAAAATATGAAAATTTTAAGTGTATTTATCAAAAAAAAAAAAAAATTTAAAAATTTACAATACATCTACAGTGTATAAAGTTATAAAAACATAGACGTATTGTGTTATTTTACTGTATTGTGCCATAGTATGGAATATATCGTTTAGGTATGTAAGTAATAAGTGTGCACTGTGCAACCATACTATACCTACTTATAGATATATTATACGTATTTACAGATCGTATAACCATATCCCCGGTTGACTTTATTTGTTATAGATACTACGGAAAATAACATACGTCAAACCGCGTAATTCACTAATGCATTAACTCTAAACATTTTATTCATTATCTACTTTATGTTTATCCTTTTTGTATTGCGTTATTGGGAAATCAACTACTTCACTAGAAATCATTTATACAAGATATTACTTATAACATGTAGATTAATTCATAATTGTGTATGTTTATTTAAAATTATTTGATCTTTATGTATTTAACAATTTTAACACCATAAGCAAGGAAAATTTTACAATCTTCTACAATTATAGAAGTGTTATAATTTGCTCTTCAATTTTAAATCAGGAATTCATTAAACAGATGTTTTTTATTTTATTTTAACTATAAATATTTAATTATATGTTTAATATTTGTTATACCTTTAATTATTATTTTCACTTTAATCTGAACTTGAAAAATATACGAATATCTATTATATACGAGTAGGTACTTATGACTTACCTATATTGAAGAACAATAATAATTATTAAAATATGTTTTTATTTATTTATAAGTTTTAAAATGTGCTTAAAGCTTATAACTCATGCTGAAGTTTAGATTATTATTTCAAGTGTTTTGAATTTTCAACTTGATTCTTAAAACTGAGGTGTGAAGTCGTACAATGTAATAGAAAGTAATTATGAACTATGAATAAGGTATCCTGTTGTTTGTATTTTGAGTTATTCTTAAACATGTGTTATGTTGGTTCTATTTGTATTTTCAATTTTGTACTTATAATTGGTTTTATTTATATTGAGTTATTATTAAAATTAAATATTATAGGTATTGTATAGCTACTATAATAGCCGTATAGGTATAAAAAATGTACCATAAATTAATGTTCTTAAGAAATAAATAAGTTAGATAAAATATAATAAAGGTAAAAATTAAATTATATTAAATATTAATGTTTTATTAATCATTTGATCACATCTAAGATATTAAAATATGTCAGATGTTTTTGATGTTTCTCATAACTATCTTAAATCGATAGATAATATTATAACTAATTTAAAAAATATTATTAAATTTCGTAATTATTTAGCAACAAAATGAAATCATGTGTTGTTAGGTACTTATTCCTGGCATAAACATTACTTTATTTATTCGAATGTTATAAAAGGGGCAGACATGTCATGACCGTATTAGTATTTTCGACTGGTTTGTTGTTGGTGCAACCGGTTATGTTGATTCTTCTGTAGAGATAGACAACTAAAATTTTTCTTTGAAAAACAAAAGCTTGACCTCAACTGGAAGAGAAAATATAGAGAGATATTTTTTATCATATAAATTGTATGTGTACGGTATTCCATTTATTAATCTCGAAAACAATTAGGTATATGTATAAAGTAACAGTATACTTATAAAATTAGTAACATACAATTATTTTAATAAATTTCTTATTGGAACTATTTGATGACTAGTAGTTAAAATTGATGATGATAATTAATTTTATTGACAAATATTATAAAAAGTTTCACGTGCTCCGTTGCAGCGGTGCTACGCAAAGACCTATGTACTTATTCGAATATTGTATCGTGTTGAAATGCATTGTTATTTGTTAGTTTCCATAATAATAATTTCTTAGAAAAATGGTTTAATAATATTATTAAGCAGAAATGAACAGTAGCCAGTCAGTAGGTACTGCCAAATAAGAAGACGATATAATAATATTTTTACATAGTATTCAACACTAACAACGTTCACATTAATTGTACACAGTTTTATATAATATTAATGTGGCGATTGCAGCGGGTAAAGATTGTAAATGTGATATGGTTAGTTAGCTATAATGAATTTATGGGTGTCATCCAAAAAAAAATCAACATTTAACGTCCGTCTCAAGTCCTCACCCCCCCCCCACAAAAAAGCTTAATTATTTTCATTCATAACTGAAATAATTCAAAATTTAACAATAACACATTAGGTACATACCTAAGCAATAAAAAACGTCATAAATACTGAAATACATACGTACATCGGTACCTAGAACTTAATCTCGTGCTAATCTATACTTGTTTTGAGTGCAATATTTAATTTTCAAGTGTTTGGTGAAGATCGTTCTAAACAATTTAATTACCCCAATCTCATAATACATTGGGAAATCGTTATAATCATATACCTACGCTAATTAGGTAGGTATACCTAAAATATGCACTGTTATTAATTACATATCATAGTTTTAAAAAATGGTCACTATTATTTTTTTTTTTTTTTTTTTGTTGCCAGTCGCGTTTTAGGCACTATCGTCGAAAGTAAATACCACAGCTGTATATAAACATAAATATTACATAATATTATATCGTTATCGTTCTTCTTTCGCATTGTCTGTCGTGGTGTACATTATCTATCGCGTGTCTGTTGTAATCGGATACCTTTGCCAACATCGGATATTTTGGCTACAGCGAATATATAGTTTATATAACGTTTTATTGAGACGCAATTTCTACGATCACGACGGGTGTGAGTGGGAGAGAGGGATCACAGGGATGCAATGAGCACGACAAATAAACAACAGTGGATTTTTTTACGATATATTGCGAATTTTGCGGTCACGCACAGACGCAGCAGCTATTATTTTTGTGTTTCAAACCATGCCGTTTGACTTTGTATTTTATACGTAATTAATCGCGGCGTGTCGATTATTTTGTTTTTCGAACCGAATGTCGCACTCGACCGAAGCTCTCTCGGTGTTTATATTATTATTATTACACTATTTCCGCCGCCACCGACGACTATACATATAGGTACGTTACACAATATGCGCCTCGTCTGTAGGGCGCATGCGTTTGACGTCATTTGTTTTTGCGTTTCGTGACCCGCTTTAGGGGACTACTGGGCACTACAGTGTAATGCCATAATTTATAGCATTTTTTTATTCGTAAATACACGTGTTGTGTTCTCGACTACTCTCTCGCCGTTTCGCGTTGCACGTGGTCGTGTGGCGGTAGCAACGTACAAACCCTTCGGGGGTGGTTACGGGGATTTGCGTCTCGAAAAATGAATATTCTATACAGCGTTTCCGGGTTTCCCACAGGATCTCTCATTTCACGGCCTCTGCAAAGTAATCTTTGACGCGTGGTGCTGACAATACGGTAGCGTTTACTGCGTCGTAAAATAATAATAATAATATTATTATTATTATCGTTATTATTTGTTGTTGTTGTTGTTGTTGTAAGAACCACATGTCACGACTGCGGTGGTGAGTTTAGCACAAGACGTATACGCTACAACCTGCAGGTGGCTTATTGTCACCGCAGCACAAAACGAAAAACTACATCAACGAGCACATTCCCGTGCGATATAATGTGTACGACATATATATTTTTATATAATAACGCGCATTTTAAAATACCATATAATACATTTCTATCGAATTTTATTGCTCCGAGCGGTATACTTTAAGGAATTACAAACCATTGTTTCATTATAAAACCATTAAATAATTACCTACCTATGTGGCTATATTATGTATAAAAAAAAATACAGTGATCACGATAACATAGTAGGCATACTAAGTATGAAGTATACTTCCGAGCCTTAGTAATAATATTCGTAGTAGATGTTTCAATTTTCTGTGATTACATTTATGTTGATTAAAACAAAACAAAAATTATTGTTATTTTTCATTTTGACAAAGTTTGAACTTTAAATATGAATAAAAATAATAACAATATACGTAGGTACTAAGTTTTTTGAACAAGTAGAAATATTAAACAGTTAAAAAATAAAAATACAAAATATTTAGTTCCAATAATATCTATCAATAGCTTAAAATTTGTCTGAATATTTTGAAAATGTTATTGGATCATTATATACAGAATAAAGAATATGATCGTTTTGGTATAAACGACTAATATCTTTTCAGAATAAATCATTGTTTTATGGGTGTATATCAACTTATTAAATGTCGTAAAAATTTGAACTTCAAATATTTATAAAAAATTGTTTTGTTGTTTCTAATAGAATTTTTTTTTTATATTTAAGTAGTAAAATTTTTAAAAACCTTGTGCTAAACGTTCAAATCAAAAAACAAAATTTTTATAAATTTCTAACTACAAAATAATTTGCTGATTTTCATAATTTTAACTTTAATAAAATAAAAATGTAAAAATGTTCCATAATTAATATTCCCGTATTTTTTTTTAGTTTTTCCAATGGTTTTCAACAGTACTGTGAATGTTTTACTGTTAATTCCCTTTCCCTCCTATCAAGCATCACCTAGATATAGTTTTATTCTTAAACTATACTCAAATGTGAAAAGATTAAAATATTTTCACTGTTATTAATTTAATATAACAATTAACAAAAGAGAATTGATATAATCTATTGATAATGTAATCGTATTAATAATGTATTAAATGATATATATTATTATAGGTACGTTCGAAATATTTTACTATATAAAGTAATTACTGTGATCTAAACCTTGTATCATTTTATAAATCTTCAATATGATAAATTGATGACTCAGACTGTATTTAATAGTATAAAATTGCCTTGTTGATATAAGATAATTCAGTAAATTTTATATTGTTTATGTCAATTTATTATTGTGAAATGATAATGTGAAAACAGTTTTGAATGATAAAAACACAATTATAGACAAATTTACGGCTGTTGGTCAATAACTTTAAATTGACTATAGTTAATTAATGCTTTGCTATATATTATGTTTTACCAAACAATTTATATTAATGTGATGCTGGGAAGATTCATTAAAATTCTATTATATATAATTTTAGAATGACGTAAAAGAAATTAATAAATGACATTATTTTATGTTAGCTACAGGAATTTATTTTTAAAATAATAACAACGTTCTAATAATAATATAAAATATTCAAATTTGTATTTAAATTAAGAAAATAATTATTATAAAAAATATTTATTTAAATTTAGTAGATTTATATGATTAAAAACATATAATGGCTACCATACCTATCTACTACCGTATTATATTCATTTAAGCCATTTAAGATATTAGTGTATTACATAATAATAAATATTATGTCACAACTCTATTATCTAATTATAATACCAAGTCAGTAGTCACCAGTCACCCTATAAGAAAGTTCAATCCTTTATAAGTAAAACAAATAATATAGATTGACCTAGGCGAAAAAATTAAAATATATATTATCTTGATTTTATATGTGTTACTAATGTTACTTTAAATTTTTAAATTTTCAAAATTTAACTACATATATTCACGGTAGTATGCAAAAATAGTAAATAAAATATCATAAGAAAGCTTAATTTGTTATCAAAATAAATTATAATACTATTAAATGATTTACGTCCACTAATTGAACACATGTATATTTCAAATATTTTTAAAGACGTATAGATTTAAAAAAATATATGGTATTTATTGTTGTGTATTTAATTCACAATAATACAAGTGCCGGACTACTAAAGGTATTATTCGACATACCCTACGAGTTTTTATATTTTAAAATATATAATGGGTATTAATGGCATAAATAGACGATAAGAAATAAATATTATACTTAATATACTGTTCTTATCGTGGTTAATTAAGAACATTTATTATTTTATAACGTATCTAAATCAAATTCAACCATCGTTATTTATTAAATAAAAATGAATGCTTATCATAAAAATATTTTATGAACATAATATGCCTAGTGTGGTTTAATTATATCATAATATTGTGCTGATTTCATGTCTTGAAGAAATTGGCAATAGTTCATAAAGTTTATAGCTTACTAACTATTTAATGTTATAGTGGCAGTTAATTGTAATAAAAATCCAAGTTTTGATTAAAACAGTTGAATTCGTGAGATGAATTTCAACATAGGGATAAATCGTAGTTGGTCAAAGCGAATACGTTATTGTGATTTAAATATATCAATAGTTAACTTCTAAATTTCAATGGGCTTGTATAAAGTTATAAATGTTTTTTGGTCCGTAAACGTTATGTATTATTAAATTAATTAATACTGAATTAATATCGTTCATCTTACATTTTTTCCGTAATTTTCTTATAAATATTTAAGTATAAAATCTTAAAATTCAGTATTAATGTATTTGTGTGTGCTGTAAACAAGATTGTTTTAAAATCAAAATCGAAATACATGCGTTCGTTAAGACCGTTGTATTTAGTGTTACTTTTCAGTCATCCGGCATAGTCAATAACAATACACTCTGAAAATAAAAATTACGCAGTTAATAGTTTTATTAAATTCTACTAATAAAAAAACTAGAAAAAACAATTTAATTTAAACTAAACACTCGTTTAAATTTGAAACGTTATATTGTACCACCATTAGAGCTTTAATTGGATCAAAAATCGGTAAGTATTTAAAATTTGTCAACAATTACACATCTTTATTAGGTATTAATTATAATTTGAACGCTTTTTTGGTAGAAAAAGTTTAAAGTTATAGCCTTTAGGCTATAGGTAATATGAAAAATGAAACACGCACGCAACGAATAATAATAATATAAACAATACAAGTATACAACACAAAAATCAATGCACTACTAACTAAATTACTGAAGTTAAAGATGAAACATTATATTACTTATTATATACATATAAGTATATAACCTTCACGTCACGTCATCTTATTATATCTAATTTATAGCACCAGGTTTTCATCGATACACATTTTCAAATATGTAAAAACTAAGATTTAAAAAATCCGCGGTAATTCAAATCCATAAATATTGTAGAAAACTATTATAATAACATTTAATAAAAGTGTGCGGTTTTGTCAAATTAAATAAATATAGGTGTGTATAATGTATAGTTGTAGTCTGTAATGGTCTGTTGACTATTTGGCGTTCAAAGTACTTATTTATCAATCAAAGTATAGGATATCTGGATTTTTTATTTGTCAAAAATATATTTTAACAAACATATTAATTCGATTGCATCCGAGTTCCGTCCCGGGAACCTTTTTTTAAACCAATTCCGTTTAAAAAAGTATGATTAAAATAATAATAAATAATATGTATAAATATTGTTGTTATAAAATGCATAAAAAAAATATAATAATAATATTCGTAATATTAGTACATCTTCATAATTTAATTATAATAATAAATATAATAAAACTAAATTCGAAATTCAATAAATATTAAATAGTTAAAGTCAAGCGGGCATATTTGCATATTTATATTTTATAGTCAAAAATAAAAAATAAAAAATAAAATTGATATTGTTAAATTTGATTATTTTGGTAATATATTATTATTAAATTCGATGGTCGATGTTATTTATTTGTACATTTTATATACGTATAGTATAATATAAAAAAATACTTGGCACATGACGGGATTTGTAAATCCATAAAAAAAACCCGGGACGGAATAAGTATATCTTTAAATTCAATTTTTATACATACATGGGACAGAACTCGGATGCAGCCATTTATTTTATATTGATTATTCACAATTCTAAACAAACATATTTTTCAACTATGTTACTTAATATTTATGTTTTGATAAAATTAGTTTTTTGTTTTATAATTAGCGCACATATACTATATTGTCCACAGTATTATTCATTTATACCATTTTAAACCTTAAACCATTTAAATTACAAGATCATACTTCATCTTATAAGTTCAATTGTGACATATTTTAAGTAACTCAAAATAATTTTCTATTTTATTTACTTTTCCAAAACTCATTGTCTTATCCAATTATAGTAACTAGGTACTTATTATAACTAATTTATAAATTATAACCTGAAGAAAATATGCAAAACAATATGAAGTTCACTAATAAAAGATTCACAGTATATAATATGTACACATTTTTTGTGTAGCATAATAACGACTACTGTGGTTTTAAATTAATTTATTATTAGTTAGTTATATGTATATTTATAGTTTACATAACCAGTGTAATATAAATTAACCTATAAATTGTAATTCAATACGAATATAAGAAACACGTAGCTGACTATATAAATTAAGTTTTCAGCTCTAGTTATATATTGGTTTATTTTAATATACTCATAAATGTGTAAATTGAAAATTTCTTTTAAAATTAAATTGTATCTAATTACATATTTGCTATAACTGTTTCTACCATTAAATCAACAACAAAACAGTAAAATTTGTATAGCTATAGTGCTATATGCCTACTATACTATAATACATATGTAATACTTAACTTTCCATTTAGAGGAGCGTCCACTCTAAAGATTAATTATTGAGATTTGAGGACACATTTTGAATAAAAACTTCGCTTTTGTTATTTTTGAAATGTAGATTGTCTACTGAAGTATTTTTTTTAAAACAAATTAAAATAATTCTAGGTATTTTAAAATCGAAGTCCTTACTCCTTATGACCTGATCTATTTCAAACAATTTGTTAAAGATTTAATATGGCAATAATGTTGATTTATAAATCTATGTTTAAAATTGAATAAATAGATAATGTTTTTAGAGTCTATAATTATGAATTCTATAAGTGGAATTTAATTGAAATCGTGTATGTAGTAAGCCAAGATATCCTTAAAATCATTAATACTAATATTTTTGCAATAATTGTATATTATAATTAAGTTATAACTTTCAACTTTCAACAATTTTTAAAATCTTATAATTTTATATTGTTTTAGAGTTTGTACTAGAATTGTTTGTAGCATATATCAACTTATGTTATTTATAATTGATTCATTTAGATTTTTAACAAAACACTATCACAATATCCTTAAACATCTTTCTTCAGTTTATAATAATTATATTACGTCAAAACATACTTTCAATGAATCATTATTAGTTATTCTCATTGTGTAATAGGATCGTGTCTTTTTAAAACATTGGCAATTTTCAACAATTATGTATCATATATTTTAAAGTACAATTCTAATGGTTTATTTTTCATGTTTGACTAAACTAAATATTACATAAAATAAAATGTAAAATAAACGATTCTTAATAATTTATAAATTGAATCAAAGCCCTCATAATTAAATTACGTACATTTTTAAATGATACTTCACATATCATAATATATTGTGTAATGTGTATGCACGATAAATGATAACTGATGAGTGATGAACCATCGATACCTATGTGGTAGGATGTAGTATTCTATTTTTTATTTCTACGTATCGGAACATCTAGAAGGGAAGTACACAGGGAACTTATGCACCCCCCCCCCCCAACCTAACCTAACCCCTCCCAAAAAATAAAAATATTTTTCTATTTAAAATTTTACTATTTTTAAGTAAATATTATATTAAAATATTTTATACTGTATATTGTAAAAAATAAGCACCTATTATGTTACAGCTATGTATGTGCTCTTCGCTCATTTGCATGTGCATCTTAAAAATATTGGTCTAGTTGTGTTTATATTTCTACGTATCTACTATGTTATTATCCACGATTAATAATACTATTTTGACGATTAGATTATATAAAGTCTCAAAATAATTTTAATAATATTACCAAATATTAAATACACTATAATATATTATTTTATAATATTAAAACTCTTTTATGTTATTATTTAACTGTTTTATACCATCAATAAAAATTAAGAGCATGATAATCATTGTATTTAGTATAATTGTATTTATACCTACAAATAATACTATTATAGACGTTAATTTTGTACTAATAAGTACAATATTATACAGTTATTTTATTATATTTGAGGTTACTTAGTATTAGAAAAAACAATACATTTTTACAACTACTAGGTATATGTCATAGTTTGAATAGGTTTTTAGATATTAGTAATTTTGTTAAAAAAATACATAGAAATGTTATACATTTTTAGATATTTAGAAAGAAAACATAAAATATTTTTTTTGTTAATTATTCTACTTTAAATCATAATTTAAGTTTTTATATTACGTATATTTATACTTTAGCTATAAGTTATAATAATTATCGTCATTCGTTACACACGCTTGTCACGACTTTCGTTATCATTTTTTTAGTTGTAGGTGATATACCAATATTGTTTTTATAAAAATGTTATCTAACAATTTACACTTTGGTTAGCAAATTAGTATACACTCATAGTGGCTTATCTTTGTCTTCATATTATTTTATTAATATAAACTAATGAAATATTCTACAAAAGTTTTGTGCGTCTACTTTTATTTACTTTACATATATGTTATACAATCACGTGTTCTTTAAATGTATTTACTATTTTAATAATGTTAATTTAAATAATCTTAATTTGTTTAGTTAATATAATGTTAATTATTGTTTATAATTGTATAATGTATATATTTAACTTAATCTCTGTATTTTAAAACTTATTATTTTTATAATTATTATGATGAAATTAAGTTTAATTTTCAAGAAGATGTCAGAGCAATGTTTTCTCTTTCTGACCCGTGTGCTAATAGACAAAACGTAATCCACGCTAAGTAATCTTAGAGTAAAATCAGCCATTATAAAAATTATTGAGATAATAATATGAAGGCTATGAGATATATTTTTTTGTCTAAATAGTGTTTCAAAACAATTTAATATACATTTAAATTTTTATCCATATATATATATTAATATAAAACACTCAAAAATATTATTTATTATAATTTTTGTAATAGGTGATTTTACTCTAGTATTAGAAAGTCTTAAAACAATTTTACGAGAATGGCTCTTATCATGTTGCACGCGGATCTGAGAGAGAAAACAAATATTGCGCAAACATCCTTTTGACCTCTAAGTAAATATTTGTGATCTTATATTTATTGTTTCATATATAATACTAAAACTGTAAACCAATGTGAGGTTAGGATAGTTCCGTCAGTTTTCTCACTTTTTCAAAATTGGAACATTTTAGTTTTTTATATTACACCAACAATTTTCCAATTCTTTCCATTAATATTAATAAACTCCTTTCATTTAGTTTTATAATCTATATTCAGTTAGAAAATATTAAATTTTAATTATCTACTGAATATCTAAATCTATATAATTAATAATACTCAATTCATACCTAATAATAAAATTTATTTGTGTTTAGTATTTATAATATATTTAGACTTATAAACAAATACGAGTGGAATTATTTTAGAGTAGGTATAATACTATAATGTATATCATACCTATACAATTAAATATTTAAAAAATTATTTGTATGGTATTTGGTAATTTATAATTTTAATCAGTTATTTATATATATTAAACATTAAACATAAAAAAAAACTAAGGTGATGACCGGTAAGTATGCATTATAATTATGATGTCATACATTCATATCCATAATATATTATTTCAAACCTACAGGTAAAAGTATAAAATTATTGTAGACTTTTAGCCAAATCATAATATTATTTGCTATAATATGAATTTATTATAATTGTTTTGATACACTATAACACAAATTATATTTTTATGTAGGTATTTGAAATAATATTCAGGTAAATCCTATGATATGTATACAAATAGTATTTTAATATATTGTGTGTTGTTGCAGAAACATCGAATGTTAAAATTGAAATAGAATATTTTATTATCCACTCGTATATTTATAAAATATTTTTTCAATTTTAGATTATAATAATTTATTGGTACCACACATATTATAATAGAATATTTAACTTTTATATTTTTTACTGATACACTTCAATCTATTTTATATTGTTTTGTTTAAAAGAATCATTTAATTTATTTTTATATTTATTTATTAGTCTTCAGATTTATCTTTATTTCGTGTATACCTATTAACCTATTACTTATTGTTAATTCATATACATGCGAATTTCATTCAAAAAACACGTGCACATATGTTATCACTTATCACGATGACACCGGCTCAAATAAATCTAATTTGCTAACAAGTGTAATGTAATTATATTATTTCTAGGCTGATCCATTTGTTATAGTAATTACTAATTACCAATTACTGTTACTATTTAAATAATGAAATTGTCAAAAAAGTTATTGTAGACAGTAGACACGCAGTGATCATAAAGTGGACTCTCGTAAATACTAAGCATAATATAGTATTATAGTATCTACATTTAAAATTTCAATTTATAAACATAATTCTTTTTTAAGTACCAAGTTTGATTGAAAAATAAGATTGCCCTTTAAGAAGGTCCTTCTTAATTACAAGTTTGTTATTATAGTCTTAGCGAGTAACCTATTTTTATGTATGTTCATGAGGTATTTTTGGATTGGCAGACGAAGTGTTTTGAAATACATATATTGTCAAAGGTACCTATGTGGCTACTGGCTACGTACAGACGTATAGTATATCATCATTTATCAACACTAAATATAATTTAGGTATCCAAACTATCTATCTGTATGAATCATTTATCACGTAAAAGATAATTACTAATTTAGCTATTACTTTATATTTTAATAAAAAGGTACACTTACAATAATGAGGTTGTATTTTTATCTTTATAAATATAGATGAATGGCAAGAAAAAATGTCAGAACTATATTCCATTAGGTACCTATATTAATATATGATAATACTTATACTTTTTAAAATTTTAAATTCTAACAAATTTAAACTTAAAAGAGGTATTTAAAACTTATTAACTATTCGTTCAAAATTCAATTTTTATAAAATATCACGACTGTCAAAAAAATATTCTATCTCAGAATATAAAATTTAAAATAAATGTTGTCATTTAAAAATATGTAAAAATTAAAACATAGTGAAATATATAACTTAATTCCAAAAACGTGATCTTAAAATAATATTAAAGTTTAAATTAAGTAAAGAATATATTATTATAAATGTTGATTTTATACTATATTAGGTACCTACTACCTACATTATTGAATATATACTAAATATATTAAATAAATAAGGTAATAATACCTTAAAAGGACGCCGCACCTTCATGTGTTGTCTCTGTCTTATACACACATAACATAGTTAAAAATTATTTTGTGTTGGATGACTTTACTCCCTCGGTATTTATAACAGAATTACTAATATTATAAATCGCATTGGGAAGATTTTTATCTGTTTCGTAGCGTTTAGAGTTTTTTTGATTAAAATAACCAATATTTTTTAATAATTAAATGAATAAAATTTAAAGTTCTCAAACAGATACCTTTAATTATATTCATGTAATCAAAAAAATTAAAACTCTACAATACAGATAAAGTTCTTTCCAATGTGATTTATAATTTTGGTATTTTTGATGTAAATATTAAGGGAGTAAAGTCATCCAACGCAAAATAGTTTTTAACTATATTATACGCGCGTTTAAAACAGAGACAACATAAGCGGGTTTGGTGTCCTCTTGGCTCTTAACATTTTTTTTTTTTTGAAAAATAAATTACATTATATATAGTAGGGGTGGCCATAACGAAGCTCGCGAGCCGCACGCGGCTCTTGAACCAAACTTAGACTAAAATTCAATGTAAATAAATGTTCCTTCATTTGATTTAAAATGAAAAATGTGTCTTTATTTTATAAACATTGCTTTACAATGTGGCTCACCTCGAATTAACTTTATAAATTTACGGCTCCCAAAATTAAGGTTAGTGGCCGCCCCTGTTATATAGATATAAGTCACATTAAATATATCATATTCTGTGATATTTATAAATTTATATCAGGTAAAAAATTAATTCTGCTATCAATATAATACTATCCCTTCTCTACCACTATTATTAAACTTGAAAATGCATCACTTTACCTCGATATTAAAGTATACATTGATTAATGTTTAGATCATTAAAATACTAGTCTAACATTGAATGCTTTTAACAAACAAAATATAATTTAAAGATTTAGCTTTAAAAGGTAATTGGATTGACGTCATTATGAGATCAAAGTTCAGAATAATTGAGTAATGTGCAATAAAATTACTTAAATGTTAAAAAATTATTTTTCATATTTAATAAGCTTTTTTTATAATAATAGATACAATTATAAATGCTACGTGTGACGTGTATCACGTATGTACAAACACTTAAGTATTTATTTTATAATATTAGTCATATATATATTATATTATTGTGACGTGTATCACGTATGTACAAATACTTAAGTATTTATAATATTAGTAATATATATATATTAATGCACTTACAAAGTATATTATATTATTCATTAATGATGTATAAGTGAAAGTTCGATAAAGTTTATATTTTTGTAGAACAATTTTTTTTTTGTTTAAAATGTAACTTAACAAACAGCTTTTAAATAATACAATAAGATTAGAAGTAAACAGCTGTATAAAAATTCCAAATGGACTAAAACAAGAATAATAACAATTTGTTAAGATATCATACTTAAATATTATATTTATATATCAGTTATCGAAATTTAAAAAAACAATGAATACATTTTCAGTTTATAAAATACTTTTAATACGATCGAAAACTTTATATATTATATAATATACTCATTTCGTATTCAAAATTCTTAGTTAGTCAATGTCAAATATTATTATTATTAATTTGCAGTATAGGTATACTTCAACTAGGTACAATCATATAATAATATCAATATTAAAAAAGGTTATATGTTATCATAACTTTCGGGTCAAATAAATCCGCTAATTAATGAAAAGTAGGTAACCAGTTACTACTTTGTTATACAGTAGGCGTCGAGTGTATCTCGTCATTAACTCATTTAACTGACTGTAACTTATATGTTAAATTTGAATTCAATCATTAAGTACGAAAAACGATTCTGAACAAAGAGTTAAAGAAGCACTGTCAGCCTGTATCACCTTCCAACTATATTTTATAATAACATTTTTAAGAAATATTTATATTTATATTGCTATATGACAGTAATTTAATTTGTATAATAATGTATATTTAGATATAATATATAATCATCATTAACTTTTGAGTCAATACCGACATCCTACTATAAAATAGTATGAATAGATTCGTGGTATAAATAGGGAATAGAATAATATTAATCTAAAATCTAAATGACTATTTTTTTTTCATAATGTCATTGTATAATATTTATATTTATAATTAAACGTATAAGTTTTAAATATTCACGAATAATATTTTTTAATCAACAAAAGAATTAAAAACGATATTCTCTGTTTCAATATTTATTTTTATCCAAATTTGAACTTAAAAATGTTGTTTATATCATCAATAAAAAACAATGCAAATGTACAACATGCAACACGCTACAGTCAAACACTTGGCACTTGCTAACTGAATGTCTTTAGATAAGGATTTTAGAAACATACTGATGTTCCTTTACAATATATGAAAAATATTAGGCGATGCCCGTTTCCATCAAAAGTGGACCTTCCCATTTTCCAGAGATGGCGTTTCTTCCTCAGTTCCTCAATGAGACAAAATTTTGGCAAAAAACTAATGTATATACATATTTTAATCCCACATAATTAGAATAAATATTACACTATATGACGCATTATATTTAAACTTGATTTAATATAACATTAAATGCCAATCATTTTATTAGAAACATTAATAAATGTAGTATTTGATGCGTGTATAAATAAATAATAATAAAAAATAAATAAAAACATTGACTTTATAAAATACTGGTTTTACGTAAATATTCCTGTTTTTCCGTATTTTTTTTTTTTTTTTTGTTCCTATTATTAATAAAATTACTAAGAACTTTTTACATTTAACCCCCACCCCCCCCCCCCACCATTAAGTACCAACTAGATTCACTTTCCTACAAGAATTATACTATAATATATTGAAGTTGAAAATCGAAGTATTTTATAAAAATATATTAACGCCATAAACTTGAAATGTTTAATATAATTACATTTTCATTAGTAGACAAGTTAATCGAATTTACCACACCTTTATAAGTAACAAATATTCTTCATTTAAATTAGAATTATAGCAATAACAATAAATTAAAATTCACAGAATTATTATCAAGGATATTTAAAAAAAAAAAAATTTAGTTATTAAAATATCAATAAACTAACTATTGAAAATAATGGATTATACATATTTACTACTTAGTAATTATAGTTGGTAAAATGAAGTTTTCAATATCAGTTTTAAGGTACCTGTAATCGAATATAGAGGACGCCGCACAACTATAAATTGTTTCTGAAAGAAAATATTTTTATAATGTAGCGAATAGCTTTTTATTTTAGAGAAATCGTTAACATAAAAAAAACCACAAGTGTGTAGCGTCCTATATCAACTAGTTAGTTTTTCTTTTTGCCATTATATTGTTAATTACTATTATATATGTACCAACATATTGTATGTTTTAATTCATTAAAATTATACAAACAATGTTTTTCAAAACATCGATTTATTTTTTCAATTTATAGTAGGTAGTTTTATACTTATATATATATATATTTTAATTGTGCGTTACATTATAAAATAGAATACATGATATTAACCAATGTTATTTATACAAAAATAAATTTACATTTACCAATTTTTTTCCAAACCTATTGTACCTAATATTATATAAACACTATTGCTTAATATAATATTTAAAGAAAACTTATAAACATTTAAGAACAACTAAACTTTTTACATATTTTTTTATTACTATATCCATCAATATCATATAGAAATATGTTCCCATACTTATTTTTAAATAAATAGATAAGTGTATAATAATTATTTTTATTCGATTTCGATTGTTCATATTATAATAGTAAGCGAAAATAATCTATAGTATAAACCTAAGTTAGGTTTATTATGGATTAGTTATATTAATTTTATATACAGTGAGTATAAATGTTTATGTTAATGTGAAATAATTAAGTTTAAATTAATATATTAATATTATGTTAAGGTCATAACTGGAGTACATACAGTATTGTTGTTATTTCAATAAATTAAAATTTTATATTTCATATAATAATAATTGTGTTTACTTTTGTAGAATATTATGTATACATAAATATAATTCAAGATTTTTCACATTGGATCAATTTAATTCCAATCACTCGATTCGTCACCGCTGTTATAGGTAGGCAGTTAAGCCAGTAAGCCATTAGGAAAATATTATGTTATTGATAGTAAATAAAAGTTACTACATTAAATTATAATTATAAAAACTCACTGTAGAATTTATTTAAAATCAGACTATGATCTTTTAATACAGGTAATATTCTTATTAAAGGTTCGAGATAAGTATTAAGTAGGTATATAGTTTAAACTTTTTGCATTAATATTTGTCTACGAGTACAAGTACATAATATCATTGTTGATTAAATACAAACAATGCTGAATAATAATCATATAATTATAATTTCGGTACTAAAATTTTTAAAATCTATGTCATATAATGGTATAGTGTACATTTCAAGCATTGTTCAAATTTTACGCAAATATAACAATATCGGAAGTATATCAATTATAAAGTTGTTATACATAAACAAGCATCGGGACTCATGCAAAAACATAATAATACGACCATCGTAATTATTTTAATTGATGGTTAGACTATTAATTAATTAACTCGCATTATTAGTTCCCAAGGCCTAAAAGCTGTGTTTTTCAACCTTCAAACTCTGTTTTTAATATTTGCGAGTGTGATATAGATTTAGCAATTATTTGCAATTGATTCGGTGAAAAAATTAGGGAAATATATTTGGGTATTTAATGCCACCGCTAATCATTTAGATCATAAAATTAAAATTAAATACAATATACTTATAATTAGGTAGCTTTCCATATAAATGCTAAAAATCTCTTCTTATAGCTATTTTAATTTTATAATAATTATACCACATATTAATATGCTTTATATTTTTTTAATGAAAAAGTAATTTATTGCTGCAGTTATCGAAATAAAAACTATGCGTAATAAAAAAGTATTTATAAATATAATATACAATTATGTTCGTTCTTTAATCCTGAGTCTAGAATCATTTTTTTAAAATTATATCAATTCGTATATATTCGTCTTAATTTTAGTACAAAATTAATAATGTTTGAATTAAAACATCGCCAATGCCCAATTAGTTGGTAAAACATTAATGGTTCTAAATAGTAAATTCAACAAAATAAAAATAAAATTTATAGATATGACTTAAAGAAATTTATGATAGTGAATTTATTGAAATATTTGGAATGAAATAAATAATAATAGTTCTTACCTACCTATTTATTGGGCTAAATAAAAAATTCTCTCTTTTCTTGACTAAATTAGAATAATATTTTACTTTCAACTAAGTAGAGGTTTGTACATAATTTACTTTTTATTTTTAAAATAATATTACAGATTGGAGTCTTGAAGTTATTAATATATTATAACTATGATAAACTTAATATTATTTATTTGATTATCTTAAAGCCAAAACGCCCAAGATTGAAAGTTGTATGTATTGTGTACATTTTATAGCTTTTGAAGCATTGTTAAACTAATTGCTATAATATTTCATAAAATAAGTTGGATGTGTTTCAAAATGTCATATCTGACTGCGTTTAATGAGGAAAAACCAGATTTGAAGGTGACGTTGGTAAATATTTTACGATAATAGTTTATAAATATTCAAATAATGATATTTTATATTGTAAACCTAGCAATCAGCAATCAATCATTAAATCATTACACGATTAAATTATTGATTAAACATTTGAAAAAACCTATACTACTAAATAATTACTCTATACATTTTTTATAATTTTTATAGTATTATTTATTATCTTTAAGAGTTAAAAAAATAAAGCGTTCAATGTATATCGTATATAACCTGTTCGTAATTAAAAAATAACATTTTATGTACAAATACAAGTTTATATATTATACATTTTTTATGTATATTTTTTAGAAAAATATTTACCAAAATATTAAATATATTATTTTCTTATTTATTTGCAGTATATTTTAAAGAAGTAATGAAAAATAATTATTTAAACATATCTTTACGATTTTATAGTATTATAACATATTATTTTTAATGTGAAGTTTATTTTACCATCTTCATTTGCGTGTGGTGCCTACTTTAGCTATAATAATAAACTCTGGATAGACACTTCATCAAATTCGATTTATCACGATTAATTATTACATTATACACTACATGTATTATGTAAATTGTATTTAAAAAAATTAATTTATAAAAAAGAGATGATTAAAATGAATGATAAACAGATAATTTGTATACATACCTAACCTGATAGCTAAAAGATAACCACTAACACAACAAATATATGATGTGCTCAGGTGCTATAATACTCATATACTATTAAATATTTTACCTGTCATTGCAATGAATGTATTAATTTAAATTCAATGATGATTCATTATACACGAAAATTGATTCGGAGCAGAGATTTTTTGTCAGCTAATCTTTAAGGATATTTTATAATTTATTTATAATACAATTATTAGTTTATTTTTCTATAACATGATATCGGGTTGGTTGAATTAATTTTTGACAAAAACATCAAATATATTATTGTATTATTAAAAAATATAATATTTTATATTTATAACATATATCTATATTATTGTCGTTAGTATCAAATTAGTAATATAGAACGATGGGAGTTGATATTTTATATAAATGGTTTAAAATTAGTCTGGAAATAGAGAAAGTTTTGAAAATACAATTGATACAGAAAATAATTATACAAAAATTATTAGTGTGTATTATTAACATAATGGTAGAAAATTCCAAGTCTTTACGATTAATATTTTTAGAATTAGAACATAGGTCACTAAAATAGTTATTTTACATTTAAACATCAAAATTAGAACTTTAAACATCTATAAAAATAATTGTTGATGTCTTATGAATGTCGAAAAATTAACTTCTAAAATACATACAGTTATTAAGTTTTATTATATAAAAAATATATATCTAACCGAGTTACATGTTGAGATACTACACATCATGTTTGGTATAATGTTAATTTGCCTATACTATTGTTTGGCTAGATCTTAAAAAACTATGCAGTGACATGATTGCTGTAGAATACAAATTACAAACTATAATAATAAATAATAAGTTAATTTTATTCTATAGTTTGAAACTTGTTAATAAATAACTAGTTGTTAATTTATTATCAAAAATAAAATTGCTATAATATATTAGTATTTACATAATACCTACACAATAGATGGTATTATTTAGTATTCAGGTAAGTATAATAAGTACATAAAAAAATGAATAAAATATCAGATATTAACATATTGTACGGCTACAGTGTCATACCCATGTGTTTTACACTGTACAATTTACATACATAAAAATGGTTTAATGTCGTGTAGTTAATTAATAGTTTTCCTATCTAGCAGAGCTCCCCCTTCTCTCGCCTGTCTTCTTCAAATTATCCTCTCCTAGCATTCAACTTCTCGTCTTCTCCTATAAAAATATTGGCAATAACTAAAAGAGCTTTTTCTGTACTCATGGTCATCGTCAATTTTATTTCATTTATAGTATTATCTGGTTAAGTATTTAACTATTTTATATTCTGAACAGAGCCTTGAATGTATTCGTTTTACAATTTATTATAAGTATATTACAAATATGACAAACATTTTTTATGTATCTTTTTAAAGACTTATTCCAGCAAAATCTGAAAAAATGTTTCATTTTGTTTCATTGTCTCATTGAAAGGGTGGTGTAGGAAAAAAATTGAATCTAGTTTGTTCTTTGGGGTATCAAATCATGTACGATATTTTAAAAACACCTGAGAAAACAAATAATGACTACAGAAAAAATAAAATATTTATGTAAAACAAGTTTTCTACAAAATTATTTTCTTTTTAGTTTTGTTATTCAAAAATGTATAACTGTAGACTTGAAATCGAAATATTTATATTTACATATTCTAAACACAGTTTTTGGTGTTTTTTGATATCCATAAACATTTTAAATTTTCTATTTTTATTTTTATTTAGGTATATAATATATTGTATGGTACAATTTTTGTTTATAAGTCGAAAACTTTGAAGTTTTAATACAACAAATTTCATCACTTATTCTTGCAGAATTAATTAATTTTTTTAATAATAAGTAGGTAGTAACCATTTCTTTTCGAGTTATTTTTTAGTTGGAATATTTATATAATTTTTATATATACCAAATGATTGGAAATTAAACACAAGGATCTTCATATTAAATTCATCTTACAACAATCTCAAACTATCTAAAATATAAATGCAAAATTATTCTTTAAGACCTTTGAAGAACTCTTCTTTTCGAAATTGAATATTTAAATGAAGAATAATGATTTTTTTTTCGTTGAAGTTTTAATTATATTATATTATGTTATAAACAATATAAACCAAAAAAAATTTTACCCATAGAAATTTGAAACACTCCTCATTATGTATATAATATTTATAGACAGTAGTCAGTAGGAGTACACAATGCATTTTTCAAAACATTCTTAGAAGACTAATATTAAGCTATTTATACCACGAAGTAAAATAGCGAAATATACGTTACATAATACGTGGTAAGTATACGATGTTCTTTGAAAAAATAATTCAACATAGGTACCAAAATAATAAATAAAATTTTTGATTAACAAAAAATCAAAAAAAAAAAAAACTCATTAGGTAAAGTGGTATTCATATTTTGGAAATAAGTAGGTGATACTCGATAAAAAAAGTAGCATCACGTGAAATATATATACCTAATCTATTAAGACTAATTTTCGAACCCCAAGAAAATTATTATCAGTTTACCTATATGTATTTAGTGCATAAATAAACTTTTTATAAATCGTTATTTTAACATTCAACTCGATAACCTTTTTACTTTACTTACTCAAGAAGTCTGTTGGTAAATAGTAAATAGCATTAAGTATAAGAAAATAACCATGAAATAGTTTTCTACACGACTGAACGGTACACGTCTATTTTATAATTAGGGACCAAGGCTAATACTCACACGTAGTGAACTATTTATATACCAGAAAATTAAGTACGTGAACTATAAAAAAAAGTAATTTTAAAATTGTCTATAAATTATAAAAAGTGTATACACACATTATACATACTATATAATGTAAAAAATTAAAATTAATTTGTACACGTGATTTTTTTTTTTTAATCGGTGTTCTTAAGTTTGTTTTATAATTAACGGATGCATAGGTTGTATACCTATAGTACCAAATTAAATATTTGATAAATTAAAGGAGAAATTTAAAAAAAAATTATTATAATTTAGTGAAAGAATATAATAATACGAGTATGCTATATATATATTATAAGGGAAGAAAACGTGTGAATTAAAATAATAAGAAATATTGTCATAAAATTACTAAATGTATTTAGATAATTAGACATTTTTCTAATTATTATTATTATTTGTTTTTGTGTGCAATTTATTCTAAAAATTAAATGCATTACTTGGAAATTATTTATGAGCCACGAATTTATTACATCATAAAAAATAAAACAGTACCTTTTCTTAAAAGTATAAAATTAGTAAAATTAAGTCAACATGGGACTAGATATTTCAAAATAAAGGTAAAAAATTATATTTATTTTTCAGTGCTTCACTATTTGTCTATCGTAGGTCCGAAAAATTATCATAACATTCATAACTCTACCATTTTTTATTTTTTTTAATACTATGTTTACATAATTTATTACTATTAAAAAAAATTTTTTTTTAATTATTAATAAAATTATAATGCAATACTGTATGGTAACAACACAATAATATAAAGTAAAAACTGGTTTTAATGTTTAGTGTAAACTGTAAAAACAAAATACTGATATGGCATGGTTATTATTTTTGTGGACTGATATAAGAACTATACGCTATAACAGACAAACTATACCTATTACCTACTATAGTAATATATATTTTAATTTTTTTTCCTATCCATGAAATGATTTTGTGGGATCCAATTATAATAAACAGATTTAAATTAGACAGGAAAAAAACTATTAAATTATTATTATTATTTTATTTAAATTATTCACATCTAAAGAATACCAGAATACTGGTAAATCAATTACCACATGAAAAACATTTTTGAAGGTATACTTGATACAATCATAATTGAAAACTTGTTGAAAACTTTAAATAAATTTGTCTTATAAAAAATATTTACACAGGTATATCTATACACTGTATATTTAAAAAATCGTCATACTGGAACACAAAAAATTGCATTGTTTTCTGTAAACACTCATCATTTATTCATCTTAAAGGCTGGAATATTACTATTTTACACTATAAGATGGATTGCCCATGTATACAATATAAGTTTCCAACAGGGAAATAAAACGAAAACGATAACGACGACAACAACAACAGAAATTAGCTAGTACACAATAATGAGTTCTTTATAAAAATTCTATACTGATTTATATTTATTTATTTTACACACACGAGTTTCAACAGTTTCACGCGGTTCAACAAAATGGACGGGGTTAAGGATGACGAGAGGGGTCACCTGATAGCGTCCACTTTCGGCGGCCCAAACGATGACAGTTGGAATATGGTACCGCAACACGTGATCGTGAACAGAAAGATATCCAAAATGAGCAACATAATAGCACGGTGGGACGAGTTCGAGAAGTGGGCGATCGAGCAGATCGGCAGAAAAAGATCGATAGAGTTCACGATCACAGTAAACTACTAGGACGCAAAAGGCTGCCGGCCAGTCAGTTTTGAGGTGAGAGCCAAGTCTAGCTATCCCCAGGACGGTTTCCGGGGTAAATTCATCAACAGCCCGAACGACAATTTCGCGGTGGTCGCGCAGACACAGGCCCAAATGAAACGCAAAAAGCCGTGACTGCAGCTCAGCCGAGCAGAATAGTGCAGACTACTCCACCATTTGTCAGCAGTGCGATTCCACTTCATTTTTTCTTATTTTCTGCTTTATTTTTATATACTGTTTTAGTGTTTTACGCCGATAACTATACGTGTAAGATGTACCAAATACCTAAGGTACCTACTATGCACAGGAGTTCTGAGTTAAATTTTTTTTATTATAATCTAATTGTTCAATCTAATTTCTTAGATTTATTATAGTTGTAATATAATTATTATACTACTGCTCAGTATAATAATATCATCACTGTAACACTTTATGTTATATCATAATTATGTCATATTAGTTATTAAATAATTGTCTCTTTAACTTATGATATGAGTAAAATAATTTTCTTTCTTTGATAGTTGGACGTCAAATGTTATTTGAACGTTAGTAGGTATATTTTTCACTTTGTTAAATATTCATCATAATAATTTATAGTTATTCGCAACTTCATACTCAGTATTTTATGTGCCCCGATTTAATATTCTACTGTCCCTCTCCTTCATGAGAGATTGTTATTACATTATTTTATTTATAATTGTTCCTCGTTCAAAGCCTTGGTTTTCTACAATCACGCATCCATGCGAAGCCGTAGTTGCGTATCCAGAATTCTATTTTAGGGAAGGAGGCGTAGTAGTAGCTACCCACAGTTACGAGATAGAAATATAATTTTGCCACTCACTCAATTACTTGCCTTATATTTACTATTGATTATTGAATTGATAAAACCTAACTTAGGCCAATGGAGGACTCAAGGCCCCTTTCCTCCCCTTAAATCCATCATTGGTCACAATTGTGTAATACGTGATGGGGTATTTTCATACTCTATGAGTGATTATGAGTGAGAATAGATATAGATAGAATATTGGAATTTATATCAGTCAGTATTTAATAATGTGCACAATTGACCGACCGGTGGAACGAGTTAGAGAAATATGTTATCAAGTAGATCAAGGACCAGCTTAGCACTGTACATTTCACGATTGAGTTGAATTACGATGATATACCAAAGGCTACCAACTGGTTAGTTTTGAGGTGGGCGTCAAGTCCAGCGCCATTTCCTACACTGGGGAAAATTCTCTAACAACCCGAACGACGAATTCGTGTTGGACGCGCAGACGAAGTCCCAAATGAAACCTTGAAAGCCGTGACTGCAGCTCAGCTATGCAGATTAGAGACTATTCCGCAATGCAGTGGCAATGCAACTACTTAATTTTGTTTTATATTAATATCGTTTAACACCGATAACATTATACTTTACACTATGCGTGAGTTTCAAGTATAAAAATCAATTTTTTTTTTTTGTTATTGTTCAATCTGATTCATTAAATTTATTGCAGTTACAATAAAATAATGCTATTCCGTCGTTTTGAAACGTAAAAAATGTTTTAAAAAAAATATATTATTACTGTTACTCTGGCAATAGGCATATAAAAATATACCTGGATATTGTTCGCGATTGTCATAAAGTTTTAAGTTATAGAATATAGACGAAATTGTTTTCTTTTTTTATAATTGAACGTCGAATGATATTTGAACGTCAGTTTACGTTTTGTACTGTATTACTGTAGATAAATTTACAATCTACTTTGATTAATCATACATATGACATTTATACCTTATGCCTGTTATAAATATTTGAATAGGTATCTTAAAATTTGAATAAACAAAATTCAATTAAGCCTATCGATTTTGGCTTGTGAGTAATTTAAACATAAATCGTTGACATTTATTTTATAATAATATAATGTTTGATAAGATTGATACCCGTACACAACCATCAAAAAGAACTATATAAAAGTACAAACGTACATAATTAATGAAGTATACTAAAATATTTATAGTAAGTGCTCATTCTAAGAAATAAAAAACAAATGCAACTATTTTTCATTATATAATCATCTAAAACCTTTAGAATTGACGATTTATTAATTGTTATTAGTAAATTCATACCATATAAACTGTTCTATTTTATTGTTTTTTTTTTATACTGTTTTTGAAAATTAACTTTTAAGCGTATACAGTACTTTAATATAGGAATTCAATAATAGTTAAACATTTTTAAATATAAAATCAACTTTTCAAAATTTAATTTTTGCGTGAATATTATAAATTTATAACAAATAATTTCAGATTTGTATAGTATAATATAACATTACGACTATAATATCGTAATAAGTACTTATACTTGTTTATAGATGGACGATATTAATTAGCAGCTTAAGACTCAAATACATTATTCCGAAAATAACAGTTGTACTAAACCAACTTTTGGGAAAGTCACAACATAATGTGTTCACTTCCATATAATTACATCTCAACAATATACAACGACACCTAGAACTTAAGTTATTTTGTAACCAATTGAAAAATATAATATTAAAATATATTATTATTATTATTATTTATTATTTTAATATTTAACTTATTTAATAATAGAATTTTTATTTTCATTGGATATTGACATCTGTTATAATATAAACTGTGAAATTGGGTGGGACATTTTTTCATTTTTAGTTTATATGTTAGATAAAAGTTTAAAACCATGACGAATATTTTGATAATAACAAAAATTGTTCAATAAGGAGAGCTACAGCCTTTTAACACCACTGGGTCACACCTTCAGCGTAAAGGTCTATGACTGGAGTCTAGAATACTTAAGTCTTAATAATTAGTATAATTACGGCATCTAATTTAACTAAAGGTAGCCGTATGTCCGTATAGCTAGGTAAATATTCTGTATTAGGTATAATTATAGGTACCTTTGTAATATTATTGTGTGCAAGGTTCACAAGTCAAGATCAACAGTTCACTTTATAATAGATATAGATGTATATCGAATAGCCAGTAGAAAACATAAAATGATGTTTATCAGTAAAATCATAGGGAGACAGACTATTGCAAAAATTAATTCATATAGATAAAATTAATTAATAGGTACCTATAGCTAATAGTTAATACTAAAATAAATACATGCATGTATAGACGTACTTATACAAATATATATTCATAGTTGTACATTTGTACCAGAAATAATACAATAATGATCGTTTAAGAAGATGTTAGCTTAGGTACTGTTCGTTTTCTCTTTCTGACCGGCCATGCGCAACATAGACGAAACGCATTTACGGAGAATCGTTTTTTTTTTTATGTTTTTGAATAATCTTAAAGTAAAATCATCCATTACAAAAACGATAGAGAATATTATTTTTGAGCGTATGACACATCGATTTGTCTAAATTTTGTCACAAAACAATTTAAACATCATTTAAATTTACAATATATATTTTTTATGATTTTGAAAGTAAAATAACAATAAAATATAAAACTGATATGTAATAAGTACCCTCAAAAATAATATTCTCTATAGTTTTTGTAATAGGTGATTTGGGCGGTGGTAAACTCTCCCGATTTTATGGTAAACTACTAAACTATCCCGATTTTTAAAAATAGTAAACTCTCCCGAATGTAAACTCTCCCGGGTCAAAATTATTTTTACCTGAAGTAAATGTGTAAACTCTCCCAGGTCAACTTTATAGTTACCTGTAGGAAGTATGTAAGCTCTCCCGAGTTGTTTTAAATGTTATTGCTACACTACGAGTTGGAAATTTTTACGTATATTTTGTATTTGTAACTTATATTATTATTATTGAATATTTTTAAAAGAAACTTAAATGTATATTGGATTTTTTGAAATTTTATTTTTTATTGTATTTTGACTATAATATCATGTTAATAGCAGCTAAAAACATTAATTTAAATTGTAATTATTATTATATATGATTGACTATTTTTAAACGCAACTTAAATGTATATTAAATTTATTTTATGATTTTTACTAGACCCGGGAGAGTTTACATATTTCCGTTAGGTAGTACAGGAATAAATCCGGGAGAGTTTACACGATTATGTCAGGGAGTACTGGAGTAGACCCGGGAGAGTGTACCATCGGGAGAGTTTACCATCGGGAGAGTTTACAATCGCCCGGTGATTTTACTCTAAGATTACTCAGAAATCATAAAAAAAGATTTTAGATGAAAGAGTTTTATCTATGTTGCGCGTGGGTCTGAGAGAGAAAAATATAAATATTGCGCCGACATCCTCTTAAAATCTTAACCAATGTTTTTCCCATTTCAATACCTTATTACCGATCTCATTTCGAACAATTTGTACATGTCTCGTGATTCGTGAAAAAAAAATATTTAAAACTGATTGACGGAGCAGCCAGGGTTGCCCAGTTTTTATTTATCAAACATCTATGGATTTTCCTTTTTTTTACGATAATTTGTACAAAACAATAAATATACCTATATTAAATTCACAGGTCGTATGTATTATTATATTATTAGGAAAAAATTAACATAATTATGTGACTAAACAATTTATTAACTGATATTATAATAATATAATATTGATATATTAATTATTACAATGACTAATATGTATTATCATAGAAAAAAATCAACGTATTAAGTTAGAAGGTACATTTGAAAAAAGTAACTCGTTTTATTAATGTATGATTTTAAAAATAACTTCACTTTACCTTTATTTAATTCGTCGATGCCCATTGCCCAGCCTCATCGAAAATCATATTTTATAATAAAATTTCATGTATGCAACTATCGATGTATTATTTTAACTATTGACAGCTGAATGTCAAATTTGATTAGATACTGACTTGATATTTACTAACATAGTAAATATATAATAAAAAATACCCATGAGTATGTTTTTATGCTAATTATTATATTATTATCACAGTTCAGTGTTCACTGATATACAAGCTTACTGTTTATTATTTTTAATATTACTCGATGTGTACCACGATATGATATAAATTGCACATTAAGGTGTTATGTATTCACAACGGGATTTCCAGTCATTAAAATATTACATTTCATTCGAATACACTGGGGAAAAAACCCACAACGAAAAAAATAAATAATAATATAATCACCTGCAGGTATTTTACTGCGTGATTTGCACACTAACTACCATACACGTGAACTATATATAAAAAAAATAAAAAAACAGTGATTGGCTTGATGTATAGTATCGAATAGTATTCGATTTTTTAGTGTTTAATAATTATCACGAACACACGAACTATCAAAATATTATTATGGTTCGAAATACATTCGAATGCATCGCCGCAACTATCGAATATTTCGATAGCAGTTTTTCGATAGTTACTCGCGCTGCCCATCATCACCACTCTATAGTCTATAATAACGCGATATAAATACGGTCGGGTGACGTGAGAATCGTATAGTGTCATTGACGACTTCGCAAGGCAAACTCTAACCGAAATCATACTTTTTGGTTACTCGTTTTAAATTGTTTTTTCGTCGCGACAAACGCGTCTCGACAACATACATAAATATATTTTTCGAGTTATTTATCCCATCCGACTACACACTCCGGTTCGTTTAAGCTATTTACGTCTCCTACGTCGGCCAACGATTGAAAATATTTTATACGATCGGTATATTATAACCGACAACATGTGGCGGCGAGAGAATAACGGAAATGCGCCGCGGAAGGCGTTGTTCGCCGCTGCGGTGCTGTTGATCGGACTGGCGGTCGTGGACAACGTCGGAGCGTCCACCAAGTACACGCTGCTCAGCAAGAACAAAATCGAAGTGTCCGAGTCGAGGGTGACGTGCAAGAACGGCAACTCCGTGTCGGTGACCACGGGCGTGAAGGGCGAGCTGTACGAGCTGTCGTCGACCAGGACGAATTTCTCGGGCGACAAGTGGAAGAGGCGCATGGCCGAGCTGGACAGGGAACCGGACGACGAACAGGGGCACGTGGTGGCTTCCGTTTTCGGCGGGCCCATCGAGACGTGGAACCTGGTGCCGCAGCACCGGAGCGTCAACAGGAAGATCAACGCTCAGAGCAGCTTGCTGAACCGCTGGGACGAGTTCGAGAAGTGGACGCGCGAACAGCTGGGCAAAAAGAACGGCGCGCCCGTCAAGTTCGCCATCAAGATTAAGTACGCGACCAAAAACGGATGCAGGCCCATCGGTTTCGAGATCGACGCGTCCAGCAAGGCCGGGCCCGGTTTCCAGGGGAATTTCGACAACGGCCCGTACGGGTCGTTCGCCGTCACCAGCAGACCAAGGAAGAAGCCGTAAACACTCGATCGAAATCGGAAGCAGGAAGCGCGGGACCTTGATGGATCGGCCTACTGGTTCGTCCGTCGTTATATTATAATATGTCATATATATATCATACACTATATTTATAATTATTATTATATTATTTTATATTATTTACGTTTCAATATTATATTATAATATATCAAATAACGATAACAAACAATAAATCAATCGCGTAACGGAAATAATTAACATATTTTATAATATTAATAATACTTTAAGGCTCGAGAATGTGGTATAGGTGTACAAATATACATTTTATATTTATATAAGTAGTCGCGGACTTCGAATAATAATAATAATTATGTTATTCGACTTTTATTTCATCATATTTTGTATAATAAACACAGCACTGCGAAAATTTTATTATTGTGTAAATATGCAAATTGCGTTAAGTTCCTAAGACTATAATTTATTCTACCCGTTTACCATTTATAGTCATAATCGTGTTGATGTGGTCGCTAGTTTTGTCGTATACTGGTACAGTAATACAGTATAACTATAATATATAAGTATGGTATTTACGATTTTCAAACAATATCACTTGAGCCTTATTTACGTCTTGTCATACAGTATACTATAAAGTAGTATTATATACCTACCACGATTGTTGGGCTTAGTAACGCTTATATGTGAAAATGGAAATTGTTCACGTTAAATATTTATTACCTACGTAATGATAGTGTAATATATAGGTACATTGTGTTTCAACGTAATAAACATCCATTATTTTGCACAAGTATACTATAGGGTTTTTCATCATTTTTAGATACATGGTTTTCTAAAATTGTAGATAACTTTATTCTTAACCCTTATATTTAAAACTCCGACCACTGCTAAAGTGCTAATTTTGGATTTTCAATTAGCATTTAGCAACTTAAAAAATGTCAAAAAATTACGAAAAATTAATTTATATTACCTAATAAGTGTTTTACATTGAGTCACCTGTATACTTTGTATGATATACATATAAATATATCTAAATGAGTTAGTTATAAAAATATTTATATATATTTTTTAATTTGTATGATTCTCATTTAAAGTTAAATTGTTCATTAAAAATATATGTATTGTCATTATAAAACTCTATGAGCTATAACCTATAATCAAAATCGTTGGAGCGAACCGCCCTACGGTATTCAACTCCCGAGGATCAAATGTCCTGTATAAAGTATAAATAAGTCACTTAAGTAGTAATTACTTACGGTTTTAGCAATTTTAGTGGTAACATCATCATCTTCCACAGAACGTTTTTGTTTGTTTTTTTCAGTATTAGTCTAAAATATAATAATCGACATATTTACAATTTCGTGTTACTTTCCTGTATATTATACTATAATATTTGTTGTACAAATAATATAATTAAGTATTAATTAACTCACCACATCAATTTTTGATGATGATTGAAATATTGTTGCACTTGTTTTTCTTATTAGAAATTTATCCATGACGGCAAAAGTAGAATTTTATTTATTCACAACCATAAATAGTATCTTTAATCGTGGTCATAAGTCATAACCACGGTGTTGTTGAAAACCCGTGCAGATAGTATTATTATCTATAAAAAATATAATTGTATTATTATTATCATTATTATCAATTAGGTTTCTGAACGAGTTCTAGAAATATTCAGAAACGTTTATGTCATATATTTTTAAAGATAGTAGGTACTAGAATTAATGAAATATACAATAATATAAATAATACATTTATTAGATGTAGAAAGGCAATGGGGGGGGGGGGGTTAAAGTTTAAAGTGACTGGACAAAACGTTCGTCAACTCAATTTTTGTTTGAGGATGAAACGGTCGCTTACTGTAACCATTATCAATTATTTTAACTGTTTATTCCCGGTCAATATTTTTAAAAGTTGCTTATATACCAAGTGATACCATACACTGTATTTGTTAGTAACCGTCAAGATTTTAAATGCTATAGTATATTCTAACAACGGGATAACAACCGTGATTGTAGCTATCGGCTTATCTCTAATGATAACAAACTGTTGATAAAGAATAATAATTGTGTATAAAAAAATTGTTATTTGTTTTAATACTTTACAAAAACATTTATTGATTCATTTTTTGATGAAATAATGCTAGTATTTTGTTAATTTTTTTCTAAACAGAAAAAATAATAAAATGTTTATTATTACTTATTTTTGGCCACCGATATTATCCTCCACAGCATTAGATTGTTTTTCCAATGAAATCAATCAGTTATCAGATTCAAGTAAATATTTTTAATAATATTTCTTATTCTAATTATGATAATATCTTGGTTATACACAACAAAAATTAAATATTAATTGTTAATATTTTATTTATATTTAATAATTATCATACATCTTACTATTTACTTCCACTTCTGAAATTAAACCTAGCATTAAGTTTGATTATTGAAAGTTTTATTGATTTAAACAAAAACCACTTTATTTTCATTTACATACTAATTATTAATTTTGTTTGTTAATCAAAAATTGGTGATCAAAACTCATATATTTATAATATTTGTAAATTTTAAAACGTTAACAAGTTACACATAGGTATTAGTTTACTTTTTATTTTTCATAACAAATTTATTTCTTATAGAATTTACTTATTTGTAAATTGCCTACCAGATAATCGGTTTTAAATTATTTTTAATTCATCATTATTTATACCATTAATTAGCTCTGTGTGAAGAATAATATTTAGAAAGTTATATAATAATGAGTTAGGTAATTTGATACTTATAATACATTAATCATACACATTTAGCTTTAAATTTCGATACTATTTCTTTTCAACTAGTTGATGTTTTCATTAGTTTTCAATTTTTGTTTATGCTTTTTCAAAATATGTTCATTAAATTTTTAATTTTTTTTTGAATTCCTAGTGTTAAAGTATTAGTTGGTGAACTCTTGTCTATATATAGGTATATATAGGTGAGGTAGTTTTTTCTACCTATGTATTATATTTAAACGTTTTATAATGAAATATATTAAATAGGTATATTTAATTTTTTTGTGCCTATAAAAAAAATTAGAAGTTCAATATAAATACTTTACTATGATAAAGATAGTAATATACTATCTATAACAAACTTATTTTATACTTGAATTTTCCATCTACCTATTGAATCATTATATAGAATTTATTGATATTATATTTGGAA
The DNA here is from genome assembly GCF_020184175.1 of Aphis gossypii. Taxonomy (NCBI): domain Eukaryota; kingdom Metazoa; phylum Arthropoda; class Insecta; order Hemiptera; family Aphididae; genus Aphis; species Aphis gossypii. The sequence continues at coordinate 12,681,951 of NC_065531.1, read as the reverse complement.
TATTGAATGTTAGTTATTGAATGAAATAAATTAAATCATAAGACAGTGACTGCTTATTGAACTTACTTATATAGGGACCAAACTATTAGAGTCTTTAAATTGAATGAGTCATAAGGCAAAAAGTCCAAGAATAAAAACATATATATATATAAATAGATTAATTAAATTTAGCCGTGTTTTAATAAATATTCATCATTATATAGATATTTGAAGTATATGTTGTCATTCATAAAGAAAAGAACATGAAAATTGATAATAATACAATTATTAGAAAATGATATATTTTTTCAAAAGCATTGATCAACAAACAATGATTTCAAATTATATAAAAAAATATTTTCAATTCTTAATACTTTTCAATGTGCTAACCAATAAGTTCAGGAAATTGTATTAATTGTCAAGTATACATATTACATATAAATCAGGACATTCTGTTTGAGTCCTATAATAGGCGAATGAGTCCATTAACCAAACAGTGACTACTGTATTATTATAATATTATAATAGTTTAATTTATTTTGTAGTATATATTTAAAAAAAAAACAGCTTCATTACTACAGTGTTATAATACCCGATTGTGCCAAATCATTCCTTTCAAATTTAATCGGATCAGTCAAAGGCAGCTAGGGCACCCTGATACCCTCAGGTGCACGCATATGTTTAAATGTTCTATATTTAGTTATATGTGTGATGTTCTATTAAGTATTAGCATAAGTTTTAAAATCTTATGATAATTTAATTTTATCAAATTTGGTGTATAAATTAAATATCAATATTTTATAATAGTTTTATTGTTTTAGCTATTTGAATGAAGAGGATCAATTCGGTGGTCAAAATAAATACTACTTACAAGCAAAATGACAGAACACATTGCAAAAATATCAGGGGTTGAAAATGAATCATATCAAAATTCAATGAAGTCTAGACATATTGAAATAGATAAAGCCGAAATAGAAACTATTCCAGTAGAATATATATGTTATAAATGTAATGCTGTGTTCTACAAACGAATACAAATAGAGAAACATCTAAAATTATCCTGTTGTGAGGAGAAATGCTTAGATACTGATAAAGTAGTTCCTATTATCAAAAAATTACCAGGTTTATCAAAAAATGAATCTTATTTTCAATATAAACATCATCAATGTGAACTGTGTTCAAAATCTTTTACAAACAAGACAAAATTAATTCAACATATTCAGACACATAGTGGGGTGAAACCATTTCGTTGTGAAACTTGTTATAGAGGTTTTTCTAATTCTTATAGTTTGAAAAGTCATGAAAAAACTCATACTGGCATAAAACCCTATAGATGTGATGTTTGTCAAAAAGCCTTTTCTCATTCACATATTTTAATAAATCATAAAAGAACTCATTCCGGAGAGAAACCATTTAAATGCGAATTTTGTCAAAAATGTTTTGCTACATCTGGAACGTTAGTAGCACACACACGTACACATACAGGTGAACAGCCATATAAATGCGATATATGTCAAAAAATGTTTTCCTTATCAAGCAGTTTAAATGCTCATAAAAGAACACATACAGGAGACAAACCGCACAAATGTATTTTTTGTTCAAAAGCATTTGTAAAGAGTGGTGACTTGGAACGGCATTTGCGAACCCATACAGGTGTAAAACCGTTTCATTGCGATTTGTGTGATAAATCTTTTACACAGTCATCTGGGTTGATTATTCATAAAAGAAACCACACTGGGGAAAGACCATTTGCATGTGATACATGCGAACGGTCATTTACTAATTCAGCTAGTTTAATAGCACACAAGCGAACTCATACAGGAGAAATACCTCATATGCCACTACATGTTCTAAATGTACAACAGATTTCCAATACTCAAAACAGTATGCAAAAAAACATTTTTTCAGAAATACCTACATCATCTACAACAGGTTTATGGGACACTAATGTTCCAACACCATCAGTTGGAGATTTTAGTTACAGTTGGTCAAATTGGTTTCAAAGTGAAACGGATCCTAATAACACTAAAGATCCCATTCAAAGTACTAATGAACTTACGGTACCATTTATGCAGCCTGTGTATAATGGAAGAGAAAACATGGGTAGTATGAATACAATAAACAGTGTAAGTATTTCATTGGACAATCATGTTGTACCTATCAAAAGACCTGAAGGTCGGTGGTTAGATTGTGATGTATGCCATAAGACTTTTCCTTATTCTTCCAGACATAAATTGATTGAACACCAACGGACACATACTCGTGAAAAACCATTTAAATGCTTTATATGTCAAAAATCATTTTCGTTGTCTAGTACCTTGATTGTACATAAAAGAATGCATACAGGAGAAAGACCATTCAAATGTGATTTATGTCCAAAAGCATTTGCGCAAAAATCAAAGCTAAATATACATAAAAGGATTCACACCGGTGTAAAACCATTTCGTTGTAATTTATGTCAAAAAACTTTTGCTCATTCTTCAAATTTGTCAGACCATAAGAAAACTCACACTCAAGAGAGACCGTATAAATGCGATATTTGCCACAAGTTGTTCACGTTGGCTAACAGCTTACGGAAACATAAAATATTACACTCCGGTTACAAACCATATGTATGTGAAGTCTGTCAAAAAGCGTTTGCCAAAAAAGCTAGTTTAGATCGTCACAAGGGTACACATGACGGTGTACCGCAATGGACAAAACCATTTACGAACGGCGTTAAAGAAAAGCGGATGAATAATACTGATAAACCTTTTAAGTGTCATATTTGTTTTAAGTCGTTTGCTAGTGTAAATGGAATGACTAGACATACAGCCAAACATAACGGACAGGATCAATTTCAATGTGAAATTTGTAACAAGACTTTCACAGGTTTGTCAGTACTAGCTAGACACAAGCGAATACACACGGGTGAAAAACCATTTCAATGTGACTATTGTCCAAAAGCTTTCGCTTATTCATCAATACTAGTATCCCACCGACGCACTCATACCGGAGAGAAACCTTACCAGTGTGATCTTTGTCCCAAAGCATACACTCAATCCTCTAGCTTAATAGTTCACAAGCGAACACATTGGAACGATCATCAGCCGACCAATTCAATCGAACATCCGACGACTGAACCACTAGCTCAACCGAGCACAACAAATCATTACGAATTACCAAACACGTCTGAGGCAGATGACTACACCGACAATTGGTCGGGTTGGTATCCTAGCGAGCCCGACATATCTCTCGTCACGAACGAACTGCCCACCGAAGAGTCGCCCGTACAAAACACGGTGGCCCAGTTTCCCGCTCAAACCGTGCAGTCCACCGGCCAAAACGAGAAAATAATAGACGTTAACATGTTTCCCCAAAAGTTCAAGTGTGCCAAGTGCAAAGAGGCTTACGACGAGAGCTTTCAGCTGTTGAAACACATCAGGGAAGTGCACAGGTCTAGCGCGGTCAGAGCGCAAAAGACGTCCGCGTCGAAAAGCGACGACGCGGTCAAGCAGAAAAAGAAACGCGGCGAACGTCAACGGTTGGAGTGCGACATCTGCCAGCGGCCGTTCAACGACTCGTACAAACTGAAGGTGCACCGGAGAACGCACACCCGGGAAAAGCCGTTCAAATGCGACACTTGCGACAAGTCGTTCATCGACTCGTGCAACCTGAAGGAACACCAGAAAGTGCACACCGGCGAGAAGCTGTTCGAGTGCGACATTTGCCAGAAGACGTTTCTGCAGCTGGGCACGTTGACGACGCACCGGCGCACGCACACCGGCGAGAAGCCGTACACGTGCGACGTGTGCCACACGACATTCGCGTTGCTGAGCAGCATGAAAACGCACAAGCGGCGGGCGCACACCGGCGAGAAACCGCACAAGTGCGACTTCTGTCAGAAGGCGTTCGTCAAGCGCAACGACATGGTCCGTCACCGGCGGACGCACACGGGCGAACGGCCGTTCGTGTGCGACGTTTGCTGTCAGTCGTTCACCCAATCGTACGTGCTGGTGCTGCACAAGAGAAACCATCATTCGGCGGCCGACGACAAGCGTCCGGCTCCGGCGCCGCGGGACAAACCGTTCAGGTGCCACGTGTGCCACAAGTCGTTCGCCAGCCAGTCGACGTTGAACACGCACGACCGAACGCACACGGGCGAAAAACCGTACGTCTGCGACGAGTGCGGCAAATCGTTCGCGCAATCGTCGGGCCTCGTGGCCCACAAGGCCGCACACCACCACCCCCCGTTGGACAAGACGTTCGGACACGCGCCGTACGCGTCCGCGGGCGCCGACGGGAGCGGACCTCCTCCTCAGTACGTCGTGCAGGCTCCGGACGTCCACAGGATACCTCAATACGCGGGCGACAGGACGTGCGAGTGCGCCGTGTGCCAGTCGTCGTTTGACCAGCCCGTTATCGCCGCTAACGAGCATTTCGGCCAACCCATCATCGCCGCCGCGATGTCCGACAGCAACGTGTATTACGGTTAGACGGGAATATTCGATCGTGTATTATTATACTGGTTTCCAATTTCGGTCGACACTTTTCAATTTTAAATGGGTCTCGTGCTAACTATAATCCTTAAAAAAAATAAATACGTAAATTACTCGATTAAATCTCGATGGGGGGGGGGGGGGTGGGGTCATCCACATTAAGTAAGTACTTACTAGGTATTGAAAATTTTTTATCTGTTTTCATAACATTTATCAGATTACGGTTAACATTAGAATACATTATTTTTGACCAATATATATATAATGACAATGATATAAAGACCGTTAAAGCATTGAAGACTATACTTACGAGAATTGACGTAATTTTCGTTCATGTATATAGCTCTCGATTATTGATTTATTATTTATTTTATATTATATACCTTTTTATGCATATTATTTTATCATATTATACTGATATACCCAGTTATTGTCTTTGAAAAAATATATGTACCTTTGTATACTTTCATTATATACTATACACATTTTGTAATTAAAATGTTTTATACAAATAAATATTTATTATATTTATAAATACTTAAGTATTTTAGTCAATTTGTTCTACTTAGTTTTTGATTTGTGGATTATTTTCTTGATAGATACACAGACTGCTATTGTCATTTGTTTCCATCTTTTAAACGTACAAAGCAAATAGTTAATTTGTGTTATAGCTTTATAATGTTGAAACAAATAGCTTCTTATTAAACTTAAAGATAAAAACATTACCTGTTAACTGTTTGTATTCTTAATACTGTTTAATTTTTAAAATACATAATATTTAAACTAATTATAAATATTATAGTTAATAGGAAAAAATATGATTTTTTTCTATATTATTATCTCAAATTTTTATTAGGTTGGTATACGGATATATCATAATATCTCAATGTTTAAGTTAGTACACAATACACATTATATCGTCGTATTTACTATGTATGTATAGTATAAATAGTTTAATATAGTTTTTAATTTTTATATTTCGATAGGTACCTATAGTCTATTATCAAAAGGATTTTAAAAAATAATTATACGTTATAGATTATTTTAATGATACTTAATTTACTAAAATGTTTTCAAGAAAAACATTAAGCCATCGCCTTTTAGAAAATAACAGATTATTTTGTGAAAAATTAAAAGGTTTTTTTTATCTAACAAAGTATTTAATTTATGTACAACACTGATATTTGGTCAATAATTTCACTAATCATTTATACGAGTGAGGTAACTTATAAAATAATATTCTGAATAAAAAATTATTCAAATAACTTCAAATTGACTAGCATATTATATAAATTTTAAATTGATAAAAATACATAGATAACTAAAAACTTGTTTAAGTTGTTTATAAGCTTTCAGACAATTTTGAGGCTCTATACACATATTATGATAAAATTGATGAATTGTTACTTTAAATAATATGTGAGTTTTCTATTGAAATAAGATTTCAGCCGTTATCAACTACCTATGGTCCGAAACATTAACAAAATTAAGTTGTGAAATTGATTGGAAGAATTTGCAAGTTTATGATTTGAAATTTGATGTATAATTATTACAAAATGCAGAAAATATTTTTGAAAACGATGTAAGTATTATTGTGTTAATATAACACATTTTAGTGATAAAAAGAAAAAAACTTTCTTGTTTTTCATTGCAATCAAAAATTACTAAAACCATAAAAAAGCTGACTTGGAATGTAGGTAGTTACTTTTTTTTATGATTAAAATAAATCTTTAAATATGCTAAATAATTATCCTATTGCGAAAACGTTTTGTTTAATACAGCACCAGTTTCCATTCTTAATCTAATGAACTTACATTTTCATCTATAGAATTTATAAATAATCCTACTAGAAAAAAAAGGTATCTGAAAATACTTTTGAAAAGTTAATATTATTTAAAAGCAAACAAGTTGTATACAAATTAAATTAATTATCAACCGTAAAAAGCTTAACAATTATTTAGTAAATAGTTAAATATCAATAAGTAATAACATACCACTATTACTATTTTTATAGTTTTAATAAAAAAAATTATGAATTCATGAATTATTATTTATTACAATGAAATTGACTGTAGTTTATAGTTTTAAACACACTTCTACTTTTAAAGTATATATATATATAATTTTATATAAAGTAATCATTAATTGTATTAATTATTAAAATATATACCAGATATCTATATATTATAATATATAAGTTTTGAGAAACTCAAAACCATATTTATTTTAATGTATTGAGAATTGAGATATTAATTTTCAAATATCTTGCCAATCTCTAACGTTATGTTAATACAGTAATATACCAAACCCTAAGTATTTGAAAAACATTAATAAAAAATATATGCATGTCTAAAGTAGAATAATATTTAAAGTTTAAACTATAATAACTAATATCGATACCATGTACTTGTCTGAACCAACATTGGTATAGAAAAAACTTATTATTATGATATCTTTTTTAACTTGTTTAAGATTTAATTATCGTTTTCCAAGTTAGTAGTTGTTAAGTATTAAATAGATTAATGCACTTTTGTTTACATAATAATTAATATAGTTTAATTTGTATAAATACTTAACTAAACAAAATATCTAATTTAATTACAATAATTGGAATATTTTTAAAATAAGTGTATGGTGTACAATATCGTTGTATAGGCACAAATATAATTAATATTTCAGAATTAAAGCGCTCATAAGTTTATTTTTACAAAAAAAAATATATATATATATATTATATTTATATAAATAAGATTAATAACTATTAAAAAATCACAAATCAAAGATTAACATTATGGAAAAAAATGTTTTGTATAATAATAAAAAACATTTTATTCAACACTAAATTCAGGAGAAAAATAGTTGTGAGAAATTGAATTTTTAGTGCCTAATTTAAGGTAAATTCTGTACTTAAGTGACCAAGATTGCACGATTATGATAAATGTCGAAGTACAAGAGAGATGATATATGATAGCAAAAACTTATTTAGTTGCTGCCTCACGTTCTTCTCGTGAACGTTTTTCTTCATTTGCCAAACGAGTTTCTTCCTCCAATATCTCATCAAAGTTCTGCATAGAGTTGGATCTAGATGCCACTTTTGTCTAAAAATAAATACATACAATAATCATTTTAGTTTATATTACTTCTTTAACTTTATATTGTTTATAATTCTTACCTTGACATTTTCCAAAGCTGAACCCACTTTTTCCTCAAAAGAACGGAATGATTCAGAATTCTTGATTTGACCAAGTTTAGTTGTAAGACCACTACCAAATCCTCCAAATATTGTTGTAGCTTTTTCAGCAGTTGTTTTTACAACAGATTCGGTTTTTTGATAACTAATAACAACACATTAAACATTAAACAAACATTGTTAAACTACATGCCACTTTATTAGTAATCATTAATTACTGAAAATAGCTTGTAATAAGTCATTAAAGTTAGCATATTAGAGAAACACTTGATGGTTAAACAAGAACATTCATAGCATTAGATAAGAAGTCTGACACACAATTATGTTTGGAAATTATGAATCAATTATACAAAATAAATAAATGTTAAGAAAAAAAAAAATTGACAAAAACCTGAACATCTTAATAGAAATATTAGGTTTTGGAGGACAATTGACAAATTCACACACTGAAATAACAAATTTAAAACAATCCGATTTCATTTTAAAAGATTTGAATTAATAATCACAAAATAAAGACATACTATAATTGGTATATCTTTAGTTTTATGATTTTTAAATTTAAGGTTTGATTACAGAAAAATAAATGATTTTTAAATACCTTATAAATACAACTAATTTGATTATTTATAAAAAAAATTGATAAAATCAAACGGTTTACTTAATACAAAATACAAAACTCAAACACAAATAATATTCTAAGTCATAATGTGTGTTCTCCATGCGTTACAAATATAAGGCTAAGACTTACATAGGCGTTTCGGCGACCGCTGTTCCAAACTGCTTAACCTTGCCTTCTACATTTTGGTAACTAAGTGTTTTTACAAAAATAGAAATAACTAATTAGAAGATAAAGCAAAAGTGCAAATAAGAAACATTTACAAGCAACTCAATAATGAACTGAAACAAAGCATAATATATTTTCTTCCATAGAACTCAAGAGTACATGCATGAATGTACACGTAGATTTTATATACCAGTGTTTTAGAACCATGTTCCTGGTTGGGGTGCGCATGTCACTCGAGTCTGGTAAAGAAAAGTTGAATCTAGTAAAGAAAATACAATAATATTGTCATTTCCAAATCATGTATTATTACAATATACAAATTTAGTTTAATATTGTTAACTAAAATTAATTAGTGCGATTCAAAGGTTTGGTTACAATATTTTTAAATATAAATGTTTTTATGACTACATAATTAAAAACAATAATGCATTATATATTTATATTTTTTAGTAAAAATATCATTACCACAAATGATTGAAGTATAATTCTTATAGTTACAAAGTATTTATTAAATTAAAGAAAATTAAAAATAATATGAAAGGTCTATAAAATATTGAAAATATTTAAGTCTAAATTGATTCTAAAAATGTAATATAGATTATAAACTATTCATTATAATTTAAAATATAGTATTTTATCAAAAAATTAATATTAGAGTAAAATTAAATACCTAACTTTACTGTAATGTAAATGGACTAAAAATGTACTAGATGCTTTATCCTTAAAAGTTAAATTATATTGATAATCAAATTTTAATCGCACTAATTTAGAAGCTGTGTTGAAGATGACTTTCATTTTGGCAGTTAATAAAACACTGATACATAAAATAAACGTTAAGAAATTGAAATGCTTGTCTTTGTACAGAAGACTTACATTGGTGCGTCAACAACAGCTTTTCCAATTTGGGTAAATTTGTCTTCTACATTTTGATAACTATATAAAAATATAAAATAATAAAAAAGAAAAATAAATATTTATAATAATAGAAAGATGGATAAAATCATAATAATAAACTAAAAGCTAGCAAAATAAAAAAAAAACTTCAGCACACGTGATAGAAAATATTCATCACTGAACTTACACATTTGACTCTTTGACGTTTCGTAAGCTCTGTGATACATCTTCACTAATCTCTTGCCAAACAGTATAACCGAGCTTACGTCTAAGCTCTTGAGATGCTTTCACCTTTGAACCCAGCACTTCACGTAATGTCTTGATTTCTTCTTCCACCTTGTTCAGCTCTTGTTGCCATTCTTCTTTCTGCTTTTCCTGTTCCTCAAGGCTAAGGCCTTGCAATTCATTGATTCCTGAATCTGGCGACATAATTACTGGGGGTTCTTCACCTAAAATATGAAAAAAGAATTTTAGACAACATTATCACAATAACATTGGATCTAAAGTAAATAATTAGTTAAAAATAAATATGAGGTACAACACATATATGATTAATAATATTAATTATGTTATTATCAAAATAAAAGTAGGTAATATTTAACTGTATACAATGTATAAACTCATTATACATAACTTTAATTTTTAAATGACCCCAAGTAAATCATATTACGCGTTTCACCATCTAGATGCTACGTGTTATATTACAATAATCATAATTCCATAGGATATACACGGATAGCACTCAGTACAAGACATTATACCGAGCGCGTATATTCACTTATACATTAATATTATTTTTATTTAGTTTTTAAGATACTGTAAAGTACAAATCTACGAATAACATCATTATGATGAAGAACCTCTATGAAATCTATGATGGGTCCGAAACGTCGGCGTAAAAAAAAAGAATACATACAAGATACATTATGGATGTATTTCAGATAAGGAGTAAAATCCATAGTTATAATAGCTCTAACCAAAATGCATGCATTATGATTATTGTTATTACCTATATTAGTTAGGTTACCGAGTACATGAAAGTTTACAACTGTTTAAATGATTTACAAACACGATATTGGACAAAAGAGTATATAAACTGACAAAAATAAGTAAATAGAAATTAAAACAATATTGGACTATAGACGTAACGACAATTAAATAATTGCAATATCCGTATTTGTTACTTGTAATACAAGTGTCAAATGTTCGATTTATCTAAGCTATATGAATAATGCATTGTGATTCATAAATTCATAATATTAAAGGTAATAAATAAAAACGACACTATTTTTATCGGATATTAGTTGGTAGTTGTCACATACTATCAATTATCTACCTATTATTACTGCAGCTATCAAAATGTATTGATCAAATAAAAAGTTATATAATACAAAGATAAAGAAAAAAGGAACATGAATTGGTGTTATATTTGGGCAATTGGCGATAATATTATTATCAATGTTGGAATCCAGTACATTATAATATATGTATATATATATATATATGTATACCTACGTATTTCATACATTGTGTATCTAACAACTACATTCTATAGGCTTTTCAATAGTTTGAATTCATTAAAAATCCTAGATTTATTTTAAAAATACACGCAGCGAATATTATTATACACCTATGAAAATTAATGCTACTATCAAAGAAACATAATATATGGGATGGATGAAACATCTGAGGCCACAAAAAACATAAGCTTTAATAAAAAGTATAATAAAAAAAAAAATAATAATAAAATTATTCAATTAGACTAAGAATTAATTATCAAATTGTGTTATAAATAATAATTACCAAAATAATCATTAGGTAAATAACTAATAACTAATAGGGAAGTAGGTATGTTAGTATGTAACTGAATAAGTAAAACTTAGTAAACCGTGTACGACGTTTTTTAAAAAAAAACAAATATAGTATCATAAGTCATAAAAGACCAATGTAAGATAAGAGACGCTTACTTCCTTTAAAAATTTAAATCCACATTAAATATGTAAAAAAATCAGTGTGACTAATACAATAGATTAGAATAAAAGATTTAATTTGAATTGTGATTATTATTTTAAAATACATTCATGGCGTAGCTATAGTTAAGTCACTAGATATATAAGTAAATCGTAAGTCATAATGTCCATATTGCACTATTAAAATGTAATGCATACGGTTTAAGCATAAAACAATAGTCCAGCAGATTTATCATATTAAGTTACATATTTATTATAAAATTAGTTTTCATAGAATAGGTAGTACAAATACGTATACAACTACTTACTACGTTGGAACTATGATAAAAAAGAATACATTTTATAATCACGAGATTTAAAAATATATAATATTAAATTCTTATAAAATTATTTATGTGTTCAATAACCACTATAAATTATAGTCGTTAGAGACTTTCGGTAAGTATATAAATCATTATTATTATATCAATGTTTCAATTTTATGTTCAGTATAAAACACTGTCCAATGTCCATAAAGAAATAAAAACTTTAAATCATGATTAATTATTTCCAATTATGATTATTATTTATTACAACATTACTGAACAGTGAACAGTAATTAATGTAATTAATTAATTAAACTTCTTCGTCGCGTATACTGTATTATATAAATGATTTGACGACTTTTCAATCGTATAAATAGTTGATAACGAAATCCTAACTACGAATACAACGTTTAATCATTTTTTAGACCCGCATCTAATTATCAAAAAAATCTAATTATTTATTTATATGGTTATATACTATTATACTAATATAAAATCAGTTTCCTACATAAAAAAATCTAAAAAATAGTTTGGAATTAATTTAAATTTGCAGATTTAGTTGAGATTTGGCTGATTGGCCGAACGCGTAAATTATAAATACGCACGAGCTCAATATTCATTATAATATTATCAATATCGTTGATAGGTATTCTACGATTGAAGTACAATATTAATACAATTTTTTGGTTATTGTACAAATCCGAAGTAGGTACTCGAGTTTACGTGTAACTACTGTCTAGTGTCTACCATTTACTACCTACTCATCTATCTGCCTGCGTTTAAACCATACATTTAAACTACGTAGTAACACGGGGATAAGTCGTTCAAGACATAATGTTTTTAAAAATTTACAATTTTAAATGTATTTAAATTTGATTCGGTCGAATAAAAAAACGTCCAACACCTTCAAAATATTCCGACATCAGCCAATAACCTCCGCGACTATTATACGCGATTTCGTCCGTTGACACGGTCCACGATGTTATCGATAATCCAGATTTTCCTACCTATGAAATATAGGTAGTTGTAATATATTATAGGTAGTTATTTAACGAAAATATAAATCCCGAGGAAATGTGACTCGTGTCACATTATAATAAAATAGAAACGGAAAAATAATAATTATTGTAAACGATTATTCGTTCGCACGCGCGCGGCGGAAAAGTGGAACGCGAGCTAGTGACGGGGCGGCGATCGAACGGACCGAAACGACCGTCTTAAATTTATAATAAATAATCATAAGAATATTATTGTAATACGCGCAACACCGGCTGCAGACCTTTTTTCTTTACGATCCTCGCCAGCTTCTGGTAGCTCTTGTTCTCTCTGATCTTGTCCAAGAACTTGACCTTGCCGGCGGTCGGGAGAGATGACCGCGAATCGGCGGCGGTGGCCGGCCGCATCACCAGCGGAGAAACGTCGTCGTCGTCGTCTCCGTCCACATCGTCGTCCGGGTCGGAGACGGTGTCCTCGTCCACGATGACGAACGTGCTGCCCAGCGTCGCGTCGTCCACGTCGAAACTAGGCGTCTCCGTGGCCATGTAAGCGGTCTCTTCGTCGTCGTACTCCAACGACGGCAGGTCGACGTCGTGCACGATGGCGTCGCGAGCCATCCCGTTAGGGGGGTGGGTGGGAACCGTGTGTCCCGTTGGGGTTACGTCCGGCGGCGGCAGAGGCGGATACGACGACCGGCGTCGCGCATTTTCCGAACGCTAAACGGAACGGCGAACGTCGTCGGATTGGGCGCTCAAAAAAAATAAGTAGTCCAGGCGAGCGCGATGACCGCGGAAAACGCGAAGACACGAAACGCGTTCGTCGTAGGCACGTCACCGGTGGCGCACTGTAGGCTATCGCGGAGAAGACCGGTTCGGTCTTCTCCGCGGCCGCGGCGGCGTTGTTCACATTTTTTGTTATTCGTTTCCTCTCTTTCTCGCTCCGTATCACTCTCTATAGCTCCCGTTCACTGGGACGTGTCTCTTGCTCGCTAACTCACCGCTATCATCCCCTCTCAATCAAACGCGTTATTTTTTTTTTTTTTTTACGGCGCGAGGAAAAAATAATAACGACATTATTGCCAACTGAAATTTATAAAATACCGTACGACTGTCGCGTTTACGTGAACAAATTTTTCTTTATAGGATTTGACGTGTGGGTTCGACAATTTATATGTGCGCACATGTCGTTTGACGGTAAATGCGTATCGTAGGTGGGTACGAACCGTGAAACTTGTGTGTGCGTCGCGATGTTTGACGCCACTGAGTTTTTTAACTACCTACTGAAATTCTCCAAATCGAATAACTATATTAATAATTATTATACAGCGTTTGGTCTAGTATGTTCTATACGATTGAACACAATATCATACATCTATAATATGATGTTTTATTGTTTGAACAAAAAAATAAAACGTGCTGTAATGGCTAAATAATGAATAACGTCAATTTTTTTCTAAATCATGTTTACTTGTACGGCCGTACATAACCAAAACAAAATTGTACGTTGAAATAATTTGTACGTTTTGTTGACGATTTGATAGTTTAGATAACCATATACTCGCACAATATTATCAAAGTACAAACTATAAATGAAAAATACCAATGTATAATAAGTAATAACCATAGAATATAGTATATTTTTTTAAATATAAGACTCGCGCAGCACAAATCTAACTTAATACGTTTTAATAGTCGTTCTAATTCTTAAGATACCGATCATTTCTATCCGTAAAAACACGTCCAAGAAAAACTAACAAAACTGCATTAAAAACTGGGTTTAGAGTAAAAAATCTATTAATAAGTGTATAGATGTCAATAGGTATGGACATTTTTCAATCAGGTATTTACTCTGTAATTATAATAAGATAGTGAATACTAAATATAATTAATATCCACAAAATTGAATTTATGGACAATAATTATTATAAGACTATAGCGTATCCATTATAATAAGTATAACTGTAAAAGCCTTACATATATTTTTAAATATGTAACTTGATACTTTTACGTTTACTATAATTTTTTTTTTAATTTTTAATTTTTATTATACATTAATACATTGATATCAATTCCTATCAAAATAAAAAATAATAAAATTGTAATCTTATCAATAATCGTGATCCCTACAGAAGTTATGACTAACAAAAAATTATATAGTTCAAGCTGTTGAAATTTATCAATATCACACCAGATAAAAGATGACTGTTTGTCTGTATAAATGTATTTATAATTAATATATTTTTATATTTTATTACCAATGACTAATATTGAATAATTATATAGCAATAATTAAACATAAAATATACCTTCGTCAAAGTTAAAAAATTTCAATTAAATATCTTCTTAAGATTATTAAATATAAATCAGCATAATTTTTAAATCTATTGAAAATAATATTATATTATATTATATGTAAATCAAACTGCTGCTCAAAATGTATTAGGTTAATAAATGTAACAATTTAATTTAAACAAAACTGAAACCAATATAATAAATACGAATAATATAATTAAATAAACATTTTGGGATTTGGGAGTATTTCTACAGTAGAATAAGCCATAAGGACATCTAAACATTATATCACTTATACAGTTATACCTATCGGCTATTATAATATTACTAGTTAATAACTATTAACTAGTAAATAGTAATATATTATAGTAATATTATAATTACTGGTTATAGGTGCGTAACGATGTTCAAAATTAAAATTCTCTTAATTACTAAGAAGTTAAGGATCTATTAAAAGCATAATTAACATTCATTACTGCATAGAAATTTCAAATTTCCAAAATACGAAAATATGTGATCATACACAAAAATATTTTACGTGTTTGCGTTTTTTGGGTAGGTTACGAAGTCACAGAACTCTGAAGGTCAAAAAAATATAATAAACAAACTATGTAAATGCTCAAAATCGATTGTGGGAATCGGGAGAAGTTGCTCAATTTGTTGGTATTATACCTATTTTATTTATAGCTGTAACTATGTTATTTATTTTTTTTTATGAACTTGCTAAAAGTAGAGAATGTAATGAATAAAAGAAAATTTATTAAATCATTGTAAAGTATTCATATATAATTATTTAATTATAATTTTTGACTTCAAATGTTTTTCCTATTATAAATCAAATTAAAAGCATTAAGTTTATACTTTCCGATTTATAATAAAAATAGAATCAATAAAATTATATTATTACGTACACGGAGATTGGCGGCTAGTTAAAAATTAAAACTGAATTAAATTTGTAACTGTTAGGTTAAGAGTTTAATTGTTCAAATGAGTGGCAACTAAATATAAACTTTTTTTCCATTTTTATTATTCAATGGCACTTGAAATTAAATTGAGGCGAAGAATGTCGGACATACACTTAAAGGAGGTTTAGAACCTACTGCTTTAGTTATAGATTTTTACTTAAAATATTAACCTGTCATCATTTTTTGTATGTTTAATCATAGTAAATATTGATCATTCATAAGATTTACATGCATTAATAATAAATTATGAAACACTCATATTTTTTTTTTAGATTTGTTTCATTTTACCATAATTTATATTTTATCAACCAGTTATAGTTGCCACAATGCCACCAGATATATATCTTATACTAAGTAAAGAAAATGTATTTAAATTTCTTAGTTTGTAATAAAAAATTAAAACAATACATTTGAAAAAAATTTTTTTTTACTATTCCAGTAATTTATATTATAATATAATTAGTAGTTTAAAACAAGTACAGTAAAATCTCTCTATATCGGATCCTCTATTAAACGGAATCCACCTTATAACGAAAAAATGACAATAGTCTAGTTTTAAATAATTCTACCTCCCTAAAACGGAAAACTCTTTATAATGAAATAGAAACTGTTGGTTCCAAGTGATTCCTTATATTACTTAATTTTTATACATAAAAGACAGTACTTTCACAACAATAATTATTTTCAACATTGTATAATTAATAATTAAAAATATTATATTAATTAGGTGGATATTAATATATTATTACTATTTATTTATTCAATAAATATCTAGAATTCAAAGTAAATCATTGTTTTTATTCAAATAGTAGATTAATAATACAATTTAAATTTAAGACAATTTATACTTATATGATTTTTATAAAATAAAATAAATAATTTTTTTAAATATAAAATAATCAATTATCAAAAATTACTTTTAATGTACCTATTAAAGCCTTAGTAGGTAGTTATGAAATGTAAGTAGTTCATACTTAGTTATATTTTATACAATTCAAAATAAATTGAAGCAAGTTGTAAATGACTAGCGCAAGCCATTTAATTTATTTATCACAAAATTTCTTCAAATGTAAATACATATTGTTATAAAATAGAAACTCAGATTAAATACCGATAATAAAAAATTATTTTTAAAATAATAAATTATCAGAAACAGTAATGAATAAAGTACATTTTAGTACATATTTACTTCATTTTAAGCGATTCAAACAGATGTCTAATACAATAGGTTTTTGTTCCTCAAATATCATACATTTATTAGAAATGGTTTCAATTGAAAATTGTGGTTATTTAATAAAAACAGCATACATAATAATTTAAATATCTATTAAAATATGTGGATATTAATATTTGTTAAAAAACATTTAGTACTTGTGTTTTGACCTGAATAAACATAATGAAATTTATAAAATAGTTAATGCACTTACCCACTGTGAGAGTACTCATTCTCGGATAATCGAATACAACAAACTAAAGTATATATCAGATTTACACGGTTTTATAATACACGTTTGCGCGAATATTACACTTTACGAATTTATAGTTCAAAGTCCAACTTCAAGTTGTGTATAGCGATTTTTCTAGTCGGCTTATCATTTATCAATGACGTCGGTGTTTTCTTCTGGGGCAACGATAGATAAAATAATAAATATATGTGTATATTGTGTTATTCTATACGTATATAAATATAAAAAATATCAGTGTGGCCAACCAGAACGCTAGTGTTACTCCGTAAATAATTGATTAATTTTGTTCGTAACTTTTAAAAGCGCGAACTAAAGATATTATATGCTCGATGCCCATTGCTCACTACAGTAGTACAGTCATAACTCATAAGTCATACCTATAAAAAGATTGACTTCTACAGATATTTAATCTATAAATACTATTAATTATAGGTTGGTTACCTACTAAGTTTTGTTTTGTATAGTTTAATACATTGCAATTTATTAGGCATATGATTTTAAATTATACTATTATGACATAATTTTTATAGACGGTAAATTGTTAATTTGTAATACATTAAATTATAATATAACTGTAATAGAAGTCTATGTAAATAAATTATACCACAAATGTATAATTTAGACTCGAGATATCTGACGTTTAAGATCAGGATCCAGTAATCTACAATCGTTCTTCAGAACATATTTTATTTTCTTCGCAATTCTTGATGTTGCCAATCCGTTTAATACTTGTGAATAATTAGGAGGATTTCATTACTCATTAATTATAAATGATAGGTTTTGTTTTAATAATACAGCAAACTTTAAACTACAGAACACAGAACAGTCCGATACTCAGATTTATTGTGATGACTGGTGGAATATAAAATTTATAAATATTTGGAAAATTTGAATTCAAATATATCTACATAGTGGTTAATGCATATCACGATTTAAGATAAATCTTAAAATTATCTTAAGCTATACTACACAGATATGAGGTACTGTCTAGTGTTCACATTAACATATTACTTAAAATCGTGTAATCATATAAAATGCTATTTATAAAAATAAATCACCTAAAACACGATTATATTTTTATAATACTCACTTTGTCATTGTATCGTATATTCGTATTGCACCCAAAAATAGAAGATATTAGATAACTATCATAATGACCTTAGATTTAGAGATATTTAGTGCTTACCTATATATTTTTATTAAATATATGTTTCTAAACCCCTCGGCCCTCTAGAATTGATAGTATTCTATAAGTTAAGAATTTATCATGTGTATTTCATAAATATAGGTACATCAAATATTTTTATACAGGCAGAGATTATAAATTTAAACTACTTATTGTTACCTAGATAGTTGTTCTTTAATTGCTATAAAACTTATAGGTACTAAGTACTAAGTTGTATAATTATATTTATATAAGCCAAGGACTATCTATAGACACTGAACACTTGTCATTTTTAAGTAATTATAAAATTTGATTATTGTCGTTATTGAAAATATAAGTTATTATTAAAATATTCAATTTACATAATAGTTGATTATTTAATAATAAAAAAATATTTCTACTTTTAAAAATTTCGGGGGGGGCGGACCCCTGGACCCTCCCCACAGTTACGACCTTGATATAGATATCACTTAGTGTAAGATCTATAGTATATTTAGCCTGAAAAAAAGTCACTAAAAATAAATGTTTTTTGAATGTGTGAAGAATTTTTTTGTGTATTAATACTTAGTTTGCAACTAGATGGCGCTATAGTATACAATACATTTTTATTTTATCTTGAGATGTCTTCCTGGTTAACCGATAAAGTAAACCATGGAAAAATTCATGTTATTCACTTATTTATATTTTTCTTGGAGGTTTACTTAAAAGCTTAATCAATTTTCTAAAATTATTGAATTTGAACATGTAGATGCCTATTTCTGATTTGTCAACAAAACGATTAAAGCGAGGTAAACAACTGAACAACTGAAGTACTATAAGTTATTGACTAGGTACTAAAAATATTAACATTCATTTTATTTATTTCCGGGCGAAGACGAATAATACAGATAATAAATACTAAAATTAAATTAAAATTTGTTTTTATCATACAGTTTTCTATTGCCCTGATATCCCTATATTTTGATCCTATTTTATACATTAATATTATTATTTATATATGTACAATCTACATATTTAGATACTTATGTTTTTTTTAAATTTTTTACCTATTTAGGTATTTATATTATATTATTATTATCATTTATCAACATATTTAACCTTCATATAAAATATTTTAATATTTTATACATTTCTTTTCTTTTCATTTCATTTCTTTGTTTCATTCATAATTTGTAACTATTACGAATTAAAATTTAAAACAGAAAATCGTTTTTGTTTTTTTTATTGCACAATCTGTTTAGAAATATACCGAACAGTATACTCAATAGTGAATGTATTAATGTGATTGTGCATTTATAAAAATGGTATTTTTTCGATATAGGATCGTAAATTTAATGTAAATATTTTTTAAATATTTTCCCGATTTTTGATCATTAAAATAATTTTTTTATACTTCGAAAATAATAAATTTATAGTTCTTGGACTACCCATCCCAATATAAATTCTGGACCAGGAGGCATTGTTCTGAAAAAATACAAGTGTTACAAATTTATTTCAAGTTTAAATAATAAGTCTTTTAAACTTCTGACAAACATTTACAAATAATTAAAAAAAAATTATCTTAATGTTCCCAGAAATCAGAAATAAGTAATTCTTTTTTCTATAATTTGTTAAGGGAATTTCTGTTTTTAGAAAATTTTAGGTACCCGGTAAAAAGGATGTTTCTTTTTTTCTATGATTATTTGTGTTCACTAATCATTTACAAATGTTAACAGTAATACTGAAACAAAACGAAAATGGCAATATTTATTTTATATTATTATTTTTTTTTTTTTGTGGCTAAGTCCTATATAATATGTGAATAAAAAGAAGAGAGGCGTCGAATGAGCATTTTATCTGTAGGCGTATTAAAATATACACTATAATATAAAGCGTGTAAGTGTAATCGCAATTTGACATTCATAGAATCTCTTTTCTTTATTAATTTTTTCTAAATAATGACATAAAATATTAAATGTTTTCGTTGCTATCGGTTGATAAGAGACGGTTAACGGATATTATTCAATATAACTCATACATAAAATACGAATAATACGATAGGATTTAAATATACTTTATAAAATTAGACAGTTATTTTTTTTTTATTTATCTGGTTACTACACAGCATAAAAATTATTTAAGCATAAAATATGATTTATATTGGTAGGTAACCAGATCTCAAGAACAGTATAACATTATTATAATATCGATGGTAGAAGATATTGTCGTGTCTATATTGTATATCATAATATTGAATTAGTTATCTAAGGATTAATTCAAATTTTTAGCAAAAGAGTAAAAAAAAATTAGTTAAAAGTGATTTGGTAATACTCGAATTGGGACCGTGGTAATATTTTATGGTTTATGATTCTCTGTGTTATAGACTTATAGATAACGAAGTAACCGGATAATTGTCGATACCGAGACCGCGCTCCGCCGAAAAATATAATTTTCATATTGGTTAAGTTTTGTAAAAAATATGTATTTTAACTTTCTTCCGTATTAATTACTATGAAAAGAAAATTTAAAAAAGAATAATAATTCATAAATTAAGACGAGTTTTAATGTACATTTTATGAAAAAAAATTGATAATAAGTTATACACCATAATCATTTTGTGTATGAGTAAATTAATACACAAAAAATTTAATAATTGGAAGATTTCCAAGCCAACCTCCACGTGTTGTCTGCTGGGTAATGCCATAAGTTGAACTAGTTCAACTTGAATTTTTACAACATTAATAAATATACCAGTACATATTATACAATATGATAAAATATGCGGGTTCTGGATAAAATACGTCGAAACCGACGGAACCCAATACATATACAGTTTTCGAAATTTGAGATCAAACTTTTGGTTGTTTCTTGCGGTGTGTGAGGATCAATGGCATACCAAAAAAAGTTTATGAGGGTGTTTTTACTTTTGAAATCAGTTGTTGAAAATTTTAACTATTTTTTTCAGCAAACATTTTATATATACGTATATTATTATGATTTAGATTTCCTATACAATCCAACATATAGGTACATATGCCTGGTAAAGTCAACTTGAGTGGATTCTGGAATTGGTGTTTACTCTACTCATTTGTATAATATTTGAATGTACCTAATACCTATAATTAAATTATACATATAATTTTTATAAAATTTATAACACACTAAAACAGCAAATAGTTTGTATAATATATTTTGTGATGATACTATGATACTAACTACCAAGATCAGATTATATTATAATTTTTTTTCCCGGGATTCCATTGAACCTGTTCCGTGTTTATACCGTATTCTATTATTCGTCCAATCAACCGTTCATTATCTATGATAAATTGATAACTTATCTTGGACCGAAGTCACTCTTAATTTAGTCGAGCTGGTTAGCAGCCATTATTTTAATAGAAATGCTGGACTGAGTGAACTGTATGACTACTATTACTATACTTGTCTATGTGTATGACTAAATAAATTTAGTCATGGTGGTTGGTGAAGTGTATATACATGACAAAAAGTGGCGCTTAGTGTAAGTTTGATTATTTAGATTATTCACGACTTAATACGTTTTTTTGTGTTTTTCTTTTTTAAAGTTAAGTACGATTTTATTTTTGCGTAAGTTTTTATTAAGTCGCATTTAATTTTGTCAAACTAACGAGACTGGTGTGATTTACATCATGTATTCAATTTGAGCGGTGTTAGTAAGCATTACAGTGTGTATTGTTTACCATTATTTACACGGTACGCCGTGCGTAAACTTCAAAGAGAAAAAGACACCATATTCGTAAGAATCCTTTTTTTTTTAATAATTTATTTATATAATTACATTATTTTAGGAGTTTATTATATTTATTTTTATCTGTTCTCTTGTATCTAATTCTAATACCTATAATTTAAGGATTAGGTATTACTGTAAGTTTAGTTACTCTTTTTGGAAATTAATTAAAAATTTTATATAATCTAATTTTAGAAACCTACTGGCTACTATAACGTGTGACGGATGTGGGATGAATTTAATACCGTGATTGTTAAATTTAAAATTATTAACATAGTTTAAATGTTTAAAATATAAAAAAATTGGCATCAGCCATCAAGTGTTCAAAAATTTTTTTTTTTTTAAAACCACATCATGCAAATAAACAAATATTTACTTAAATATGGTAATTACATTTAAATTAATAATTCTTCGTACATACTCGTATATGTATAATATTTCGTAATTTAATGGCACACTGAAAATAATCAGATAATTGTTCGCACGTAATGTTAGAAAATTTACAACTCCTGACCTATATCAACACGGCATTTAAAAAATAATTACATAAATAAACACAAGTTAATTATTAATGACAACATATATATAATATATATTATCATATATTATAATATGTACCTATATGCCTATATCAACCATAATAGGAATTATACTGTAACTTTTTACATTATTGTATATTATATTATTATTAAATTAATCTATCAAAGGTACAAAGATTAATAGAAATAATATTTTTAAAACTAATTCGGCAATTTATAGTCTACAAAATACAGATCACTGGTTATATATTGCTATTAATAGGGACCGGATTTATATAGGTACACAAAAAATCTTCAAAATTTACTTCTAAAAAGTAAAAATGCACTTAAAATTGAATTGAAAACATTAAAGTTTAAAGTTATGTAAAAAATATGTACCTATTAGATAATATTTAATTAATTAAGTAAAAGTACAAAAAGGTTTTGATCGTCGAAAACTTGAACTCTTTTATATGAATAACGAATTAATATTATCTATAATATGTTGCACATCAAAGAGTAAACGTGATATTACCTTTGGTAATAACGATCAGATCAATCGTAATTTTACCGATATGTGGTTGCGAATGTTAAATTCGACAATAAACAAATATATATTGTGCTGTATAATTAATAATAATTAATAATATGCACCATAAAATTACAAATATGCATTAATTATGCATTTAATATGTAAAAACGCTGAAATATGCAAAACATACAAAATAAAATTAGTGTTATTTTAATAAGAATTATCTTAATCGGGTATAATTCTCATCAATTTCAAAAAGCTTATACCAATACATATATGTATTTGCATTTAAATCCGGTCCCTACCTAGTAAATCATTTATTAGGTACCTACTTACATTTGTCAGATTTTCAATTGAACGATCAATAATGAAAACTTAATAAAAATAAATAATTAGGTAATTATATGCATTATATACATATTTCGTATTTCTATGTATGTATTACAATTAAATAAATATTTAAATTATTGACAAATGTATTTATTTTAATGGTATCTAAATGTTTTAATTAACTGAAAATGTATACACAACTTATTTCGAATTTGAAAAATAACATACCTATAGCCTATTATTATAAATTACCCATCTATTACAAACCACAGTAATAATATTATAGTTAATAACACAACGAATATAATCTCGCTGAATGACGTCAATAATTAACTCAAAATATTCCAACTACTAAATTTAAGTTAGAATATTATTTATTTATCCTGGTTAGTATCAAATAAATAAAATATTAAAATATAGTACATGTTGATGTTTTTAAATGCATTATCAATACGATTTTGTTTCAATCTAAGTATTTAATTAAAATGTTATTAGTCATAACTCATAAAGTCATAACCTAGTAAAAATATTTCAAAGATATAAATCTTACTATCTTAGATCACTAACAATTATTATAGAGTCAATAAAAATATTAGTTTCAAATTTCAGGATCCTGATAACATATAAAAGTGAAGATTCTGAGCCCAGGTTTTACTGGTTATAGGCACTGTTATATACTTGTGTTATTCTTGTATAGTTGTATAGTTCAATATATATAAATATATATGTATAATAACTGTTTTGTATAACTATACAATAAGTAAAAATAAAAATGTACGATGTACATAATTGATAATTCTATATGACTACGATTAATTATCATTGAAATTATTTCATACCAATCTAATGGTATACATTGTAGGCTATGAAGAGAATTAGGTATAAAAAAGTAAATATTAAAAATATTATAGTCTATAGATAATGTATAATCGTGATTGATAAATTATAATAGTTAAATATAAATAATATAATATATACACGTCTAAAGTAGTATTATACTAATATACTAATATACAATATTATAGTCGGTGTTGATTATTTGATTCTATACATGATAAACATATTATTTTTTAAAATTCTATTTTATAGTTTATACTATCATTTTTACATTAAAAATACGGACAAAGGTTATAGGTAACTATTTTACTCATTATATAGGCAGTATGTCGATAGGTAACTATAACGTTAAATAAATATTTATTTTCACTAGGTATTAATAAGTGTTATATAAAATATGGATTGTTTATACCAAGTTCTTATAATTTAACATATAGGTATGTATAAATAAAATAATATAGTACCTAGTAGGTACCTACATAATCTTATTATAATTTAAAATGATATAATATATAGATAATAACTACTTATTATGTTTAATATACTCGTAGGCACTACATCTTCAATATTATTGAACATAGTTATGAGCGATTCATTTTTTTAAAATTATTTTACTATATATTGTTAACATTAAAATACTTGAAGGTATAATAAACTAATTCTATAACATTATGGGCGTACTGACTGTGGGGAGTACATGTGGTTTACCCTTCCATTGGTCGTTTTTTTCAATCAATATGTATTAAATTTGTAAGGGATGTAAAAATTAATTGTCTATCATTGTAAATTTTTTATATTATAATTATTTATAATAATATTAAATATCATAACTAGAGAGCTGTGTGCTGATAGCTCATTACATATTGTTCTAGAAATTAACCACAATTCTTCTCTCCATTAGAAATTACTTAGAACGCCACTGCTATAATTATTTTTATAAATATATTAAGACAATAATTATGTTAATATTTGCCAGTCAATAATACATTTATAGGTACTAATTTATACTTACTATTTATTAATACATAGTCTTACAAGTTATTAGTTATTACTATATTACTCACATAGTCATCTCCAAACAATAACTATAGATTATTATTAGTAATATTAGTGCAGACGACTTTTTATAACTATTAAAAACCACTTAATATGAATTTTTAAAATAAAAACAAGAATAATTTTATTTATTTTTCGTATTTTTGTTCCACAAGTCACAACTTTTAAGGTGCCCACGTCCCACCAGCGGTAGCGCTGGCGGTGGCGGTATCGGTGGCGGTATCGGCAAATGAGTCCGGACACAATTTTGCCGCCACCGCCGAGACAATAGAATTTTACCGCCACCGCTGCAGTGTGTGGGGATCTTTAAGTACCTATTAAATTATCAGCAATACCTACGATATCACGTCGTAAGCGATTAACTTTTTATCTATTGTTAAATTAATTTTCGGCGAATTAATCATATCATTGTCAATCTTCAAGCGCTTCTAAGAAATACGTGCGCCCGTGGGTAAAAACGATATTTTACGATAAAAATTAAAAATAAATGTATGTTTTGGTATTCAAAACAAAAACATCAGTGGAGAAAAAATGTATAGAATTATTAATGAAGTTAAAATATGTCTCCAAAAGTATAAATTAGAAAAAATATGCCTTAAAACAAAAAAAAAAACTCAAAATATGCATTTATATGCAAAATACAATTTCAAAACTAGCTTTGTCAAAGCATAAAAGGTATTTGTTTCGTACTCTGCTATATTTGTGACAGTGCAAAATAAGTAATATGCAAATGCTACAAGTCCTCTGCTCTGGTTATTACTAAACATATTCATATTTGTCAGTTGTCACATAATATTTTATATTATTAATTATTATTATTGTTTCTACATTATAATTGACATCCCTAATGAATAATATATAACTTAATATTATTTAGTTTATTTGTATAAAATGAGCTTTATTATTCTACATAAATTACAACATAATAATCCTATACATTTTTTTTTATCTGGCTTAAATAACATACTGACAAGACTATATTTTCATATAGTCAACGCTTGAACATTAAACTTTTAATTAAAATACTATGAAATATTTTGTTTTGATATCAGAGTAAAAAATAATAATAAATTACATAACATTAGGTTAGGTAATTACTAATTACTAATCAGTAATCAATAATCGGAGGTCAGGATATCCTCATTGAAAGTGATATGGTTATCAAAAGCTGTATGCTAATTTCCGTAAATAACAGTATTTTTGTTACCAAAATTGAATTGATTTGTATTGATAATAAACTATTATGACAAGTACATATTGTATACAGTTATTTTAAAATAAGATATATAAGAAGACGTTATACCCGCATATATATTGTCTCCATCTTATAAATGTAAAACATATAAAACATAGCAAAAACTGTTTTGTTCGAGATAGAACCGAGAAGGCTACAGTCATAAATGCATAACTAAAATACGAAATTGTCATAATTTAAAATAGAGAACTTTGGCTGTGAAATATTGTTTTTATTTTTTCGATACCGGAATTACCAAAAACTTTATTCGAGTTTAAAAATACGTTATTTTTAAATAATAAGATCTTTTTTCGTATGTGTAATTAAAAGAGTGAGAATGATATTTCATAGCCAAAGTTCTCCATTTTATGGGGCGAAAATTTTGTTTCTTAGTTATGACTGTAGTCTTCTCGGTTTTTTTTCCATTTAAAACAGTTTTTGCTATGTTTTACATTTGTAAGACAAAGACAATTCATGTGGGTATAACGTACTCTTCAGATATATAATATATACATATACATATTTACCTTGATGTACGTGACTATAGTAACTTCAGGACCAGACGCTAGGGCTTAAACCTGCTGACCCAGCGATTCCCATCTTACTGTTTAACATAATATCTTGCACATAAGCAATCAATTATAATAATATAGAGAGTCATAGAGACAATTAGATAGAACCTCGTTTAGTAATATAGAAAAAAAACTGTATAGCTCATTTATAGCAGTAGATACTAATTACTTAGTTTAATATAGTAATTTATTGTGTTTGTAATACATAAATAGGTATGATATATTTTATTAATTTAAAAGCATCTTTGCGATTTAAATTCTTTAAAATACGTCTTTATTGTCCAAACACTCCAAACTAAGGATTATGAATCCTGATGCGCCAATACACATTAAAATCAAAATTATTAATAATGCACTATAACTTGTAAAAAAAAAAGAACAAGGGAAGTCGCTCTGTAAATAGTAAGCTTTGAAAGTTCCTCGTCAGTCGTCACTGTGCAGTGACGAACCCCCCGGGTGGACCCCCCCCCCCCTTGGCTTATGCCATAATATTTATTTTTATTTTATATTTTTAAAATTACCCAGAAAACAGAAAAACAATATATAATAAATAAAAATTTTCCTGGATCCCCCCCTTGAATAAATCCTGGTTGTGCCACTGTCACTGTGTATTATGCAATGTAATGATCGAATTAAATTTGATTTGAATTAAATAATAAATATATATATAATATATTGTACATAATATGTATATCAATTCAAAGCGGAAACACAATCGTAATTCTATAAGGGTATTTACTATTTACTATTTTGTAATTTAATTATTTTACTGTTGGATTACGCACCTAATTCATTTTTCTAGTAGAAATATGTACGATATGTTTTAGTGTTGAATTTATTCGTGTGAAGATTATGTACTGAGAGATGAGAGACTGTCAATGAATAAAGTAAGCCATTTTTCCACACAGCGTTCGGGCGAGTTAGCAAATATCTTGACATTATATGAGTGAACAAAAAATATAGACGGGGTATAGTAGTTTGCATCCCATTTGGCCTCAGTGTGGTGTTGCCCCAATGTAATTTTTGAATTATTGAGTATTGAATATTGTGTACATTCAGAAAGTATGGTAAAAATATCGAGGTAATTTGCATTAGATAAATATTATGATCTAATCAAGATGGCATCAACAAATTAAAATTTCTTAACATTTTACTCACGTGGGGCGAGATAAAAAGTTCACTTGAAAATTTAAAAGGTGACATTCAAAGAAGTAATATTAAATAGCATTTATGTGTAATATGCCTATTGCCTATTTCATACTAGTATAATAGCATAGGCATGCGCAGGAATTTTTCACAGGGTATGCAGAATTGTTTTAGATGAGTTACTTGACCTACTACAATTCAGTTAGATAAATAATTTTTCTATATTAAAATAAATTAAATTTTTTTAGACGCTGTTTTACTTATAACGAAAATAAAGAATATTAGATGTAAATTTAATATTACTATTCACTGGGCATTGTATAAAATAAAAACCATTATTAATTTACATATTATAATTCACATATTAACCTACTCTCAATAATCATTTTTAAATAATTAAACAATTTTTTATCAAAAATTTAAAGTAGACACATTTTTGCAGGATGTGCAGCTGCACACCCTGCATAGTGCACACCCCGTGCGCACGCCTATGTACAATAGTTGTATATTTTTTTAAATTTTAAACTAAAGAGTCATGCTCAAGCAGTCAAGCGTTCACTTGGCGGCAAGACGACTTCGGCGTTACCTTTTGTCTTTCAACCTCGAGGAAAAAAACACCACTTACATATACTTTATTATCTTTATAATATAATATTATACACGGTCTTCAAAAAATATACCTGGTACATTTGTAACCGTTTTAAATTACCTATTTTAAATTTTTGGTTATACTATGGAAATGGAATTCAAATATCCGTAAATATTATATTCATTGAGGTTTGTACATTTTTACTTGTAATTTTTTTTTATTTGCTGTTATTTCGTTGAAATAAGGTTCATTTATCCTAGTATATTGTTGAAAATGTCTATAATATAATTTTATATGAATTATACATTTATACTTTGTTTTGAAATAATTTTCTATATATTATTTACTTCTGACACCAAATGAAAATATCTAATTTATACATATACTTTGTATATTATTGTTAATACCTAGTTTGAACTTTTGAAGATAAAAGTGAAAATGCATTTCGATTATAAAGGTATATATAGGTACATAATATGTATATTATACAGTGATAAGTGATAACCAAGAAACTTGGTTCTTACAACAACAATTCCGGGTAACCATAGATAGGTCACATGACATTATTTATTTGTTTTTCAATTGTCAAAATTCACGGAAAAGGTATAGAAATAAAATGTACCTGACGATTGATATTTGCTAAGCGGGTCGTGCCGACTGAATAGACTGCACCCATCATGCTGCTATGCGTTTATTATCATTGAACCTCTAAAATACATTTTTTTTTCTAGTACCCATCTCACGGTTGTGATGGTTAATAATTTTTTCAATAGTCCAGACTACCAACAGACTATTTACTAACGTCATGTTTCGGCTTATAGAATTTTGTTGTAAAATAGGTAGGTTAGGTTGGGTTTTACACGGAACATGCTTTATAATTTTAATAAAATAAATGAAATCATTTTTTAATTTAAAGAATCCTTATGGTTTTACATTTGTCTTTTACCTAACAATAAATGAAATAATAATTATCTTGAGAAAATGATCGAACACTCTTCACCTTATCCGACTATACACCACTATGCCACAGTAGAAAATGTAGAGTACAAAGTATAGGTTTTTAGTCTTATTTATAAATAAATTAATAAACAAATTTGTAAAATTTTGTATTTAAGAGGCTTATAAAAATATGTATATAATTGATATAATGTACGATAAGGATTAATTCTTGTCATGAGAAAAACACATTTAACACGTCAGCATATTATAATAAAATATAATCATATTTCAATTTCCAACAGTTCCGGCATTTAGAATTTTAGGATTTTTTCAATCGTTATCTAAATGGCTAATGTACACAACATTATAGTACTGGAAAATAATAATGATAGTGAACGAGTGAACAAGTTCGTAGAATTAAAAAATATGTGTTTTGAAAAATGCAATTTTAGTAATAATACAAAATTCATATTTTACATTTAATTATAAATTATAATTTAATATTTTTAATGAATTATAATAACTATCGTTTTTCAAACTGAATGCCGACCTACTGAAATAATTTAAAAAAATATTACTAGTATTGATTTAGGCAATTTCATATTTTTATTCGAAAACGTTTAAATATTTCTTATATTATTCTAATCCCCAATAATGCTGTTAACTTCGTTAAAAAACTTTTGTACACAGCGTTTAAGATACCTAGACCTCTAATTAATGACTATATTATATTATATAATAATATATACATTATTTCAATGGGTTTTCTTAATCACCGTAATCCGGTTGACGATGACGGTGCGATTGTTTTCGTGTTCTACTGTCTTGAACAAACAACGTTAAAATCGACGTAATAATAATAAACATTAAATAATAATAATATTGACTTATTGTTGTAGTTTTTAACATAGGTCTACTTGAAATGGGTCGTGGGGAGGCAAAATCGTTCAGCCGTGTACGATACTATACAATTGAAGATACATTCAGCAGAATAATTGAATGGCGGGGAACCGCGTTTAATTTATGCCGGACACTCGTCTAGCCAGCCGAGCTGGAATTTCGACGTCCATATTACGTTATTTTAAATTTTAATTCACATTTGTTTCGCACGCACTATACACGTCCTGTAAAATGTAAATGTTGTGGTATGCGTTATTTTATTTACGGTCTCAAAACGATAAAACCGTCTAGCGCGCATCGCATTATAATAATTATATTTGTACACATAAATATATAATATACGGGTTTTGTTACTTTGCGAACCTATACGGCATTACGGCAATGATTCTTTGCGCGTAATATTTGAGTGTGTTTATACAATTGTATTTGATTTTACACGGCTCGGGATGCTGTTGAACGCTCTAAAATTTTTATGGGCTCTATACTGCGGCTATGACTTATGAATATTTATGTAGATACTTGCATAGACAGTAGACGTTGACACGCGATCCGAATTCCGAATATTGTGGAAAACGGACGGGGTTAGCAAATTTGAAATTATTGTAAAAACGTCGACTTTTCTCAACAGTAATAATAATTATATTATCAGCAGTAGGTATATATTTAGCACACGATTATGCGTCTAAATATAATTAATACGACGATAATATGTCGTTCGGGAATACCCTACAGTGAAATAACAAGAAAATTGTTTGAAATTTAAAACAAGCATAATGTGTATTAAAGGTTATAAGAATTAATAACGATCGATCTGATATTATTTTCAATATTATTAATGAATTTAAATCCTACCCATTGCGTACGTACATTCATTATATTATATATATTACACCACAGACGAGGTGAATTTTTTAGTAGCTTTCTATTATAGTAAAAGTAACTTGCCAAGTCGTACGAGGTCGTATCGATATTGAAATGGCAAAAAGGCTAACAATTCATATTTTTTAAAATCTCTGGATTTATAGAATACACGGGGGTATGTGTGTGTGACCGCACAACTGTCTATAAACTGTCGGCTGAAGGGGGGGGGGGAGGGTGCGACAATAAACAAACAGATTGATGGGAATATACGGCTAAAAAACTTTGCAAAATATGTTCGGCACACATGGGACTGTGTAGACACTAGACATGCGTGTACCATACGTATAGCATTCAATCTTTTTTTCTACGGACGTCGTACGAATATTAAAATCCTCCTCCGACGGTCAACACGACGACTATAAGCCTAACGAGTAACTATAACCAACAACCGGTCGTCGGAACCCAGAACAGTGAACACTGTCTACGGCGGCGTCTAGTGTCTACGCACTACGCAGAAAACGCGTTTGAATTGTTTGGAATTTATTTTTTTTTTCCTTTTTCTTTTCGAATTTCGACCGTTGTTTGGTGTACAGTTGCGCTCGGTCGGCTCTGTTCGTGTCCGGTTGCCGCCGCCGCCGCCGCCACCAGCCGCATCCGCAGCCTCCCATTGGCCGACCGGCCGGCTGTTACCTTGTCCCCGCTCGTCCGCCCGTCTACCCCACCGCGCGCGACAACGGCCCCGGTACACATGTTCTCCGGTTCCCGTCATCCGAGAGACCGACCAGACCGAGTTTCGAATCCTAACCGACATTCCTAGTGGAGTAGTGATAAAATCCGCGTTTTGTTGCCGCGGAAGAAATATCGCCGTCCGTCGTGTGCTGTAGTACACACGAATTCAAAACTAATAAATTATCGACTTATCGTCGTCATGTGCCGCCGCCACCGTTTCGAACTCACGCCGGAAGGACGCAAATCGTCGGCGTGATCCACGAAAATCCGTCGGTGTTTATTCACGCGATCTAGAACGTCGTCGGCGGGACGTTTTGCGCGCGTTTCACTCATCAACTTCGTTTTAAATTTCGACTGTACCGGAACAGGTAAAGTAAAAACGATATCGCTCTTACACACGGCGACGACTAATTATAATAATTATCTTTTAATACCTACCGTAGTTAGTTAATGGGCAATAAACGATGTTGGTATTGGGCTCAAAACGTACCGCCGCCAATTAGCGTAATCGTTCGTCGTTAGGGCTCATCAATCGTCGTGCTTTTGACCTTCGCCATTTGTTTTCCGTGACAACAATAATAATTACTTTAGCTAGAGACACACGATATTATTATCCCTTTTAAATTGGTAAGCGATTTAACTTAGATCAGTCCACATTTGGCGTGTGTATTGTATGTTAGTAGAGTCGCTGGACAAGGCCATTAAATGTAGAAACGGTCGAGCGCGCCAAATCCTGTGACATTGTCTCGGTAATATATAGGTCGGAATGTGTGCTATCAGAGATTCTGTCCCTTCGCTGCGATTTTGCGCTCAAATTGCTTATCGTTCATTTTTCCGTCCGTTACGAATCGACGACTTTGATTTCGTTGTACTTGAGGATTAGTGGATTTAAACTATAGGTAATAATACCAATGATTAGATACGTCCGACACGGTTAAATCTCGTAACCACCGATCGATTTCTGTTTTTCCCGCTCGTTACGATTATATCGTTGAAATAAGGGTACTTACCTTTGTTTCTTATAACTGTTTGCTGCCAATTATTTTTTTTTTTCATAGGATGTTTGTGGTGCAATTTTTTACGTCTATTGTTTTTGTCTTGTTTTATGAGCCACGAGAACAATCGGGGAATATCTTACTTGTGATGTTTGAAATGTTTTTTTTTTTTCGTATTTTAAATATAATAAATAATCTCTTTTGTGGCATTCTACATTAGGTCATATTATATTATATACCTAGTTATGAATTCTTAGTCAAAAGTATTATTAATGGTGGCAAAATTATAATTCATAATAACACACTAATTATATTTTTAACCTGCTTTGCGCTTATAAGATTAAACTTGTTTAATCTAGTATTTAATTGCTACTTATGTAATGTAATTTATTGGTAAATATTTGTTTTTAACATTTTTTTTTTTTAAATTAGTTTGATATGTTTTTTTCATACCTTATTACTTATTGCTAATTTAATCAAGATGTTTTAATTTCCTTTTTTTAATTTTTAACTGTTTACCCAAATAATACAATAACTAAAAATTGAAAAAAAAATTCAAAGTTAGTTCTTTGATAACATTCTTATGTGAATTCAAATAAAGTACCAATAATTTGAATGTATTTGTATCTACATTATTTCTATTATTTTCCTTCTGTAATCATTAGAGACAATGTAAATTAACGTATTTTTCGGTAACAACCGACAACCATTGATGTTTCTAATAATTCAGGTGATAATAGTTTGACCTTAATGTTAGGGTTATATTATAGTTGTATACAAAGATCTGAATGAATAGCTCTTAATTATGCTTTACTGATTGAAGAAGTTGAATTTAATATTTATTTTAATTTTTTTTTTCAAAGAATAAGATTAAAGAATAACAGTTTTCTAGCTACATAGGTACATAAGTATGATTGTAATAAATTAATGATAACATGTTCTGAATTATATTTAATAGTTTTAACTCTATCAAGTTACTTTTTATTTTATTATGTAACTACTCTTGTAAATAATATGTTAAAACTTCACTAATATTTTTCTATCCTATCAGTAATTTCCAATTTTTGTATATAGGTATATACTTTTTTATGCAGTCATGTAAGATGCTTTTTAAATGAAAACAGGCAAGGGTAAATTATAATTATTTAATATAGGTACCTACAAATTTTATTGACACTTATGTTAATTTATTGAGGTACCTGCTTAAAAATTTTACAGTAGGTAGGTATAAAAATATTTATTTAATTATTAATTAACTCTTTAGCATGTAATTTTTAAATACAGAGTTAAAGTCAATTGAATGTGAAAAAAAAAAAAAAAACAAAGTGTAATTGAAAATTAAGACATCTAGGTAATAATCGGAATATTAAATATTGGGTATATTTTTAGTTGTCATGTTTATCAATAAGTTTTATAATTTTTCTATGGTGTTTTAATATCACTCTTGTAATGATTTTATATTAGTACATACCTACCTATATTATTTTAATTTTATTTTTTTATTGCTTTTAGATAATCAAAAAGAAAACGATGGCAGACGTATCTCTAAAAGAATCTCCTTGTTACAATTCTTTAGTAACTACCTCAACACCTTACAAAAGCATAAACGACAGTGGCTATGATACTCCAAGTTCTATTTCCTCTAGTCTCAGTCAGATATCTGAAGTATCTTATTCATTTGATCACACGCCATCAGATATTGATTCACTTCAATTATCTTCACCAATTCATGATTTTTCCCTAATCAAAAAAAATGATAGAAAATTAGAAGATATAACTAATAAAGTAGAATCTCCTACAAAAAAATTAAAATTGTGCTCTGACTCGCAATTGGGTTTTCGTTTACATGAAACTTCAAACAATGATGATAGTCAGTTCCTAAAAAGGAAAAATCTCATTCCATCAAGAAATGTGAACCATGAACGCATTTCTATAGAAGGTCGAGAAAAAGTTGACTTGATGTATTTTCTATCAGAGCGTTATCATTTCCAACCAGTCATAGAAAAAATATTATCTTTTTTATCTGGTAGTGATATTATGTCAATGTGTATGGTATCTAAAGTTTGGTGTACTGCTATTGAAAATTCTCCAATTGCTCAAAAAAAGAAACAAAAGTATTTTAAATTATCAAAAGAAAATCGCTGTGGATATGATGGTCGAGACCGTTCGGCTTTTAACAATAAAGGATGTCTAGCTAATATTAGCAATTTTATGCGTTCTCCATCAAAAAGAGAATTACCTCAAAGAAGTCCACCCGTCAGTCCGAGTAAATATAGATTCCATGTATTTCAAAAAGTAAGTAAAACTATTAAGTAAATCCATTTAAACATGTGTATAATTTATATTTAGACTAGGTATATCATAGTTCAATTAATTACAAATATTTATGAATGCAAAGATTAAATTAGTTTTAGTCATATAAATAGTTAGAATTGATGTTATAGGAGCTAAAAAAAGGAAAATATTCACAAATAAATGTTTAACTCGATATTAAATATATGGAAAAATTTTATTCAAAGTTTTGAATACAAAACATCTAATGTTCATGATATGGGTAAAAAATACTGTAAAATTTAAATTGTGTACAACAACTCAACTAACAAATAATAATTAATAGATTCATCATAAGTCAATAACTTATTAATGTTATTTTAGTCTATTATTAATTATTATGATAAAGATTAAATACACGTACAATTTTCATAAAATTAATATTTAATTGCAGACGGCAATAAATACTTAAATATGAATTTCATATTCAGTATTATTTCAAATACATAAGTCATGAAAGAAATAAATCATTTTTTTTTTTATAAAATATTCAATATGCATAATATGCGTATGAAAATGAATGGAATATGCATTTTCCCCTAAATAGTTAAAATATGAAGAATGTGCAGCTTCTTAATATTTTGAGTTTTAATAATAATTGCTATAACAATGTTTTTACTAAAGTAGTAAATTATATATAGATAATGTAATATTAACTTTAATTTTTGTTTTAGGAAGCCAAAAAATTAAGTTCAGATCAACAATTAATTCCATGTCCACGGTGTTCAAGGCCAGCATCATGGTCACCCTCTCAATCAACTAGAGCAGAATGTAAAGGTTTTCATTGTAAATTCATATTCTGCACTGAGTGTAAATGTGAATATTCTAACAAATTTGAACACAAATGTTTATCTACACCAATATTATCAATGTCATCATATAACTGTCGTCCTATGGTATACAATTTAAGCAAAAGGAAACATTACTTACGAAGACTTTGAGTGAATATAATATTTTTTCAAAACATTTTACCTCAACAGTGTCTTAAAATGTTACTTTAACATTTAAAGTTGTATGCTTTATTAAGAATGTATTTGTAACGGTATGAGAATCATAATTTTTTTTATATGTTGTTGTTATTAATATAATTTTTTTTTTCAATTTTGACCAATTCGGTTTTTTATATATAGTTACTTATTTTAAATTATAAAAATTTTCAATTACTTATGTAATTTTATTTCTCATAATTATAATTTACAAGTGTTATTATAATTATTTGCTCAATTTATTACTAATTTATAAAAATAAAGAAAATAATTACATACTATAAGATTTTAAATTAAATTTTTAATCGACTGAACCTTAAAAAGTAATGTTACCAATGGCTTATTGTCATAACATGTATACTATAAGAACATTATTTTAGTTGAAAACTCATGTACAAATTGATTTAGTTTAGCTCTCTAATGTATTTTTAAGTACTTTGTTTTTATATTTTTAAATATACAATTAACAGTTCTACTTAATTTTTGTATCTTTTTTATTTTAAATAAGTTTTTATATTAACGTAAAGTGATTTTTTTAAAATAATTTAATATGTTTATGTTCCCACATTTCACAACTTTACGGGTGCATATTTTTGATTTTCATGACTTAATTTTACACTTGAATCTCATTTATTTTAATTTTGTATTAATCACCTTTGTTTACTAATCTATTTGCCATTTAATTTTATGGTTATTTGTTAACCAAAATTATTTCAACAATAATACCTTTTATATTTTATAAATATATACTTGATATTAAACATTCCTCTGCTCAATTTTTTTTTATACTGTGTATCTTTTGTATATTACTTAAAAGTTAAGTAAGAAAAAAATTAAATGTACTTTATAGTTGATTAAGATTTACTTATATATTTTTTATAACTTAAGACAATTTGTGTATATTATATTTTATATATATATATATATATCTACTAAATTGATTTGAAATAAAAATTAATTTATATGATATTGCTTACTGTTTTTATTTTTATTCTAAGTGTTAAAATTTATAACATGTGTAATGTTCTTAGCTCTACTATCATTTTTAAATTGAAATATGTTTTATTTATAACAGGTATCACATTGGAATGTAAATATTATTTTTAGTTAATGGTGTTACTTGGATTTTAGTGTAGGTAGTCACAGAAAATAAAATTACATAAAAACCTAAAATTTAATGGTCTATATATTTAAGTTATATGGATTATGTTCTCTGGTTGACTCAATAATCGTTACATTGTAATATAAAGGAGTAAAAATTGCTTTAATAACTTAAAATGTAAAATAATAATAGATATTTTTATACTTTTCTTTTTATTTACAGTTAATTTATTTTCTATTTTAAAACACTATACATAATAAATAGTATCCATTAACAGACTTTTTAGCGCATAATAAATAAATATATTTACATTAATAGTTGCATATAACATGTTAATGCTGGTAAAAAAAAAAATATGTCAATTAAGTATACTCATACACAATCACATATATAAGTAATATATTTATTATATATATATTAGTGTGTGTTTGTGTGTTTGTATATTTAATTCATATCATGGCCCATGGCCGCGTGTTGTTTGATTATTCTCTAAGTGTAAAAGCAACCTACTTTTAATCGCATCACTTTTGTTTGATCGTTGTAATGAGCAAATGTTTCAGAATACATGTTTTGTCATCCAACTTATCTGGTCTGACTGTGGCTGTAATTTGTACTGCATTTAATTGTTGTTTTCACATTACTTCACAATTCTGCTTATCTGGTGTATCCTAGTAGGTATTTAGGTATCTGATATGTGTAGTGAGGTATGGACATGATAACAGACATCCTATTAATAACATGGTTTTGTAAATTAGTATAACAGTTTAAATAGAGTAAATGAATAGTCATTAATTTAATATTTTCTATTGCTTATTGTAATATTGAATTATTGTGTTGTACATGCCACCTACTGTGCTATTCATTTTGTCTATTAAATTGTTTTTAGTTGAATGTGTGGCATGTACGAATAAAACCTACTACACTATTCAATAGTCAATATAACTATTCAATATTAAGTAACAGTTAGTTCCAGAATCAAACTGTTTAATTTATATTATTTTATCATTATTATTATTAATTGTATGCTAATTATTTTTCAATTGGATTGAACATAAAAATTTAATGTATTAATCATCATAATTTTTGCATGGAACTGGAACAGTTTGTAAAGGTATAATAATGTAATAATATAATGTTTAAGACAAAATTGAATTTGTTTTGTTTTTTTTTAAACAATAATATTGTCAAATATAGTTTTCCGTAAAATGTTTGTATCATTGTATCATAATTAAAATAATCATAATTTTATTGATAAAATAATGTATTATTATACTGTGTTATTACTTATTATTAAATAGTCTAGAAGTAGAAGTAATTTTTTAGTTATTTAAATTTAATATATCTTTTAGTCTGAGCTTATAAAAAAAATTTGAAACTATTTGTATGCATCATTTTTAGTTATATTCATCAAATATTTGCTATTTATAAATTAATATCCAAACTAAAAGATTATTATTATTAAAATAAAGTTTGATTTTTTTTTTTTAATTATACTCTGATCATAATCTAGTAAGTAGGTACTTTAATTTTTATAATATTTTCTCTTCTATTTTGTCTTAATATTATTTTCTATTGAAAGTATTTCTATTATGTACTAAAATTAACCCACTCACCAATATAATATAGAAGATTGCCGTAGGTGAATACAGTGATAGTTATACAGATGACCGTCACCTTAGAATTTAGATCATTGTCACTCTTAGAAATTGTAAAAATGAAAAATATTATTTTTTTCTGTTTGCGTTAAGTTATTAAAAAAGCATGTATAGCGGTTAGTATAGCATTAGTTTTAAAGTAAAGCCCTGTGTTTTGTTGACTGGCATGTTAGGCACTATAGCAGGTACCCAATAATATTTGATAGATATTAGAGAAACATACGAGGCAGTGAATCCATTGTAAAGCCATGCACTCCAACTAATCCGTGAACCAGCATCAATACGTGACTCAATTTCTTGACATAAGATCTTTCGGTCATGAGATCGGCCTGATCTGAGATCACATATCATACGTTTTTTGCATTCTGCATCACATGCAGGTCGTGTTGGAGAGTTTTTCCAGTAATGCCTGCAAACATTATTAATATATTTTATAATAAATTCTTATAATTTTTTATCATAGTGTAATATTACTTGTAATATAGGTCAAATAAAGTTTGATCTTCAGCTAAATTATTAACAAAAGTATCCCAGTCCTCGGGTCTCAATGAAGGTAGACTATACGCTGCTTGTGTAGAATATAATTTTTGCCAGATAGGATAATCATATAAATTAGCTTCTTTCAAATTCATCACCCATGTTTCGTGGTCCAGCACTGCCTACAGATATATTAATAAAAATTAGGTTCACTTGGCACTTGCAAGTTGAATAGTTTAAAATGTATTACTCTGGTTGAATGTTCTCTATCACCATCTACATAATATATTCTGTAACCTGGATTGAGATCATAGTATGGAGTTACAGATGGACCAACATATGCTATGCTTACTGGTCTACCAAGGTCTTGTGTATCGTAGAACAATTCAAATTCATCAAAATGGGTATGGCCAAAAAATTGAGCTGTAATTGTGCTTTCGTACCTATTGAAATAGATATAGTTTAATTTTTAATTTAATATAATAATTATATTTTTACAATTTTTTTTGATTGGTAAAAAATATTATTTTGGTTTTTATTTAGGTAAGTAACTCAATTTAAAACTAAAATTGTTAATAAATGTTGACTTAGTTTTTCAAAATAATTAAACCAATAGGTATAGGTACTTAATAAATTATTTACCTAATATATTTTAAAATATTATTTATACTTTGATATAATCTAGTTGGTACCAGTATAGATTGCGTTACCTATTAATATGTACATTGTAAGTATAGCTATACATGCATTTGATACTTTTATTCTCTTACACTCAAATCTCTATAATAAATTAAGTAATAAGATAGTATTAATAGTTAATTTTAAGTACAAGATTCCATAGTTTTTGTACCGATTAATATAACACTCACCTAGAGATTATGGCGTAATAGTTTCGACTCCAGACTTTTAAACAATCCGGGTGCCCAGGTGGTATATGTCCCAACACATGGACCTTTTCCCCGTTAAATTCAGCATTCTGTAACTCGTATATGAACCACTGGAGTTCTTTGACCGGATCAGTACTATTCATTAATAGCCACCAATTTTTGTTGTTGCAATAGTTCATGTTCAACGATATTATGCGGAACCCAGGCCGAACCAATACACTGTAGAACGCCCCACGTTTGATGGTCCTGCTGACGGAACCAGGTAGCCAACGTCGCCATTGTGTGTCTAATTCGCTGTACAGCCAGTCGATGGCAAACTCAGGTTTGTTTATCAACGAAGACGGAGGAAAACTGAAAATTTGATTAATTTTTAATAAGTATATGTACTTATGATCGTAAAAATATTTAAATTTTTCAAAACTTTAACATTATACTTGCACATAATATATGTATACAGCGTAATATATGTAAGTACCTATTCACTGGAACTGCTTCATGATTACCAAGTGCTGGAAAGATGGGAATCCCTGGAAACATTTTGAGTAACTGCGCAACAGTTTCCTTTAATATGCTCAAGTTTTCTTCTTTTGTCTGGTTCCAAATATCGTGTGCTGGTAGATCACCAGTCCATATGATGTAATCGATATCCTTAAATATAATTTCAATCTTTAGTTTCTAATTTTACAATTGATTGATTCTAAAGTTATTTACAGTGTGTGTAGAAACAATATGTTGAAGCATATTGTCAATGGTACGTTTAGGTGTATCACATTTTCTGTAGTCTCCCCATCTTCCCGCTCGACTTTGAGGACTAACTGCTGGGCCATTGGTCAAACGACAACATAAAGGTTCGTTGCAGTCGGCATTTGTTCCTTCTTCGTAATATGGATCAAAGTGGGTGTCAGACAAGTGGAGAACTTTGAATTGAGGAACTGGTTCCTGAAAATTTTTAAATTAAACAATTATTTTTAAATTTATTGATCAAATTACTAATATATATCTATATATCTATGAACTATGGATAATAATTAATAATTTAAAATTTTACTTTTATGATAAACGATTGGAATAATAAAAATACTTACATTTTGATTTATTTATGATAACATAGATTTGTTAAAAAGTATTTAAGACATTAAAAGTGTAAAGTAATTTAACTTAATTTTTATGTCATATATGATATATACCGGCTAACTTAATATATTTTAAACCAATGATTGAAATTATGACCGGCAGTTTATGATATTAAGGTAATGATATCGGGTTCATGATATCCAATTTTCATTATTTTTTTTTTCTGATAAATATTTTCATATTTTATATATTTATAGTTGGATAAAGTTATGTTGATAATCTATGAATATTAAGTATAAGTGTTTGCCTACTCCATAATATATCTATTTAATCGTACATACAATAAATGCTATACATTACTTTTAATATTTTAACTTCATTCGGAGTGGGTTTGGGGACAGGAGGAAAAACTACATCCCACTCATGTGTTGGGTTATACACGTCTCCACAGGCGTCACCAATAACAAAACTGCAGATTTCTTCAGGTCCGATACTTATCCTCTGTAGAACGTAAACCACTTCACCCTACAGTTACAGTAAAATCAATCATAGTTGTAATTTAAATGCATAATATAATTGTATAAGGTATCTTATAGTTTATACTTTATAATAATATAATAATATATTAATATATTATAATGTAGCTGCAGTAGTGGAAATAACTTACACTAAATAGTTCAGTAATACCCTCACAGACACGTGGCGTCTGTAATTTAAAGCTTGTGCAGAACTGGTAGGTAATTTTTACAATGTCATCGCGTGTTTTACCATGTTTTATGTAGTGTTGTAGAAGACCAGCGCCAGCTTTACAGGCGGTACATGACATTTTAGACATGACGCTAGTTTCCACCTCACCCACTACCTGGTTTAAATTGAGTAATTGTAATGCTTTGTCCACGAATCCAGGCAGTGCAGCCCGAGAAGCCCGACTGTCTTCTTTACTTTTTGTACCATTAATGTCATAGAAGTACTTTGTGTAATTTGCCTGAATAGGAAAAATAACTACGTTTAAGAAAGTATTTAATATATTATGTTAATATACTCGTAACTACCGATGATTTATTTTTAAATTTACATTTTAATTGTGTCAGCGAATTGGAGAATAAACCGTACACGAGCATTGTATAATGTATATAGATACAATTTAATACATTAATACATTTTACGTAATGATTTAAATTAAGAATCCTTTCATCGAATAATAAGTGACGAAGGTTAAGTGTTTATTTGGAAACTAATTTTCGATAAACATTTAACTTGTTTTTATTAATATTTAATATGTAAAGTTTTAATATATATTTAGTTTTATGTATTTATTAAATATATTATAAGTAACTGATATTCTTTACTTAAAAATTAAAAATTAATATTTGGATTTTGTAACGTACTACTATATAATATATAGCTATTTCATTAAAAAAAAATTATTTTCATAAATTACTTTTAATATTTGGAATTGTTTTAATGTCTCGTTTTCCATTTTTTCGATGTCTGGGGCAGTGTAAACACCAGTTTTGTTGATCATTAGCAACGGCTGATGATTGGAATCTGTGCTCAATAATATTACGTCTTCCCACAGTGACATATTGTGAGTGGTCCATTGTGGCACTGCCTTTCGTAGTTTTTCTACTGGAACACCTATAATTACATTTTTAAATATAAATTAGCATATTTAGATTTCAATTTGAATTTAGATCTATAAAATATATATTAATACAATTTTTCGTTATAATTGACTATGTACCTACTTATTATTCACTGTATTTACAAACATAAACATACAATTAAAATAGTATTTATGATTTTAGTCATAGAGTTTAGGTTTAGAATTTATTTAGTTTCTTAATAATAATAATATATTTCTTACATCTATTGAAAATACCACCAATTTGAATAAATAAATTGATGAATGTAGTTTGCCCAATTGATGTCATAATATTACATATTTAATGACATCGTTGTCTATTACTTTCTTCAAATTGGCGGCATTGCCGGAATTTTATTATATATACGAATAATGTATGGGTTTTAGATTTACTTTAGAATTTCTAATGTATAGTGTACTGACTACTGGTGTTTATACTATGAATATTATGATTTGTCATCGTCGTTATTGTAGTATTACCTGCCGTGAAGACTGCACACACAGTTATGAACGTTACTATCTGACGTGACCATGTTAACAGACTGAACTGCATAATATGTTGAGAATCTAAGGATAACAAAAAAACAAAATACCTTTAATTAAAAATTAGTTTAAGCTGTATGTCGATGTATAGATATTTGATTTGATTGTAGTCACATACATTTGGATACTGTTAGTGTAAGATAAAAAAATCAAACAGGCTATTATTAAATACCTATATAATTGGTTGATAGCAATATATTTTCAGTCGTGAGTCCAAGGAGGGAGTCTAAGGGGCTTTAGACCTCTATTTGGAAATATTATACATATTATTTATTTATTTTTAAAATAAATAGATTATACATATTATTAAACCGATAAGTTAAAAACAGAAATACAATTGTTATAAAATCTTATGTATAATGTTATGTGTTAGGTATTACTGAAAAAATGTAGACCATCCATTTAAGATTTCTATAGATCCATGATTATTGGTAATTTTTGACGGGGTTACATGAAAAGAAATATTTTATAATACCTACCACTAAAGTTACAAATTATAATTACCTACCAACGATTTTATGTAGAACACATGTTAGAGGTATTAAGTTTAAGGAACATTGATCTATACTTATAATGTATTACTGGAAAAAAATTATTATGTAGGTACCTATAACAAATATTTAAAAATTTTTTTGAACTGTTTAGTGTTAGAATCATAAACATTAAACGACTATAAAACGGTTTAATTTAT
This sequence comes from Aphis gossypii, assembly GCF_020184175.1. Classification (NCBI taxonomy): domain Eukaryota; kingdom Metazoa; phylum Arthropoda; class Insecta; order Hemiptera; family Aphididae; genus Aphis; species Aphis gossypii. Next base: position 12,637,094 of record NC_065531.1, on the reverse strand, counting down.
ATTTTAAGCTTATCTTAACACGTAAAGATAAATCATGTAAAAATTATTAATTCATTTTCTTGTTTATAAAATAACCTAATTTTTACTTGTAGTGAATAATCGTATTAATTTTCATTAATACTATCAGTAGAAAAATTAAAAAGAAATATTATAATCATTGAGTTAATTTTTTTTTAATAATTATTTAGTACAAATTTAAATGTCACATTAAAATTATATTGTTTAAAAAATTTTTTGCTAAGGCTAGAAATGAAAAAACTTTTTTTTTAATTTTATTTTTTCAATATATGGTTATATATTATTAAGATTGTATAGGTATAATCTTTTTTTCTAATATACCTACTAACAAAATCTATAATATTGCTTTGGTTAATAATTTATATACCTAATTAATAATAATTTTTTTTAGTTATCTTAGTTCATAAGCTCATAAATAGTAAAGCTTAATTCCGGAGATGTTTTGGATAATGTATTACATTTTGGCCACTAAGCATAATAAATTAAACTTAAATACCTAATAATTACCTACTTATAATATTTTTTATTACATACGTACATAATACGTATATATTTATTTTTTTGTTTCGTTAATAAATATCACACAATTCTTAATTGAATATATATATATATATCATTATCATTTTCTAAGACATGTTTGCGTTGAAAATTGTGGATTTTTAATATATTATATACCTTCGATAACCTGATAATTTCATAATTTTTTATTGGCTGGTAATAGGAGTAGGTATATAATAGATAACGAGCAGTAATTGAGTAATTATGTAATATTAATTTCGTTTAAATATACCGTTTAATTCAATTTTTATTTTTGAAAAATTATAACAGCATTTTTATAAAGTGTTATGTGAATATACAAGTAATTGAATTACTTAACTATATTTTTTATCATTGAAAATTTCGAAAGACTAAAGACAAAATGTATTGTCATCAGTTGATTTCTTTAAAGTTTAAATGTTAACTTATACATATCTATATTTCAGTAATTGTAAATTGTAATTACTTGAAATTCTGTTTCATGATCAATTAACAGATGAAATTTAATTTTGTTATCGATGTTCATCAACTGATTACTCAGTATAGTAGTCACTACTGTCATTTTGATGTAACTAACGTTAATAGCTTTTTTTTAAAGTAATACTTTGCTATATAGTTAGGTAATTACAGATATAATAATTTAGTTAAATTATTATAAGGATGAAAATAAACTGATTTCTGTATATTAATAACTAACGCCTAATAAGTATTTTATTCTATGTAATATATTATTATTTTCTTTGGAAAAAAATTGTCAGAAAATAAAATTATTTTTTTCTTTATTTTTAAATATGTTTGTTGTACATTATAGAGGCTTACAGCTACAAATTGACTACAATAAAACTATAAAATAAAATGAACGAATTAAATTATGTTTTATAGCACATCCTTCGAATCAGATAAAAATGATTGAATAATAAAACGTCAAAGCAATTTAAATTTAATATATTAATATAGATAACAATAAGACAGGAAATAATATTAGTATAAATGCATAATATAAGTTTACTATTCAGTATTCTCTATTATTCGTACGCTATATTATATATTATAATAAATAGGTACGTAAGTGTATCATAGTGGTGTACCTACTCTGTGGCGTAACAAAAAAATTAGGTCTTCCCGCAAAAATAAAAAAATGTTAAAAATGGGCCTCTTATATATTGTTATACCAAAATACAACCGTATAACCAAAGGCCCTAAACTACCGTGGGCTCCCCCGCAACGCGGGGTCTGCGGGACATCAGTTACGCTACTGGAGGTACTGAATTTTGCAATACGTGGATAGGGAGTTAAAAGATAAAGTATATTAGCGATTAGAAATAGTAAGTAGTAATCTGCCTTCAACGATTTAAAATCAATATTTTTATTTATTTAAGCTGTTTAATAAACCATATGGGCGTATGGCGCATGATATTAGAATTTAGAAGTCAAGGTAAAATCATTTTCATACATATATAAAAAAAATTGTATCTTTTTATTTTTTAAGCGTTCTATATTTGTTAATACATATTATGAAAATTTAAATTTACATGTGGGTGAATATAGTATTTTATATTATTAGGTTTTCGTATAGTGTCCCTTATACCTGTTTGAAATATTTAAGAATATAGTAAACAATAATTGGTTGACTTATTCGACATGTGTTTATGATTAAATTATACAAGTATATATGTATAATATACATATTAGATGAATTTAAACACCAATCGCATAATATTCAAATTTCTAAGTATATGTATAACTTATATAAATTATCAGATCTAGTAGATTTTTTATATGTAAACGTGTGTGGTGTAGTATTACTAGATATAAGTTTTAATTTTTGTTCATGATCATATTTAATAAAAATTGTAGTTGTGTATTTTCTATTAAAAACATTTTATTAATTAGATTACGATAACTAATTCTTTATATGATTTATGTGTACAACTGGACTATATTATACATTAAATCTAAATGAGTATGGTCTTATATCTATCTTGTATAGTTATATATGACTTAAATTTTCTCCTGTTATTATTATAAAACGTGTACAAACAAGTATATGTTTCTCTTTTTTATACTTATACCACTAATCATTTAAAATCGAAAACAAACAACAATCCGTAATAATCTCGTCAAGTATTTTATACATGTAGGCATACAGATAAAACTAACATTTTTCACGTCTTTACGTCTTTCGAGTTTCACTCTTTTTTTATAATTGTTTGTGTACCGACATGAGCAACTGGTGAAAAGTAATGAATACTATGAATAAGTATAAATATTGTTTTCTCGTTTGATAATACGTTGTATTTACAAATATAACAGTTTGATAATTTATAATTATAAATTATTGATAAAGATAAATTAACGTATTTAAATTCTTAATAGATTTAACATTTTTTTTTTTAATATTATTTGATTATGATTATTGCACACGAATAAATAAAATATAGTTTATCTTGGAGGTATTCAAATTTATAGAGAACAAATATAAATAATATTTATTTATCTGTAAGAAGAAATAATTAATTGTTATTCAAGTACACATTACAAGAATTGAAAATAAATAAATAAGAATATAAATATATAGGTTGTTGTACGTCAACGTCCTTTCTATTGAGTATACAAAAATTCACTTGGTTTAAATATTGTTATACTTGTATTTAATTAGTATTTACCAAAATATAAATGTATAATTATTATTTAATATAGCACTAACTATTTTGTAAAACAGTAATTAATTATTTTTAATGTGTAATATTTTTATTTTTTTAATTATAGAATATATCGTTTAAACTAAGATGGTAAAATTATATTACGTATATATTTAATATAAAACATTTTATGTATTGAAAATAAAAATAATAATATACCACCAACCAATGGTCTAGCTACAGTTTCAGTGAAATAAAAAATATATACATTGTGTAAAATCGATATTTGACCATTTTTGTCTTTTATTTTTAGTGAGTTAATGTTTTCATTTATTATATTTTTTGAAATATGTAAGTAGATGTCTGAAAACGATATTATTGGAATTTTGTTCAAATTTTTAAAAAGGTAATCACCTATCTAAATATTCTAAAAAGTTAGATATTAGTAATAACTAATAAATATAACTAATAAATGTCCAAATTATCTTTTAGTTATAAGATGATTAAAATTGTCAGAAATATAGGATTTGTCCTTGACCATTCATAATACTTATGTTATTGGCGCCGTGTTATAATCGTCTGATCCGATCAATTGCACGCCGTTCTCCTTTTTACATCGATAATATTTATAACGGTTTTAATGTGTATTTAATAATACGTGTTTCATTTGACCAAATAACCTTTAATAATCAGGGTCACACACTCACACCATATATGAAAATAGTAAATATAGCTTCGTCTCTGATAAAAAAAAATCTTGGCAAGCATAGATATCATGATAATATACTATTATACAAATAATACAATAAATGCTGTAATATTCATATTCCATCTAGAGAGAACAACTAATTGGAGTTTATAAATTATTTTTATTAATCTTATTTATTTATACAAATTTAGAAATTACATAGAATATTCTATACATATTATACTTATATGTACTAACTAAGATATAAGTTAGGTACTTATTTCAACGTTTTAGAAGTTAAAAATGAAATAACTATAGTACTAATTAGTAATTACATAACATTATAATAGTACTCGTTCTGCTATGATAACTTATCAAAGATAAGTAATTATTTAAAATACTGTTAAACTAGGTAATAAAAATTTTGATTTAGTAATTGGTAAATGTATTTTAAATATAACCACCTGATTACTTTAATAATGCATTTCAAATATTTGAATTTAGCTTTTGAACTTAGCTAATGACGTTTTTAATTTTTTTTTTTAGGTATTTGTACGATAGGTGAAACATTATTTAATATTGAAACAATTTTCAAAAATATAATTACAATTTCTGTATTTCTATGTTTTTTTATTTTTTTAACAATAATTAATTAGCAAAAATAAATATTTAGTTGGTGTACGTACCTTATTAATTCATTTAATCTATTCGGTCCATAATTTTAAATAAAAATGTATTAACTACACTCTTATGAACCTCCGTACTTTAATTCCTTATTACTTGTAACGTTGCAAGTTGTAACCGATCACTGAGCTCTAGTGTAGATTCTACTGCGCTACCATTACTCACCCCCTCTTAATAAGAATGAACGGTTAATCATTATTATTAGTTTTTAATAATTTGATAATAATTAGTGGTCTTATTTATTATTTTATAATACAATCTTTTATATTATTTATTCATTAGATAATCTCACGATAGATATTATTACGTAGGTATACGAAATATACGCACCAATTTTTTTTTAAATATATGGACTGTTTAACGAAGGAGAATTTTTTTTTTTTTTTAATAGTTTTGCAGTATGATATTCTTTTTAGCATTTTATAGTTAACTAAGAAATATTTTCTTTTTGTAGAAATGTTCCCCTATTTAATAATCATTTATCTATTAGTTTATTTATTCCTAACATTTTAAATTTCTAAGACGTTAATTAGGTATAAGATAAGTTAGTCATGAACATTTTTATTTTTATGTATTTACTTAATGTATAACATTACAATGAGCAATTGTTATAATACACTGACATTTAAAGAAACATAAACAAATTAACTCTTAATGGTTATATAGATAATGTAAAAAATATGAATTTACAGTTTAGTTTTTAATTGTATGCTAATTATATTTATTTTAACTTATTATAAATAAATAATATTTATATTTTGTAGAGTCAACTTATTGAAAATCTACATCTATTATATAATTTATTAAAAAAAGTGTTCGAGCTTTAAGAATATTTTTATCAAATTGAGTAAAATACGTTTTTGTTTTGTGATTTAAAATAGTATTTATAGATACCATCATTGGAAAACATTCAGTTTTTGAAAGTTTTTTGTTTAACATTTTTAAGTATTAAAGTAAGCACCTACCGTATTTACTGGAAAAATAAATTGTTATATGCTTATTTTTACCTGAGTAATTTCCTGTTTGTCCTAAATAATTAAGATACTATTGATACAATTGATGCGTAGAATAGAGTCAATTATTTTTTTATTAAGGTCATTTTTTAAAGGTGGAAATAATGTTGAATGTTAAGTTTATTTTATAAACTATTTTAGAAGCTAAAATATTTATATTTTATAGTATAGATATTCTTAATACTAGGTACCACGTATTTCTGTTCTATATTATATATTTTTTAAACTAAATTTACATTAAATAACTAAATAAATTTGAAGTATAAATCACATGGTGAACAAGAAATTACATATTTCATTCATCAATATCAGTATTTTTCCGGTTTATAATATATTTTGTACTTGTACTTATCTATCCATATTTTATAGAACCTTGACTCAGTAGAAACTAATGTTTATAAATTTATAATGCTAATAACACAACTAGAAATTAAACATAATAATATTATCACAGGCTTAAATACTTGAGTATAATATTGCAATACCGATTGAATGAGGACTTTGTTAAAAAATCTTTAAATGCATTATGCATATTATAGGTTAAATTAAATATAATTAAATATCCGATAAAATGAGTAACTATGTTTGTAACTGAGAGATACCGAGACTATAATATTATTATATTACAAATTTACAAAGAATTTTTACAATATATTCTCCGTTAGTTGACATTCATTCATTTTTGCAAATATTATGTAAATTAGGTTATATAGGTAGGTAATATATACGTTTCTGAAGGAGTGAAAGTAAGTAAAAATTAAAATAGAATCTCAAATATAATTTAGGATTTTACAATATACATAAGCTGAGTATTTTCTAAGTAAAGTACATTTTATTAAAAACCATCGATTATTACTTTATGGCTATATTTTATTTTTATCGTTTCAATCTAAGGAACATTTAAGGTCTTAGAATATAATGAAAAATTGAAGACGGAATGTAAGCAAACCAATAAAATAACTCTTCATTTTTGTAACAAATATTTTTTTTGTTTATTTCAAATAACACGAGAAATGAAAAAAAAATAACATGATAGGTAGAAAACAAAATAATAATTTAAATGATAAGATCTTTGAAAGGGATATGCGTTAAGAATAGAAGGGAGAGAAATAAATTATCAATTATCATCCTGTGATTTTATTGTACAAGGAATTTGTGAATAAAACTTAAAACTCCGTAGGGTGCCTTATACTACCTGTATGTTGACATATAAATTAGGATTGAATAATTTTTGATTTAAAAACACGTATTATTTTATAAATATTTGACGGATTTTCATAATTTTATCAATATATTATACGATAAATAAATATAATTTACACTACTCTTTTTCATAATTATATTGATTTTAAGAAACATAAAAATAATATACACAATATACATATATTACATTATATACCTACCATAAATTTATTTTACAAATATTTAACTTTTTTGGTATATTTCAAAAATCAAAATATTCAATTCAATTTTGAGGTTGAAAACAATTAATAAATGTACTTATATAGTTATATAAACAACTCACAATGAATATAAATAATAAATTATAATAAGATAAGTATAAAATTATTAATATTGAACTATAAATTGAAAATATAAAATAACAATTAACAACTTATGTACTCGTATAATATAGCATAGGAATACTAACATAATACACATAACGACATACATCTATTTTAATATTTAATTCTAATCGTATAATAAATGTCAAATGGTATATAGACATATAGTTGGTATCTAAATATTTTAGAGTTATATTATATTGAATTCTAATGATATTTTGTTTATTTCATTGTTTCTAATCTGTATGATACATCGTGGTGTAAAGGCTATAAGGTTTTTGAATAATTATCTAGATTTAAGTAGATACATGTGTGATGTGTCAGTGATAACGATTTCCGGTTAGTAACATTTAACCTAAGGTCCGTGGTAAGACATATTTTTATCTCGTTTGTAGTGTTAACCAAATCACTAGTGTGGAATAGAGCATTGTAACAACCCTCATAAATTTTTACCTTACTTATTAATATTTCAAGATAAAAATTTATCGCTATTGCATAGCTGCATTTCTTTTATTATACTTCTTAACTAATATTTTTTTATTTTTTATTTTATATAGCCGAATGTGATAGTTCTAGTTTATACTAATTATTTCTACATAAAATATATTTTAATATGCTTTAATTATAGAAATAACGATCATGGATTGTTACCTAACAATACGATTTTTGTTATTGAGCGTATAAGTGGTGAGTAATTGTTATAACTTTACAATATAAGCCGTAAATGTTTATAAAAAAAATTAAAATATTAACTACCTATCATGCTTGTATTAAAAAATAAGACATTTAATCGGGATAAGTTATCGGTATTTTGTTTAGAAAAAATAATAAATTATTCAATTACAAAAAACTGAAGTGTATAACTGTGTAACATAACATTATGCTATTTAATTTAAAACACTATGATCACTAGCAATAAATAGATTAATATAATTTATACATCATTGTTTGAATTTTTTTCTTGTGAAATAGTATTTTTTCACGAATTTATGAAAATTTAAAATAAAGAAGTAGTATTTTATCTTTATAGTTAATGATATAAATTAGTTGTTTTTGACTCGTAAATCATTATATACTGTATACGATTTTTATCAAGCGTGGAATTACGAAATAGGACAGGAATATTACTCAAAGTAAGTGGCCAATTATATATTTTGAGAACATATTGAAAATAAATGGGAAATAGAAATTATTGTGAAAATAAAAACCGTGTTTTATCTGATCGAGGTACATGGCAATTTATACAATTATTTTGAATTGGAAATATTTTCAGTACAGGATTGTTTTTACTACAGTCTACAATATAAATGTGTTTAAAGTATATTATATATAAAACTATGTTTTATAGAAAAAATTAAAAAAGTTATGTACCTACCAAATCATTTTTTGTAACCATTATTGAGTTTAAAAAAATTTAGGTTTGTATCAGTATTTAACGATTATTATAAAGTTTGTTGCTATTGTAACCTTGACCTAGTCTCGGTGGTCCGCTACATGACCGAATCAACCGGTTGATATAGTATTTTTTCTTTTCTTTTGGAATAGTTGTATTAAATTGTCACGGTTGTTACATGCGGGGAGTCTTGTTGAATCATAAGTACAGTATATCCACATTGCCTACATTATTATTATTTTTAACTCTATTAGATATACAAATAAAACTATAACGGAAAAAGTACATGTATGTAGACTATAATTTGCATATAGTCTAAAACTATATTTTTATGGTTATAACTTATTGGTGTTTAAGCTTAAGTCTGAGTTCATAATGCAGACAGTAGTTTTAAGGTTTCTTGTAAAACGAAACTAAATGAACAAGTCTTTAAGATGATGTTTTATATTTCGTAACATTGTAATAATAATATTATAATATTATATCCATACTGCGAGTCTTAACAAAAGAACGAAGGAGAAGTAAATGATAAATAAAAAACACGTTTATATGCGATATGCATATGTATTGTAAATAAAACAAAACACAAAGAATGTAGATAAGTAAATAAATAATATATATACCATAATTATTAAACAAATTTTAAATATTAAAAATATTATGTGAATAAAAATATTTTACTAACCATTGTTGTTAAAAATTGAAATATGGAAAGAAAAATTTTATTTGTTAACGAATAACGCATCGAACATTTTTCATTTAAATAATTTTTATTTGTGATTATTATTATTGATATATATTATAATAATATAATATTATGCAAGTAATATGTTTATATGTGTCCATTCAAAAAGTTTTAAACTCAGTGTTTCGACACGGGAACGCGAATGTGTAATATTTAATAATATAATATTACGTTGAATATATTGTGTTAATTAACCGTCGAATATACGAAATAATATAAAAAAAATTGTCGTCACTCTTTTGATGTTTGTGATATAACTGTACGAACTACGAGTAATTTATGAGTAGGTATCTCTATAAAAATTATACAATTAATACAATATTATCTATAATCTATATTCTATATGTTCATTAATTTGTCCTGACTCCTAGGTCATATTATACCTATACAGCCATATATACATTGCATTTCCTTGTGGCCTGCAGCAGATGTCGTCGGTCATACTATAGTAGTGATAATATAATAATATTGGTACGTGACTAGTGTGTCGAGATTAACCTACTTGGAAATGACACTCACCACCGATCGACAGTCATACAATCGTTTTGACGTGCCACTCTCACTATATAATATACATTACACACACACATGGCAGGTATACATAGCAGCATAAAACACACGTTTACCGCAATAGACCATCATCAATCTACACCCAGATGAAAATCATATCTAACCGCATCGTTTGATTTGCGATCGAGGATTAGAGAAAAAACGACTTTCGCTCACATTTGATCACTATAATAATATTGTGGTGCACGCATAAATATCATGTCTGGTGGAAAGTCAGAAGTGACAAAAACTTACAAATGTGAAAAATTATTACGTGGAAAGCGCGTCTTGTAAAATGATATTGTAATGTTTGAAATAATACATATTTTATACATTATTACTATAAATGATATATACATCTCAGAGAACTATATGAAACACATTTATACTATTATACTATAATAATTGAACTATATAATGACAAGTAATTATTTTCGTGGTATGTACATATTATATTACATTTCTAATACAACAATGTACTCAGAATAAATTCAAAATTGACGATTTATAATTGATTTTGATTTTAATTTTTAACTAGCAGAGCATACTATGACGTATAAACAAAAACAATTAATAATAAATAGGAAGGAAAACTTGAACTTTTTCAAGGTTAATATACTATGCAGATACATCGAGTATTTATCATTATTGATTTATGAGAAACATATTTTTCTGTTTTTCATAAAAATATTCTTATTAAACTAATAAAAATATTATTGTATTAAAAATACGATTATATTTTTTAAAAATAATTTGATATTATGTTAGCACTACACTAATGTAATAATAGTTAAATTTTTTTCTTTTATTTTGAACCATATATTATATGGCCAAATGATGGCGTTTGTTTTTATAGTAAATTGTATTATTATACAATATAATTGGTGTGATATTACAATTAAGTTTTTACTAAAATAGTTCATTTTTTTAATTCAAGCTACCAAAATAATAGTTTATCTTATATTCTTATAATATTCATAAAAATAAAATAACCTAATTTTTTATAACTATAAATTTTTATAGGTATACCTGATACGACGTATGAGCTTAAAACTGATATAAGTCACCTACACGAATACACCTAGTAAATCTACAACTTAAGCAGTTTTGTAAATGTATTTAAATACTGTCTTGAACATATTAATATTTGAAAATAAAATACTTTTAAAAATTCAAACAAACTATTTGTCAAATGTTTTTTGAAATATTTTTCACTCATAAACGTCTAATAAATGTCTAATAATATCTAGTTGAATGTAATATTAAAATTTTATTTTATTAAATATAAAATTAATTTTGACCAACCGAATAGTATATTATAGTAAAATGAAAAAAGAATTTGAAAAGTATTTAAATACTTTCTGAATGGATGTATTAGTATTTGTGGAGTGTATTTATAAATACAATGTTAAAACTATATTTTACAAGATTGAACTCGAGTAACATTTTAAGTACCTAATTGAACATTATATAACCGTTAATAATTCGTGTATTTATTCACGTACTAATATTTTTATTACAACTATCATAATAAGCAATAACAATACGTAAATTGTCAATTCTAGCAACAATAGCTAGACTAATGATATTGATATTTACTATTATGTTTTATACATGGTTAGAGATGACTCCCTATAGAGACGTACCTACCTACTGTAATTATTATAAATACATACAAAGAAAATACGATGAACCCGTTTGGTGTGTGTGCGCTGGATGAATAATTATTTTATATCGGTAAATATTAACAGTGTTTAGAATAAAAGATTGCAAAAACTTGTTTTATTCGATCGTGGTTACTAACTGAATAGTGGATTAGAATTGATATACTAGTACATACATGATGAGTCTTTTATAACTAGAGTAAAAACATTATGTTTGTTAGGAGACACCTAAATTATACAATCCGTTATACGTAATCTCAAACCATCGAACTCGGAAATATGGGACTTATATTTTTGTAGCAATCGGGTTACAATTGAAATATTTCTAAAAAATAAATCTTATAGAAGTTAATATATTTTAAAGGCTGCTGTTTTTGTAAAAATTTCATTCATCTATACCTACATGTACTTATGCTTTTTTGTCCAGTGGTCGTAAAGATAAAAGTACTGCCAGCTAACGGACCGTTTCCGGATCCAAAAGATTTCACCTCCGTTCCCGGAACTTTAAAAAATGTATTTACAATGGTCGCGTGCGCGCACTTACGACTTGGATAGGTCCGAGTGAAAGCGATATTCACATATGTGAGTGTGTCAATAAAACGTATGATTTATTAATTTCTTTTTTTTATACTCACGTGCGAGCCACTTATTTCGTGTTCAAAATAACCACCATGAATCGGCGATCAACACGCTTTTTCCTCTTTTTCCTTTTGTCGTAATTTTTTACGACGGGAAAAAAATTGCGTTTTATAGAGTCGACATACCTACCGAGTTTAAACTTGTTGTAACACAATGTACCGACAAAAACAAAAGAAATTGATTTCCAAGAACAAAACGAGGTTTCGAACAAATGCACTACAAATGTATATTTAGGTACGTGTACCTGTATCACGGTAGTCGAAATATACGCGCCTATATTATAGTGTATGTTGAATTATTATTATATTATGATAATTATTATAATATTGAATTTATATTCCGCGAGAACATCGAGTAACTATAATATTATAATTAAAATAAGTTATAAAATCGTTTTAAGTAAAGGAACCGTTTGTTTTTCCTTGTTTTTTTTTTTCGAATACGAGACGGCGCGCGGCGTGGTAACGGCGACGACTGCGGTGTAGGTATATACACGAGAAAGTATCACAGTGGACACGATATTACCGACTGCACCAGTGCACCAGTGGATTTTCGTATACCGTTGGTCGCGAGAGCACACACACACGCGCACGCACACCGACACGTATAGATATAGTAATAATTAGCACAGTGCTGCCACGTACCGGACGCTCACTTAAGTCTCCAATAAGATGTATGTATTATTTATACATTATTATTATACTACCTAAACATACATAATATTATTATGCTCATTGCGTGTTGTTAATTATTATTATTAGCGGTCGTCTTCGTAGGTTTTTTTACGTTGTCGGCACCAAAAAAATTGGGTGTATATGTACCTCTCTGTTCGTATTTTGTTCGTCTTACAATAATAATATAATTCATACTTCACGTGCCGCTTGTTAGTCGGTCGTTGTTTTACCGATGACCGAACTGAAGTCGCAGAACTCTCGAACTATAAATATGATGTATTTCTGCATAATAACCGTCGTTGTTGCAGAAGACGTTTATCGAAAATTATTATTATTGTGTAAATTCAAAGTTTTTGAGGACACGATCCCAAACGACTTAAACTGTATAGGCTATGCTGTTATTTTTTCACCAGATTTTGCAACTAGTTTACAAATAAGCTTTGTAACAGGTTAAAATTTCAACGAAATTGAAATTGAAATCAAGGAAATAGTCGAAAACAAAATTGTAAAGTCGGGATAAACTGATAATAGAATTTTACTTAAATAAAAGAAAACATGTTCTCAAAATGGAAAAACAAAGCCCATACACAAAATGTAAATGTTTGTTTTAAAATATAGTTATCATAATACATTATCAATATAACCATTATAAACATTAATTAATCATTACTTTAATAGCTATAAAGGATAGCTTATATAAACAAATAAAATCGAATTGTCATGTGAATACTAATAGTTACTTTATTAAACTTCATTATAAATCACAGTAGGTAAGAATAATTATATAATCGATTGAAATATATGATTACTTCTTGAGTGTCACACTTGACTATATATACATTCAATTAATTAATATTTAAATTTTTTTTTTTATTCAAAATAAAAAAGAATTTGTGTATAATTGTTAGTTATTTTAATTAATTGTCACTAACTCTTGATTTGAAAATAATGTAATATTAAAAAAATGTTGATATAGGTGTTAACGATCAATTAATATAAAGGTACCTACAAGTATGGATAATATATAGGTGTGAACCAATATACAATAAATATAAAATTTTGTATTGGTATCGGTAATAGGTATAAATTAAAGCAATAATTATGTATTTTAATATTAAACTAAAATCGTTACTATTAATAATTATACTTAGAGTTCATACTTTACTGTAATTCTTCTGATCGTAATATAAATAAAATAAAGCTAACTAAATGTGATAAATGCGATTTATGTTTTTTAAAATACTAAAACAATTTAATTTTTATATAAAATATCAATAGTTGAACTTTAAACCATTTAATACAGTGAAATAAAGGTACGATAAGTTTCTTTTAATATATTATTTATTGTATCTAATTAGTTGGTACTACATTTGTTCTTATCAAATGAATTAAACCAATTAAGTAAATAAGTGGTATTATAAAATTCTTTACGACGTAATTTATGAAGATAATATAAAAAAGAATTGGAATGTTCTTTTAATCTTTTATTCTAATTCAGATTATAAGTAGGTATATCTATTATAATATATTATTATTTATTTCTATTAACTTTCTCCGTACCTATCATGGTGTGATGTTGATAAATTTATAAAGGTCATTTTAAAGTAATTACATAATAAAAGTTGACCTTTTGTAATCGATTTTATTTAATCAAGTAATGAATTTAAAGTAAATAAATATAGATTATAAAGAAGTAAATGTTGGATAAATACTTTAGCTTCTTGATGTTTATTTCGGGATGAGTTTACTTGACATTAATTGAGTGTACCACTAACACTAACACCTATAATTCTTCAGTATCCGGTCAAGATTGTTATAAATCTTTATATCCGTAAAACAATTTTAAGCGAAGCTCAATATTTATTTTTATGTTAACTGTTTAAATAGGTACCTATATGATAACTTTTAAATTTTACGTTGACTATTAAAATTTAAAATAGTTAAACGGTTTAACATTAGAACATTGTTAGTTAAATAAATTGTTAATATATTTTAGATACTATATGTTCGTAAGAATACTAAGAATATGGAGATAAATTTAATTATTTTTTTTTTGCGGAGTATTTATAATTTATATAAGCTACTACTACTACTACTTTATAATTTTATGAAAATATAACAATTTAGGTAATTGTCGTTACAATTATGTTTTATTAATGTTTTTTTTTTATTATTATTATTTAGCAGGTATATTTTTTTTTGTTATTATAATAATATCTATTGTTAAATATGTAGAATGATGGAAAAGGGCTAGATAATGGGTTAGTGACTGCTGTTGCGTGATCAAGTGACAACAATGCTACTTTTATTTTGTAATAATGGGCAATTTTAAACCCAGTTTACGACCGTCGAGGTTTATAAGTAGTAAGTATACGTAGGTATATATTAAATCTGTTTCCTGAAAATTTCGACTATGGATATCAATAAATAATAAGGTCGTCTTAGTATGCTTCATATTTAATTTATGTTTGAATTTAAGGTTTACACGCACTATAGTGAACTTTTTAGACTGACACCTTTCATAAAACATACAAGAGAAAGAACTTATTATTACAGTATTCCTAATGTCTTTCAATAATAAAATTATTATAATAGTTTTTAAGTATAAAACTAAAAGCTGGATTTTGCGTATAGCTTTATTATAGTAATAACTAATATGATGGTTACTATAGTCAGTATAAAGTTACTAAGTATATTTATTTGTATAATTCTTGTTATATCATCATATTTTGTAAAAGTGAATCAGCAGGTAATTGAATTGTACATTAACCTGATCGAACAAAACATACCATTCTCGATCGATATATTAAATTAAAAATTGTATTTATTCCTACATATTATATGAACGCATAATTAATATAAATGTACTGCAATATACATATTCCTGTTAGCAAGTATTAAATAATGGGACAATAGTTATTTACACCTATTTAAATAGTCTAATTAAGAAAAAATATAATTAAAAATTACATGTTAATTACATTTTAAATTTTAGAATATAATCTCGGATAAATTGAATTAATATATAAGTATAATATACAGCTAGCAGTTACTAAACAGTAAACATAAATTTATTTATCATAATAGTAAACGAGACAGGCCCTTGACATTTATATAACATTAATAATTAATAATTTAATAATACACCATCACATACAAAATATTTAACAAATAATAATATATAATACAAAATAATTAAATAAATTCGTTTCATATAAGTTATAAGTGTTATAACCATAAATAAGAATAGCCATTCTAAAAATATAATATAGAATTGGAAATTAAATGAAAATCATTAACAGAAAGCGAAAGACTTGAAAACATGTACCTACCAATTATTATTTAGGATTGGGTTTGTCGACTCTTGAACAAAAAAAATTAAAAATCCAAACATAATTAACACACAAAGAAAATTCAACACATACTATACGTTTAGGTACTCGTGCAAATAAGGTCACTGGGTATGCCATAATTTTGCCATTTTTATGAATGTGTATACACTACTGTAGAGGTGTCTTGTGTGTGTATAATGCGTTTTTAGGTACATTATTATTTTAAACATTTTAAAAGGATATTACTATGTTATATTATGCTTATACACTATATGTATTATGGTAGAATTTCAAATGAAAAATGATTTTATGAAAGTTAAGTACTAGCTAAGCACATAGTCAAAGTATCAAAAATATATTTAGATTATTTAGAAGTATAAAAATCGTAAATTTCATAATAAACTACAAAATAATACGTAAAATAATATGTCTTAGTATCTAAGTCGATGTTATCAAATTTATCTTTGTTAAAGTGCTGTAATGTAAAGATTATTGTTTATACAAATACAACCGTAGGCTAATGACTTAGCTGTTGAAGTCTTTATCCTTAATAATAATAATAATAATAATAATAAAGTATTGTATAAAAATTATATTATTTATTTTTCAATAAAATTCATTATGATAGGTAAATAATGATACTCATGGTATATGCATAATTTTTTTTTTGGGAGGGGAGAGTAGCGAAAAAAAACTTACTCAGAATACAAAAAATGGGTGTTAAAATATTTAAATAATATTTTTAGTATTATTGGTACTACTATATAGTATAGACTATAGATAATTTTAAAATTTGTGTATTGATATTATACGTGTATTATATATATATATATATATATATATATATATATATATATATATATATTATATTGTAGAAATTTTTTACGGTAAAGATTGATGTTATTGAGATTTTTAAAGGTATTATTTTGTAAGCGTAATTATCAAGGTAATTTTAAGTGTATTCCGCAGGGTGTTATTTTAAATACGCTTCAACGCTATAGCTCCTTTTTATTACGCTTACATCTTACATATATTAAATTTTGTATATACCTATAATATAATATAGATTATATTCAGAAGGTACCTATTTACTAAAAATTGACAGATTCAATTATGCGAGATAATTTCATCAAGGTTTACCTTGGATTCAGGGATAGGTGAAATACATCACTTGATGTATTTCAAATACATTCAATTCATGAGAACATTTAAAAATATATACTATATAGTAAGTACTAAAAAAAAAAATATAGATAATATTATTATGTAAACACTAAATAGTAAAAACAATGACGGTCGTAGAATCAATGACTGTCGTCAATCCCTACACTGCAGGTAACATGTGAATAATAGGTGACAAGATGTATTGATGCATTTTTTATACACCTCCATCCAGAATTGAAGGGCCCAACAAACTGGGGGGGGGGGGGGGAGGATTTTGACGACGAACGACGACTGATATGACGTGATAGCCGATTAAGTAACAGAAATCGTCATGGGTACGGCTTATGAGCTCGGAATTTACTATCATGCACAGTGTGGACCGTGGACGAAGCGATATACCATAATATACAATATATACCTGTGGCTTACATTTATATCGTAGTCATCCGCTTGTGAGTAAAGGTGTTATAACAACTCGTCGCGTCAAGACGAGTTGTATATTATATTCACCTCGTAGGTAACGCGTTAGCGTGTTATTAACAGTGTGTTACCTCTAATATGTGTGTCGTATTTAATACAATCGAAATATTCTTCGTTGATCAGTGTTAAGAAAAACTCCGTCCGATTCTCTTCCACTTAAATAAGGTATTATTTCTCTTATCATACCGTGTTCCGCGTAAACTACACGATTAACATTTTCCACTATATACCTGAGTAGGTACCTATGTGGTTGGAAAATTCAACTACTTCACCGTATATGGATTGGGTAGTTACAGGTCGTAATAAAACATATAGTTATTAATAACGACTAGAGTAATCGTTTTACATAAACGTTGTAATTTAATTTGGTGAATTAAATAGTATTCCAAACACGGTTTACACGGAACAAGGCGTTAGTGGAATACCTTATTGACACACTGATCCGCAACGGAAAATATTATATTGTGTATACGGTATATTTTCGAGCGGGTAACCGCGATATTTCCGTGGTCGGTCAGTCAGCTAAATGAAAATGCGGTCGACTACTCGCAGTCTCGTTCGATTTCAACCAAATTGTATTCGCGAACGCACGTGAAGTGTTATGCAGTGTGATAATATCTTAGCGAAACGAGTCAATTTATGTAGGTATTTGTAAGTCTTAAGATTTCCGGTCCGACAAAAACCCGTTTTTTTTTTTTTTTGGAGGATTTGCTGTGGGCGGCGCGTCAATGTAAGGCACTCATCGGTCGACGGTCATCCAGCACCCTCGTGTTAATATTTACAGCCGGTTACTCGAACCCAAAAATCACGATCCGCTTTATGATTACTAAATAGTTTTATGATAACCGATTATGACTGATTTACGATGTGTCTGTATAAAGTAACTGTAAACTAAAATAACGATATCAGCGCTTGCACGCCAATATTTAGAGCTAATTTTATACTATTTCATATTTATGTAATATATAGATCCATAATCGTATTATTGTAGGTTTATAGTTCATGACGAATCATTACGAATTACGATTATACCGTTTGGAAACATTATATTTTATTTACAGCTAGGTACCCAATATTTTTTTCTTTTTCGTTTCGTATTATTTCACCTTATCAGACCTCATAATGTAATGGTTTATAATAAACTAGTTTAATTTTAAAAGGATGTGTAATGTTATTGTACTTTTTCTCAGGTTCACGAGACATTTAGGTAAAAGTATTAAACATATTCATGTAAAATCGTATATAGGTATATTTATTTTATTTTGTTGAATTAAGGCCTGGAACTGGATGACCCAAGTATAAGATTTTTTAGTAATTTAATAGCATAAAATTATCTATTATAAACATTATAAAGGATAACATTTTTGAGAATTCGACATATTGATTTTATACTTATCTAGCTGACCTTGTGCGCTTTGTTGTTAGTTAAAAATGTCAATTCTATAATATAATCAAACTTTGTTTAATTTGTTATTAAATATTCAGTTTAACGACGTTTAAAGCTTAAATAATTTCATTGACCACTTTGAATTTCAAAAAACTTGTGCAAGCACCACTTTAAAATGTGAATTTTGTAAAATGGTTTCTTATTGCACACTAAATTTGTGGTACGAATGTACCGTGTAAATTGCAAGCCTCGATGTATAATTGTTCAGGCTTTACGTTTATCAGTCTGTGAGTTAGTCAGGTTACATAATTATAGCCATTCCGTTTGGCATTGCCCGTGAGACTTATGATTATGCAAGCAGTATATTATAAGGTAGGCAATCTACCTGTGGTGGATTTCTCACCCCACGAGATGTATACATAAGTTTATAATTTTTAACTCTTAAGTTTCAAAGTTATATCAATATATTACGGCAGATTAGATATAATTATGTGCGATGTGCCATCTCGTTTTTTTTTATTTACCTATAGTTGGTAGAACAACTTGACCTATATGTTGACACATTTTTATTCACCACTTTTTACATCACGATGACATCCCCTCAAAATATATCTTGCTCGAAGCTCGAAACTCGAAACTTGTTACACATGATGCAGTGTAATAATTTATGCTTGTAAAATCTAAGTCTATCATTAAGCCGTACGTAATCAAAATAGACTAGTGTGCTATCAAACATGGATGACTACTATTTGCGTATCTCAGTAAAATTTCTTTTGATTGTTTTTTTTAAGATATATACTATATACAGTTAATAAAAGTATAATGCATAATAACTGTGTAAAAACCTTTTTGTTTTTGTTTCGTGGTATCGAGTGTGACGGACGATTCAATTGTTATGAATTCGTATAAAAATTAATTTTTTTCTCGGATTACTTTATTATTACCTAACTTATATCTCCTACTCGTGATATATTAAAATTAATATTAAATTAATGTTGAAGAGTGTTTATATGAATGAAATAAAAAAGTTACTCATTGTTAGGATTCGTGTACGTTACGCATTAAATATTATTATACAGCATAAATGATTATTGTCTGAAGTTTGTTCCGTTCCTTATCGTCGGAATGAAAGCATGATTGTGTTGTTGGCGTGTTATTACAATCATCACCCGTTGTGATAAACGGTAGATATCGGCGCGAATGCAATACTGTCTGCCGTCTGGAAAGAAGACAATTTTTTTGCGATTGCGGTGTAGATATCATATTATTTAATATTATTATTATCTTTACCAGTCTCTGTGAGATAAACGATGTATACCACGGTTATAATGTACCTACACAAATTTATCGAACTCGGCGAGCTGTTGTTTATTTTTACAGTTGATACATCAGTCATATAACTATATAATACGCAAATAACTGACAGCCGAAGTTTACCTATCGAAAATGTTTGGAGGAACAAAACACTCGAAGTGCTGGTGCCGAACTGGTCGTCCACTGTTGGCGCAATAGTAAGTTTGCGATGGATAGAACGAGGCATTATTATGCCAAGTGGCGGTGCCCGAGTCCGACAAAAATGATAATTTAAACGGCGAGCGATGGGTAATAGTTTTAGTAGGTAGGTACTGACTTTTATCGGTTTACAAGTAATCGCTATACATTTTTCGTTAAAATCGCAACATTATGTTGAATGACAATATTTAGAAAATAATACATGATATACGAGTGTATACAACTATTAATAATATTATATTATAATGAGAGAGTAGATTTCAGAGTCAACATCGACGTGTCAATTGTTAATTCTGTGGTGTATATTGTCGATCAATATTGTTTTCCAAAAATGTATATTCATCATCGATTACAAATTAACTTCAATTTTTTTCACCACATAGATTTTTGTTTCATTCGCCAAGGAGTGAACATGATAATATTATAATATAAAGGTATGATATGTAACCTGTATATCAAATATTAATTGGGCCACAAAGAGGGATAATAACACTATTAATTAAAATAGCATATATCATTAAGAGAATATAAGCACTATATATAGTATCTGAAAATAAGTTTTTATACTCATTACCTTTACATTCTACCTTGTCAAGCACTGATCACAGTCGTTATATATTATGTACTTATTATGTTGTTACAATCGAAGTATATTATATACTCGTATATATGTGTTATGTTACAGTTGATATGTATGTATTATATGCTGTTAGTTGTTACAGTCTGTTGAATTTCTGAGCATCGTAAATTGATGATAGTTACCATAACATTATGTGATTTTTAAAAATATTTCAAACATTAAGAATAACTGGTGCTACTATTATATAATGATATTATTCGCGGCTCGCTGCAGCCGTTGCAGTTGAATTTGTTGTGTATAGCAACGAATTTTTTGAAGTGGTGTTGGAATTGTGGTCATCATTGTTTAATTCATTGGCAATGTGCAGGATGAGTAGTGTGGATAAATTCGTAAATTATAAATTAATTAAAATAATTCATTGTAAGAGATATTCATTTTGAGTTGTTGTGATCTTCGACAGTACGTTATACATGTATTATAGCTGATTAGGAGGTACTCATTATTCATTTCATCGATTTATGAATGTTTTAAGATGTATATTTTTACAACATCCCGAATGACAACAAAACAGAAATATTGTAAATAATTAATTTTTACGTTCACACGATTTATGTATGTAAATAGCGATGACGGTCTTGTCTTATTCAATGTATATAATCTAACTTATTGGTATATGACACGATAACGGCGTTAACAGTGCACTGTTAATAATTGGTAAATATGAAATATCAAATAGGTAGGAATTTGAAATGTGTGATTGTTTCTATAAGTATCGTAGTACAAAAATTCTGATTAATTTTTTTTAATTCATTAAATAATTATTCTCATGCCAATAACTTGTTTTCAATTATTAATCTCTGGATTATAATAAAACATAGGTAAGTATAAATGGTATAATACATGTGATCCGATTTAAAAAATAAAATACTTTTACCTATTACTTATTAAATAATACCATGTTTATGTCCAACCTCGGGTTTATTTTTGAAACAAACATTTAGTTATGTTGTCAATCAACTAAATTGTATGCAATATTAAGATATTTATCAGAATAATTTTGATTAGGTAGCATAGAAAATTATTATTTATATATAACAAATCAAGAATAATACGGTAATGCTGTTATAACACTTACAGATTAAGTCCGCCATGGTGGATGTTTTCCTTAGTTCGCCCACAGTCTGTCGACTACTGAATGGCTATAATGAATACTATCACTCAACGTATACACAATTTTAATAATATATAATATGATTATTAAATATATTTTATTTGTATATGATTACCTTTAATATTGTTGTAAGTTTTTAGCGATTTAATTGCGTCATAAAAATGTAATATTTTACATTTTTGAAATTTCAAAACTGAACTTATTATTTAAATAATTACCTACTTAAAAAGTATTGCTAGTAATTTTATTTAATTAGTTTTGTTTTTATCGTTGTCTTATAACAGTCACTATAGTTTATAAATTATAGTTTTTATATAAATTTTAGTTTAGTCACTATAGTTTATAAGTTACAATTTTCTCGCTGTCCACAAACAATTAATGGTTTTAGCTATTTTCTTTTATTATATCTAATAATTAATGTAAAACATTACAATATATGTAAGTATGTTCTTTCCATCATGGCTAAATAATTTATAGTTTATTTAGCCATTGTTCTTTTAATATAATTAATTATATTAATAGAAATAAACTTTGGCTGACTTTTGGTTTTTGCACTCCCCACTTATTTTAGATTATTATGATTATTAATATACATTTTTTAATTTATTGTCTTCTGTGATATTATTCTCATAGTTTAAATTTTGTTAATATTCTATCGACTAAACAGACAATAGTTATTAATAATTATACTTATTGAAATTAATCAGTCATTTAATTACTATGATAAAGCTATCGCATAACTACATAGTCTTAGTATTAGTATTTTGTAAATACAGTAATTATAATATACTTGTTGGAATTGCAATGTTTATTATTTGTTGGAAGTGTCAAATATTTGCAGTAATAACTATTAACTACAAAACAACAAAAGGATTAACTTTAAATGTGCTATTTTATTTATTCCCTGATTTTCTTTTCTACAGTTATATTATTATAGGATCTTCAGACGTTTAACGATTGTATGTGAGTAATGAGATAATTGAGTTAAATGCTCATTGAACGAATAATAACTATTACTTAGTAAAAACTAAGGATTAATGCCGTTTTTTATGTGCAGTTATTAGTTTGTAGATCAATCATGGTATAAATATAATTTAAATTTACCACATTTACAGTAAGTTGTATGTACTGAGTGAGTATATAATTATGATAGTGTCATAACCATTATTTTTCTTTAATTATGTAAACGTAATGATGTAATTGATCAAAAACTGTGCATTACTAGTCATGTATATTAAAAATGTAATAATTTAATTTTAAGTAGGTACTTTAGAGCTATACTTATAAGTATACCTACCTATACAACAAGCGTTAAACAGTTCAATTGGTACAGGTCTACAGATAATATATGTTAATATTATATAATATTAATGGAGTATACAATAAAAATTTATAATCTGAACGTTGGTTATGTATTATTTATAATTTGTAAATATTTTTTACTCTTTTAATGTAATACTATATTGTTTATTATTTTAAAATATCCAGTTGTGTGTATAATACTTACGTATTTTATGTATAGGTACCTATTACTTAATAGTTAATACTTATACATAGTTTTTATTACCAACGTATTGACTGCATATTAAACTACGTTGCTCTGATTACAATAAATAATGATACAGTTCATTTAACAATATAATTGAATTACGTCTTAATAATTGTCTTGTCATAACTTATAACTGTTTTTTCTAAAATATTTTGAACGTATTACGTGTTTAAAATTGTTTTTGTATGAAAAATACCAGGTCATCAACCTTGGACGTTTTGTATAAATGATGTAATTAATTTTTTTTTTATATAAAATATATCTTTTAGATTCTGATCGTATTGAAAAAAATATTCAAAGTATAAGAATTAAATAATGCCTATAACGTTTTTTAACTTGTTGTTTGAATTCTTGTTGTTGTGATTTTGATCGGTTGATACTAAAAATGTTTATTTTAAATACTTTGAAGACAAACAATTTAGTCCTGTCTAGGTAATGGATGGTACTGAACTGATTTTCTTAATATTTCTCCTAGAATAATGAAACAATTGTCGAAAATGGACTGAAATCATGTTAAAATGTTAACTTAATGACTTGATATTGTATATTTAATGCGTAAAAAATACTACCTAAGTAATAAATTTTACATTAATTGTGTTTTAAAATAATAATAAACAAAATATATCATCTAAATATAATATTTTCTTTCTAATCTTATAGTTCTTTACTTTCAAATTCATTTTAATACCGAACCACTGACTCATCCATTCCATCAGGTGACCCACTTGCAATGGTATCTTGCTACTATTTCAAACAATATGAATAAAATTTAGAAGATATATAAATAAATTTAGAAATTGTATATTCGTTGATTACATTTGATTTGATTTAGTCAAAATCCAAAATGTTAATCGGGTTTTAATGTTCTACTAGTAGCAATTGTATTAAAAATGTTAAGCATGACGTGAAAACGAATTAAAAATAATAATTTCTTTTTCTCAACTATATGATATTGTTGAAGTATTAAATATACCTAATATAATACTATATTATTAATACGTGTTTAGAATTTAAACTAACCAAGTTTATTTATTTACGTAATTACATAATATACATTATTTTTGATTATTTCTTATGAATAGTATTATGTATTAGATATAGATATAATCGATTAATAATACTTAAGTTAATCTATAAAATGAGTAAAAACTAAAAATGAAAAAAAATAAAACATGAAATTGTTACATAAAAGTTAAATAAGTTGTGCAAATATAATATAGTATTTGAATGGTATGATCTAATTTATTATAAACGATCTTTATAGATACTTTATGTGGCCAAGTGGTTATATTTATAAATTGATTTTTGTTAAATATCTATAACTTAAAAATGGGATTTTCATGTTAAAAACATGTTTGGTGCTAATACAAATCAGTAACTACACATCTTGGTAATAGTTAAATAGTTTTAAGTAACTACAGAAACACTTATGGTTAGTTATCAACTACTATATATTATAAATAAGCATGATTATCTCAATTAAAATTGTACAAAATCATAATAATATTATAGTGTAATTTTCAAAAAACGATATAATATGAATGATGCGTTTTTCCTATCTTTTGAACATATTAGTTTTGAATTTATAAAACTAAAATTACGCTGCCTTTCATATAACATTTATCAGTTACCTGTATAACTATAATATTTTAATGTTGTATTAGTCTCATTGACATTAAGACTATCGAATACATACGCTTCTTTAAAACGCATATTTCATCAACTTCATTTCCTGTTTATAATAGATTTCGACCTCAGAATAATATGTATTAGATATCTATCTATATGTTTATATGAAACTGTAGAAAGATATAAATATTATTATGTTAATATTTCCTAAATATCATACGTTTATCGAAATCGAAGGCTTTGACCTCGAGAAAAATTAACTACAGCTCATAAATAAAAATTCTACTAGTTAAGATAATTGTACGTTTATTTTTATATTATATCTTAAATTTTTCATTCATTCTGATAATATGATGTAATAAATGCAATATGATATAGGATAAATGTAATTAAAAATAAATATTATATAAAATGAGATTTAAAGATTAGGTATTAGGTTTAATTATTTAGTGATATTATTGTATAGAACTAAATTAGGAATATTGTTAGGTTTGTTAATTAAGAATGGTAGTTTTTTTAATATAATTATAATATATTATATTTTTATACAAAACAAGGATAGTGTTTAACAGGGATTAAATGTAACAAACTAACTTTATTTAACATAGGTAGTTATTAGTTTTTAAATAGTCAGCCGAGTCAGGTAAAATCTTATTACTATTATCACTGTTTTCACTGCAAGTTATATTTGAACTTAACGATTTCAAAGATTTTACTTTGGGTCGGGGTTATTTATTTTCATTTAATTATTTTAAATTTAGTTTTGAGCAATTAGTATTATGTTTTGGATTTAAATTATCAAATACAGAGCCACACATAATTTTTCTTGTGTTTGACAAATCATGTAGTATTAAAATGTAAACTTTATTTAATAATTATATTATTTTAAAATAGAATAATAAATAATAGTTTAAAAATATTATAATGAGAACTTAACAAGATATTTAAAATTTTTAAGGTACATGTTTTCTAATAAGCTATAATACTTTTGCTTCTTCGTTTACAGATTTAAGTTTAAGATTAGGATGCAGAGTATAATTCGACTTGATTAAATTTTACCTTAAACTATGTTCTGAAAAGAATATATTTTATTTTTTTGTATTATCTTAATATTGGAGACTGTATGTCGAATAGGCTTGAGTATTACTTATTTTATAAAGGATTACATAATAAACATGACCAAGATGAAAAAATTCTGCAAATAGTGTAGTTGTTATTCAAGTTTTAAATATTTGTAATATTCATTAGTTTTTTTGAATTAAAAAAAATTATTTAAATTTTATATTAATCATTATACTATTGCTTTGTTATTACATTGAAAAAGTAACTTCAATATATTTTTAAAATTCGATTTTGTATCTATACTGTATATCTCAATAGAGGTATTTAAGATACTTTTTAAGATATAATTCTTATTACCTATATTGGCTATATTGCAGAAAGTAAAGTGCTCAATGAAAACTTAGCTAAATTAAACCATAAATAAGAGTTATATCAGATTTTGAAAATGAATTTTTTTTAATGATGAAAATACTTCAAAATATAATGTCTTGAGTCTTATAAACATAGATTGTTTATGACATTATCAAGAAAAAGTTCAATTATAATCTCTTAAGGTCGTTAAGCAATTTAGTAATGATTATAAATTTATAAAGTATTCATGAAATATAATTCTATTCTCTCTTCTATCGTTCCAGTTGAGCGATTATTTAGTGTTGGTGTACAAATATTAACCCCTGAAAGAAATTTACTGGATGACGAATATTTTGAAGATATACTTAGTTTAAAATAAACACTAAAATCTAAATTTATGTTGCATTATTATTATTATTATTTATTATTAATTATGATCTATTAACTATTAACGGGTGATCAGGTAGATAACACATTAATAATATACCCATTTTTCTATTTTTTATTAATTTATGAAACTTAATAGATTTTTATTTTTTTAAGCTATCTTGTATTATGTAATACCTACATAACTATTGTTATTTATTGTATTTAAATTATCATTTTTGATTGACAATGATTGTCATTGTCAGTATGTATAAAATTATAATCGAAGTCTGACATAAAAATGATTTTGCCTATTTTAAATGATGTATTATTTATTTTACTTTAATGTCATATTAAATCTTTACAATAAAGATAGTTTGCTTTTAAATGTATTTTAAGATGCTCTTAGGTATTTGTATCTTTAGATATTTAGATACTCCCTAAAAAATGCATCTGCATCTGTATCTACTATCTAGATACTAATTGAAAGTATCATATTAGAACACTGATAATAGTACTAACTTCTAACACGGAATAATTTGTTTAAGTTACTCTGAAAATCTATTTTATAATGTACCTATACTTAATCTTTTAAATTTTCCTTTTTATTAATCATTTATAATAATACTTATCAAACTTATTAAATTTTTTAAAAACTAAATGCAGAGAAATTAAATAGGCATGTTACACGATTTAATACTATAAAAAGTATAATATGTCCATTTTTTAATACAATAGTCACATAATGAAGATTAAAATTAAATTTTTTGATTTAATGATTAATCTGTGGATGTTTCAAATCAGGAAAATCGATTTTCATTTTTTCATGTAATCTAAAATTATAATGTATTAACTACAATTTAAAATTTTACTAATAATTTTTAAGAAATAACATTTTTAAATATCTTAAATCCAGCGATCATTTTTGACTATGATAGTAATCTTTTAATTATATTAATGATATGTGTAGTACATTATAAATATTAAGATCTCTGGGAGTCAGAAATGCATAAAACAGTTTTAATCTTTAGTTGGTCCATTAATTATAGCATAATATAACAATTAGCACAGTTAGTACACAATTGAATATAAATTATGTCTATATTTTCTAAAAAGTTATAATAAATTATTAAGTACATTCAAAACTAATTTGAACAACGTACCTTGTGGTTTTCGTTATCGTAAAATAGTACACCTATGATTTAATCTTTAATCCATAAACTAGTATTAAAACGGTAAAACTCTATATTTTGGACTGAATATCAATAATTTAATGTAAAAATTAAACTTATATAATTATTGATTCACTAATTTTCTGAATATGTTATTACGCATATTATGGCCTATATAATTGTGGCCATTATTAGTTTGTAATTGGTAACCTGTAAAGAATAAACATTTATTTGGTCCTTGACAAGTTCTTTCGAAATGTTCACTGTATACAATATTGTGTTTATCATACTTTATAGTAATAAAAATACAATTACGTTGGATACTCTCTGTTGGCATCTCTGTATACGAAGACGTTTTTTAATATGTTAGGTAGATCATTGATTTAAAATTTAATATTACAACATATCACTTTCTTTCACTGTGCTAACTGATGTGAGATGAGTGCTCAATGTAAGCTTGAATATTTTCGATGTTTTTTATTTATGTTATGTTATTAAGTATAAAAATAATTATTGACTTTTGTACACCTTTATTGTTAAACGCGATGACGCAAATTGAGTTGGTTGATTGTATTGTTAATGTTACTTTTACGTTGAAGGATATGTTATCTTAACTTATCTGTTTTAATGTTTCACTGATAAAAGATATTAATAATAACATAATTAAATATATCAGGTCAGTTATCAATTTAATTAAATATATTGGTATGATAAGATATTTTTTATTATGACGTATTTACAAATATTTTTATGATTATTACTCAACAATGTTACAATTTACTTTAAAATAAAAATTTAATAGGTGTTAAGAAATTATTATTATATTTTTTGTGTGAATAAGATGTGAAAATTTAATTAAAAAGATAATAAAATGAACTAATTAAAAGTATATAGTTAAAATAACTTTTTGTTGATGGTTTAAAAAAATAAAACAATATAGTTGGTTTGATTATTAATATATTATTAACTTTTATAGAGATTATTATTGTATAGTAATTATATGCATATTATAAAGTAAAAAAGTTGAATATAGTTTGGCTATTGCCCTTTGGGCACTTGTGTCACTTTACTCACCTTGGCACAGAATATTGTTCCATTAATATAATGCACTAGAAAGCAATGCTTAAAACGATTATGTATTGATAAGTCTTGTATATTTTTAGAATTGTAATTTCTAAATAAAAATGAACAATAATAAATTAATAAATAATATCTAAAATGATAGTTATTTAATAAATATAATGAACCTAAAAAGCTTAGATTAATTTAATAAAGTTACTGATGTAAAGATGTAAAAGAAATCATTGATAATTATTTTCAACAATTATTATATGTATAACTATGACTTGAAGAGTTTTGCTTAAATAAATTGTTAAAAAATAAGATAGTTTTTTTTATAGAAAACTGAAATAATATCTTGGTAGGTTTTAAATTTTTTTGGCCATTGAATAATATGATTCACTACTTGCTGATGATTAAGCTTTGTAGATCGGATCTGTTGGATCAATCTTAAATCAAATTAGGAACAATCATTAAATTATTTTTTCTTGAGTACACAATACATGATATTAAAAATATAAATAATAAAATAATATCGCTATTGTTAAAAATGTTTTGTACGACGGCGGTTTATATATGCAATTCTAATACAATGAATGCGTGAAAGCAAAAATATGTTATCATATACGGACATTATAATATCATGCTGTACCTCCTTATTGTAAATTAGTCTATAATTTATGGCGGATTTAAATGATTATATCCATTATTTATTAAAGTTTGGTCAGGTTAGGTTAAGCTGTGTTGTTTGTTGCGATATTTTTTTCAATCATGACTACGTGCACTGTGAAGACGATGTTTTATGCACTGTTTGTAAACGATGAATTTCAACAAACTTCAAACCACTATTATAGCTCGAGGACAATATGTAGCAATATTTATATTATATTATTGTATTTGTAACTGATTTAACTGCACGAATAAATTTCTTCAGATACTTTAATTTTAACGTAAAATATTATAAAAGATTACCGAGTTTTGTGAACAATGAATTAAGGAATGATTATCATCTTCATAATCGAAAAGTATATAAAACCTAATATAGTATTGACATGGGCGGGGCACCTTATAGCGTCCCGTAAAAAAGGTATTCAAGAAATGCGTCCTACTATATTGGTTAGGTATAAGAATTTTTATTTCGTTTTCAGGGATTCTCTGTAGTGTATTAATTATAAGGAAGTCAGGGCTCTGATATTATGTTTCGATATATTATAATCATGTGCCTAATATTATAAATTACGGTAATGGATGAATTTTGTTACCGATTCCTGATTGATAAGTAATAATAAACAAATTTGTTTATCATCATCATAAACGATAAAATACGCTTTGTATTATATTTACGTGCATATAGCATTTAATTTCTCAATATTCTGGATTTATCAATCTGATATAAAATACTCCCTATTATTTATTCATTTATTTATTTAATTATATTATGAACTATATTTATTTTGACTTGTGATTATATTTATTTTTTTTGTTGTTGTTGAAGAACTCCTGATTAAAATACACGAATTGCGTTTTGGATTTTTGGAACGCAGTTCCTGTGGACCTTTTTTTACAGAACACAACTCGTGTATCCCCAACATGGGATCATAAAATATTTTTTAATTGGTTTATTCATAAAACAAATAATAAACTATTCTTCTGTGTCTACTATAAGCAATTATAGGTAACACGTTTGGTCAATCAGCAGTGTTAGATCTAACATAGTCTGTGGCGTAGGTACGTTATACATATATAATATAATATTAGTATGAAATATTGTCAATGTATTCATTTTTATTTCATGATTATCTAAGGCTTCAATAAACTAATTATTCATTCATATTGTAATAAAAAGATGATCTGCAAATGCCTACTGTAAAACTGATTGTTTTAAAGCGTCGTCCAATAATATATTAGGTAGGGTAAGTTTTAGGCGTAAGTACAGTATTTATTTTATCCCCACTTGCCGAATTGGTTCCCGTTTAATAACTCATATTTTCCTTCTCATTTTTATAGGCTTAGAACTATCAACTTTAAAGTATGCTTGGTTAAAAACAATAATCAACAACTTAGTTCTCTTTTTACTAAATATAAACTCCACAGGTTCGATAAAATATCAAATAAGCATATGAATGTATAGTGTTTTAAGTTAATTAACATTCACAATTTTCATAACGATAATAATTAGGCTATAATATGGCAATAGCTAAAAATGCTTTGTTGAAAAATACCTTAATATAGATGTATAAATGGGATACACAATAATTATTGTAATTACATGATGAAAATGAGTATTAACTACATGGTTTATATTATATAGAATCTATATATTTTCATTAGTAATTTATGGTAATTTGCTCATGACATTTTGGAATATAATAGTAAATAGTAATGCATTATTGTATTGTACAAACATATTTTTTGTTTAAATGAAGACAATATTTGCTAAAATTGAATAAATTATATAGAACCGTTCACTTTTAATTTCAAACATTTGTAGAAATAATTATTCAAATGCACTTGATATAATTCTATATATTGGGATTTAATATATAATTTTGTGAAACTTTTGACGTTGGTAAACTTATTCTTTAATTCTTTTATCTAGTTGTATTGCATTTATTTACAAAATGTTTGCGATATACTTATGCTTAATTAGTGTTTTAGCCCCATTTGTTTCCTCAAAGTGAGTAAAAATATATAATTTTCATAATACGAGTTTTAAAATTATTTTAATTTTTAGAGTTGCTCTAATGTCTTTTGGAGGAAAAACATATTTGAATGGCCAGTATATAGTCGAAGCACCTCATAATGGCCATATAAAAGATGGTATGTATGTATAGAATTTTATTTATATTGACTATAATTGAATGAGTGATACTGAGTTGGTACTTTATGTTATTTACTAAACAAATATAATTTGTATGTAATGCATTTAATATATCATTTGTATAGTATTATACATTTGGGTATAGCTATAATATTATGTATAACTTTATATTGTTAAAATTATTGTTTGAAATGGTATTAATTAACATACATTCATTCATAGTGATTATATTTTTAATACTTAAAATTAAAAAAAAAATAATTATAATTTAAAAAAAATCATTTCAGATTATTTTATTTAATATGATTGTTTCTTAAGAAATTGATCAGATTAAAAATATTGTTACTTAGCTAATTTTTGCACTGTTGTATGAGTTATTGAGTTAACTATATAGTTAATATTTAAGTTTATATATTTTGAAGGAAAAATAAATAATTGAATTTAAAGACTTTAAAATAAGTATAAAATCTAGGTTAGGTAAATAAAATAAATTTTAATTTTAAAATAAATTTTAACTAAATACCTAAATAAAATAAAATATTACTAAAATTGTCTATTCACGTGTTGTTTTAAAAATTTAATTTGTATTTAATTAATTTATTAATTTTTATATCTTTACTTTATTATTACCTCTCTACTATTTATATTAAGTAGTACTGTGCATTTTTCTTAATATTTTAAATGCATTTTATAAATTATTCGTGTATACTAAGTAGGTAGGTATATTATTTACTAAATTTATAAATTAAATACTTTTCAGATTAATTTTGTAAAATTATTTAATAATATTTTCATTCTAATATTAAAAAAGTATATTCACAAATGCGTTTGTTTTTAATAACTGTGACTTATTTAGAGTAATATAAATGATTTTCATATAATGAAACACTTGAAATTTGTATGGTAGGTAAATTGTATTTATTTTAATTATATTTTTGTATAATAATAATTATAATATAAAACGTAACGTTAGGTTAATTTATAAATTAGTTTTGATAATTAGGTCTAGTACAAAAATTCATAAAAATAATAGTATTTTAAAATGATTAAACTTATTTATGTAGTGAATTTTAAGTTTATGTTTTAGTCTTTATTGTAAATAGATAGTATTTCATATATTTAGTACTGAATGTATTAATTTCCAGCCAACGGTAAATTAAATGATATTAATATTTTTATACCTCGATAGGAATTGTGAATGGACGTACCCGAGGATTGAAATTAAACATTATAAAAACATTGACATTTCAAGAGAAATTAATTCTTTTAGAGCAATTAAAAGCATCAAATGATATGTTATCTCAACAAGAAATGGAAAGAGTGAAAAGATTAGAAGACCGTGAAAAAGAATTGGATAAATTGTTCAAAGGAGGAGTAAAGCAACGACTCGAAAAAGAAAATGAAGTCCCTCAAGAAACTGTAAGCCATAAGAAATTTGAAGAAATGCCAGACCAGAACAAAATTACAGAGGTTAATGGTGTAGAAGGTGACTTTTAAATAATGAAGTACTTTTGTTGATGTAGCAGAATGATGAAAATACCTACACAACATGGCAGTTATTAGTAAAATAACTACAAGAATAATCAATAAAAAAGGTCTTTATCTAGTGTTAAGTTATAAGTTACCTATAACTGTCAATCTTTAATAATAACATGTATGTATATTTCATCAGAAAATAGAGTACATTTTATTGTCATTTTTATTATTTGAACGATTATTATTGGAAATCGTGACAGGTAAGCTTTACTCATCAGTTTTTTTTTAATATTTCAAAATAATAAACTATTATATATATATACCTATATAACATGTATTGAATATATTATATTGTACTTACATCGATAATAGATCGATTGAACATGTTTACACGTGTTGTACCTTAGTGCAACCGGTGCATTCCACAAAACGTAAAATGGGCTCGGCCAGCTAAGCTGGTGGAAGGTAAGTCGTACGATTCTTGAGTATCTACGTCAAACGTACCAATATGCAACGTTTGTATATTATGCAGTAAATATTGGCAGAGGGCTTAAGACAACATCATGTAACAGATAATATTATTATGATATTATATACCTATAAATAATTACATACCTACGTAATAACAAAATGCGACATTAAAAAAATGCACTCATAAAGCTTTTGTATTTAAAATCAAAATAGTTTAAATATAGTAATACTTACTTATATTAAATATCTACTTAACTTAAATTTCATAAATTTTATGAAAATATAATATTATTTATATAATATACTGAGTGATTCAAATTTTATTTCCATTTGGTTGTATAATACATTTTTGCAATAGAGAAAAATGTTTAGTAAAAAAGTTTAAAATTCTGAATAGAGTGATGATGGTATTGATTTTACAATGATGTGGGTTGTTTTTTTTTCTTTTTGTGTCTGTGTGCAGCATAACTTGTCAAAATAATGCTTCAATTTCAAACTCGGGGATGATTTTCGATGTCAAGGTGGATATTCTTGGTACATTATAGAGGTCAAAGGTAAATATTTTCTAGTAGTTTTTAAAAATCGGGAAAAATAAAAAAAGGTTACGGGAAAACTGAAATTTTTACGCAAAACCGGTTTTCGACAAAATCGATTTTTTATATGGTCGTAACTCAAAAATTAATCATTGTAAATACTTGAAATATTCACCAAATTTTTATATTAGCGGTATGTATGCTATTTGTAGACAACTGAAATTTTCGATTTTTCTAAATATTTTTTTTTGAAATGTTAGGTGCCCGAAAAAACTTGAAAAATTAATACAAGGTTTTATACAAGTTTTATTTTATTGTAGATTAAAAAAAAATAAAAAATTGTTATTTACAATATTTTTTATAAGCGTTTCAAGTTGAATTTTTTACGAAATATGTAGAAATTATGAAAATTTGCAAGTAATTTTGCACTGTACTTGAAAATTCATAAAAGTTTTAGTATTGATATTTAAGGTTAAGAAATTCAACATAAAGTTTTCCATAAGTTTTCCTTCAAATAATTATAAAAAAAAACTCAAGCGTCATTATAGAAAAAATAATATGATCGTCTGAATTTTAAATTTTTTCGAGATCGCCTAATGATAAGTTATCATATGATTTATATTTGTATACGTATTAATAATAATGGTCTACTCCTCCGCTCACTTTAAATAGAATTACTGTATATAAAAATAAAATGTTTAACATTATTATTGCGAATAAAAAGTTAGTTCAATTTAAATATTTAAAATTACCTCTAAAACTCTTCTAAAATATTGTAAAAAAATATAAAAATTATTAATCATTTTAGATATTTCTAAATAAAAAAATCTCATTTCACCTTAAAATTTTTCTCTATTATAAATATTTTCTATTTATATGATAAATCCGTAAATTTACATCTAAAATATAAATAAGAAATTGAATAAAAATATTTGCCAAATTATTTAAATAAATTACTTGATGAGAGAGAGAGACTAACATATTGAAATACCAGTATGCAATATTAAAAAAAAACAATAATAATTGCTCTAGTATTACAACGACTGATTATAATTGTTCTTCAGTGAATAGTGTTCGAGATTATGAAATTTTACATAACATACTTACTAAACAACAATAACTGATGACTGAAGTACTATAAGTTTTTGTTTTTATATATGTAAATTTTCTAAACATATTCAAATTTTATTTAGTTTATTTAGAACGATATTTATCTACAATTCATTTGCAATAATATATAACACATGTCGTACCTATAATTATATCAAAGCAGTTATTGACTGCATAGTAAGCAAAAAATAACCATCAATATACAGTATAACAAATTGTGCTGACAAATAGTCTAATCGTGACTATTCATACTGGTAAACATGGAGTTCTACATTATAAATCCAATGTATACGTCTCTTTATTTGTTGATTGTTTTCGTGACATTATCATCGTAAGTTAAAAATTAATTTTAAATTGCATGGTTTTTTTATAAAATTTTATTTTAGTTCAATGTCAATACTTACTCCTCATGGAAAAACATACTCAGATTCAGATAATGAATTAGTTTTTGGAGGACAAAAAGTTTTAAGTAAATATATACGATTAGAAATAAGAAATTAGAATATATTTTTATATTTGTTGGTATCAAAATATTATATCATTATTGGTAATAAATTTAATTACTTTTTATGACTTGATAACAATGTAAAATAATTTTTGTCACACCTTTTTCAAAAGTTTTTATTTACGATGCTAGTCAATACGTTGTAAAAATTAATTTTTTCCTCCCAACACACAGGTATGTATTTATTTTTAACAACATGTTTTTAAATTGTATTACATTTTAAAATGTATAATCACAAATATTAAATTTTAAAAATTTTTAAATTTTTAATATTAAAATTGATATTATAAAAATAATAAGATAAAACTACTGTTAGTTATCTGTTAAAATTGTATATACAAACAATTGCTTGGTAATATATAAATACATTATTGTTATTAATAATTCTCATACTCCATATTTTAATGTATAATATATACAAAGTCACGTGTACAATATAACTATAATCTTGGTTATTTTATGTTATAAATATAAGCGTTTAACACAAATAACGTATTTTATTTATTTATTTATTTTTTGTATTTTTTTTTGAATTATGTTTTTCAATTTTTTTATATTTCAGAAATAAATCCAAAAACTATTTCAGGATTGAAAAGCTACAGGGAATTGGCTGATAATGAAAAAATAAAACTACATGAGCAGGAATTATTAGACATACAGCGGGAAAAGGATAGGAAACAGTGTGTGGAAGAAAGAGAAAAGGAAGAAAAATTACGTGATGAAGAAAACAACAGGCGATGGAAACAACACCAAATCGAACTGCAAAATCGTCGTAACGAAAGAGAGATGTACCTAAAACAACAAGATGAAGAGAGAAGACTAAGAGAAGAAGAAAGGTCACAACGTGGTTTACTGATAAATGCAACGCCATATTATGGCAGCGATAATAGTTATTTGGGGCGAAGACAACTCGTGGAAGACTATCCGATGCTTAAGAAGCTACGAAAAAAACAACGACAACAACAAAAACGCGAAGCTGAAAAAAGAAACATACACTTATCATTGCCAAACACGAGAGAACAAGAACACAGCGACGAAGACGGAGTGGAAGAGCGCCCGATGCGTAAGGCGAAAAGAGCAAAACCACAACAGCGCGATGTTAAAAAAAGAAAAATACAAGAACCGTTACTAAAACCGAGTGAACAAAAGCACTGTGAAGAAGACGGAGCGGAAGAGTGTCCAATGCTTAAGACGCAAAGCAAAAAGAACAAATTGAATAGCGATTCCGAAGAAGAGGAATCCGAAACAAAAACAGCAAAACGTGAAATGGATAGGAGCCAGCGGAGACGCGATCTTGAACGCAGAGAAGGAATACAAATACAACACAAAATAGAAATAGTGAAATCTTATCCTGTGCGAAGATTAAATAGCGGCGCGAACGTCAAAAAACCACAATGTAAACGATGTTTTGAAGTTTCGTCAGAAAATGAGGATGCGGATAAACCGAAAAAACCGATTAAGAGCGTAAATAGTAATACGAAGAATACATCTCGCAACCGTAAAACGAGAAACGTAAAAAATTAGACGCAACAAAATAAATGAAATCATTAATAGGTAATGAAGTTGACATTATTTGTACACAAAATTTTAACCGCATATATGGTATAAACGTTGAACGACATTATATTCAAAATAATATATCATGTTTTACTATGTAATATCTTACAGTTATTTTATTATGATACAATACAAATATTTCCTTGCGAATATATAAAAACGATAACATTTCAAAAAGCAATACATCGTAATTTATATTGCTCTCATTACTTATATCAGTTATCTCCTTGAATCTCACTGACACATCACATCCTTACTCCTTGGTTAACTTTTTTTCTCAATCATACTCTATACCACCGTTATTAACGCTTAATACAGAAAAGAGAGATACGTACTGTATGTAAGTCCCAGTACAAATTAAATAAAAGAAGAATACGGTAAAATAATACGTAGGTACCACCTAGTATAAATATTATTTTCCATGGTAAGTATAATAAATATCTTTGATTCATTTTCCATGATAAGTACAATAAATATCTTTGATTCATTTTCTATGTCTCTTGAGTAATAAAAGTAAAACGAAAAAAACCAAGAACAGCGACATGATCGGTCGTTATATTTATTGTTCACTGACTAACAAACATTTCTTGATTCCTAATTGTCTAATTATGTCGATTTCACCGTGTTCAGAAAATATATTGATTTACAGAAATTGATTTTTTGGTACTCAAAGCACCCATCATATACCCGTCACAACCAACTTACGCTGTTACATATTGTTTTAATCTTCGCATTCCACTGGCACAGACGTTGAACCAAATTAACACTAATTCGTCTAATCAGGTGACGGGTCACTTTTCCCGTGTAATAACTTAAGGTATTACGCTAAAACTATCACAAGTGACAGTAATTAGTTAATACTCAATACTTAATCTGAAACAGTTGTATTACCTTCTATAATTTTCTTAAATGACACGTATGCAGATATGATTGCCTACATAACATATCGTTAGGTTACGTGACAACTAATAATAATATATTACATACTTATAATTTCAAATTGTTTGATGCGACTAAACGACTGAACGAATTTGATGTTTAAATTTTAATTCTATTGGTGACTAGATGCAATGAAAAAAATCACACATTTTGGTTGTAAATGTCATATTTTATCATATTATTATTAAATTATAATAAGGTGACTTTTTAAGTTCGATCAATCCAATCTTATACTTAAATTATGTATTTATTCAAAACGTAATAGCATCATAACGAATATTTAACAATAATTATATTTTATTTTATTAATATTAAAATGTTGCTTTCAAATTTTGATATTAGAACACATGATATAAATTCGAATCCGATATTAATAAATATCATATAGTACATTAAAATTGTAATTATTTATAATTAGATGCGAAAAAGTATTTTATAATTTTAAGCATTTTAAAACATACTACATATATATATATATATGTATTATATATCTGGTACATAATATTATGTGCATTCGGTAATAATAATTACTACATACGATTGTTATATCGGTATGTTTGTGACAATGCAAGATCATCTAAAACGGTACATATTTTAGATAAATAATGCAAAACAAGTTTTTAAATAATTATTATAATCAATCAAGTAGCACCAGTGGAATCAAAAGGGATAAACTGTGAGGATCGAAAACCGCCGTCGGCGACGAAAATCGGCGCCAGACGTTTCAGCGCGACGTTTTGTCGCTCAAAGTCTGCCGGACGTCGCGGCGTTATCGACGTAAGACGCGAAGGTACCTTTAGTTTACGTAAATACGAATATGAGGTGCAAAATTAGTCAGTCGCTCGTGGTTCTACAAGGACCAAAATCTATTACCAGCGTGAAAATTAATAAACTCGACCGAACAAATTATAGTCCACTCAGAATTCATGAGCTCCCCTGAACAGATATGCTATATGACGTGTTAATATAAATTATAGGTATATTTTCTTATTGAAATATAATGTATTATAACAATATTATAATTGTTTGATACTATAATTGTATGCACTGCGTAGTGAACACTGGGGGGTATACGCCAGTTGTATTGTCTGAACCGGGAAAGTTTTAGAGTTTTCCGTAAAAGTCATAAAATACGCTCCTTGGTCGATGTCTGTTATCGGCGTACTTACTCACTTGTTATATGATTTATGTGGCCTGGTCTTTGAAGACCTCATCGAAAATTTCATGGAATAGATGCTTCTACTCCAATAAGTTAAAGACTCATTACAAATAGTGGAGGACATCCAGACGCTCAACGAGGAAGAATAAAAAATAAGACAAGTTATAAAGTGATAAATAGTTCGTATTTCACCTCTACGGTATTCTAAGAACGGGTTGATTACTATAACGGCGTGTTTCGGCAAGATTGAGAAATTAAAAAAATTAAAATGTATTATTTAATATTTATAATATACATATGAAATGTAGGTAATTATATTATTCTATTTTATTACGTGTAGGTCACCACTGATTAATAAGATGTACATTGTAAGAATGACCGAATATATAAGTGTACGCCGTATAATATAATATTCTCTATATTATGATTTCAATTTTGTGTAGAATTAATGTGATTTCAATAAGTAATAACGAGATGGTAAAAATATTAATTAATTTAATCGCTAATTCATAACGTTTACACAACGGACGATAATGTAGACAGGTATTATGTATACGATGTGGTTTTTAAATAATCGTAATGTAAATAGTTAGACACAATGTGCAGTCATATAAATATAATTCAACTTTATTTAAACTATAATATATCTATTGAAATTACCAAGCGCTTAGAATAAATTTCATTATAGCCAATAGTGCTAGTACAATAATTATATTTTATAATTTTAAATAGTGTCTTACACTATAGTTACATATAGACTATATTTAAATGTATGTCCAGTTTTTTTTTTAATATGTTTATTAATTCATCAAAAAATTCATCAAAAATTATTTCATATTTATAATTTAAATATTGTCTTCCATCGAGTACAAGTAGTTCTACCCTGAAATTAAATTTCATCAAATAACAAGAAATTTCTAACTTATTTCTAACTTACGAGTTACGATGCTCGTACATGTACCATAAAAACAATTACTTAAAAAAGAGACATATAAAGTAGATTTATAAAATTGAGTTTTATGTTCATTTGTATAAATAGTCTACTAATGGTAACTATAAGCAAATTTTGTTTCAGTATACTGTTGATTATCTTGATTATATTTTTCTTACTGTGAAGACAAAAACGGCTTTGATAAAATTATTATTATGAAACGTATTATATATTGTAAATGGAATGCATATTATTATTTTTCTAAATGAAAGAATTTAAAAATATAAAAATCTAAAAGTTAGTACATCAGTCATCAATTGTTTGGTATGTGAAAATGCAAAATATCGAACACTATTCACTGGAAAAAAATTATAACCAGTCATTGTAATACAAATAATGAATTATTTCTGTTCGAATGTTGCATAATTTCTGGGGCTACATTATGTTAATGGATCTAACTCGTCTATTATTATATTCAAACACACAAATGCATTTTCGTTAAATATTCTTTTTCTTTACATTTTAAGTTGATATACTCGTTCCAAATGCGTATTTTAGCCGTAGAGTTAAGGTTACTAAAATAATTTGTTACATAACCTTTTGAGGTAGTACGCTTACATATAATTAATCCATTTAATTATTTTGTTCCTAATCTATTATGATAATATATATTGTTTCTACTCAAAGCTTGAAAGGGTTGAAATGCTACACAGCGTATTATTAACTACCTACACATTTTTAGGCGTACTCTTTGGCCAATGTAAGTTTTGGTACAGTATGACATTCGAGACTGTTCTACCGTCGACACTCGTTAGCTTTGATCGTCGGCATGATCGATAAGCGGATTGGATAGCTAGACACAGCGCGCTTGGACCTCAACATGGCCTTTTAAATACCCATAACGGAAGCGGCGACGAAGATTCGAGTAAGTGATGTCTGAAAAAATGCTAGTACTATAGACTTGGAGATGCTGTGTTTGATTGTAAGTCCGTCTTGTGAGTGGCCGAACCCTTTCCGAGCGCAGTGACATGTTGTATCAGTGTGAGTCAGCCACTCAAACTTACCGGCGGGACACTAGGTCGAAAATTTCGTATGAGATTAGCTAGTGCGTTGATTTAACGATATTTCGTCCTGTAATCTTATCGGCATAATAAAATGTATTAGTTACCTATTACCACCGTTCCAGCAATTGCGTTTGCACTCTTGATACAAGTCTTTATCATTACGACTGCCGTCGTCTAAGTGTATGACATCATACAGGTCGCTGGCCGTCTATCGCAGGTGGACATTAACCGTCAAATATTTTGTTTAAATACGTACAAAATATTATGTATATTCAGAATTATTTTAATTTGTTTTTGTTTAACTTGTAAAAAAAAAAAAACAATAATATTGATAATAAATATCGACTAACATAACCATAACAGTATAAAAATCAATTAAAAATTATTTTTGAAAAGTCCATATAATTAATTATGGTAATTTAGGTCATTATTGTTATCTAATATATTTTATTAGTCATTTTAGGCTCATTCATACGGTGAACTTTAGTCATCAAGTTCGAAAGATGCAACTCTGGGAAACGTAATTAATATTTTTGATTTATTAAGTTACTATGCTTCGAAAAAAAAGGTGAAGAGTTATAATAAAATTTACATTGTTTATTAAAATAAATGAACAGTTCACGTTAACGTTATGCAAGCTGATCAGAAACGTATAGTTCAATATATTATTACTAATACTCAATTAAACTGATTAAATATTTGAATATATATATATTACAAAGTCGTTGATAGTTGATGTTATTGAATGTCTTAGTAAAAATAATATTTAAATCAAAAGTTCTTCTTATAATTCAATAGGATAAATAACTTTAGTTAATAACAATAGGTATTATGACTTAATAGAGATATTTTGTAATTATTATTTAGTATTAAGAATGGATAGATATAAACTAATATATTAACTCTAAATAACGTTTAGTTCACCAATTTATAGTAGGTAAGTCGACATTTTGGTGAAATAGGTGTGTATTTTATTACGAGTGTGTAGTATAAATTATAAGTCTAATTTCAAATATACTTTTTTGTCCTAAAAAATATAGTATACTATAAGTTATACACAGACATAACATTTAATTATTTATTAAAGAATACTTCTCATTTTATTGACTTTATCCGGTGTAACTATTTATTTTAGCAAGAATATAATTTATTTATACTTAAACAATAAAACATAATATGCAATGGTAAAGTTGTAAAAGATGAGTCATGATGTGGTTCAAATATTGAAAGGTTATCTAATTTTATATATCTTAATATACTATTTCCTTTTTTAAATACTATAGAAACTCCATAAATTTAAATTGTGGCAATGAACAAATATTATTTTTGACTATAATAATAAAAGTTTATAGTGCAAATCGCATAAAGTATGATAAATGAGTATTTGTTGTGTGCATAGACCTATTACTAAGTAGTTAGATAAAATAAGACAGAATAAAATAAAAGCACACAAGTTAATATTGTTTAGTTCATTTGATATTACCTATAATCAAATAATATTAAAAAAGTTTTTCTAAGAGTTTGCAATCAGCAACGTTTTTTGTTGGCTTGAATATTTTAATATTTTATACTAGTTTACTAATCTTATTATTGACTAGACGATTATAAAATAAGTTCATCAACGTTTATGATATACTTTAATATGGCGGTAAATATAAGTTACTATATTTTGAATCTTTTCAAAAATATTATAAATTATAACTTAAAATATTTAACTAAAATTTTATGCTTTTTAAAATTATACACACAGAATGATGACAGCGAGACAAAAAATGTTATAGAAGAAGCCTTGGATAGACATAACTTCTACAGAAATAAACACAATGTGCCTCCTTTAAAAATTAATTCAAAGG
The DNA here is from genome assembly GCF_020184175.1 of Aphis gossypii. Taxonomy (NCBI): domain Eukaryota; kingdom Metazoa; phylum Arthropoda; class Insecta; order Hemiptera; family Aphididae; genus Aphis; species Aphis gossypii. Next base: position 12,593,050 of record NC_065531.1, on the reverse strand, counting down.
TTTGTAATTATAAATTATTAAATTTTAGTAACTGAACCATTAATTATTTACATATATAAAATCTAAAATAATTTTTTTATTTTTAAAAATTTTAATGGGATTTAATTTAAAATATATATCAAAAAACGTGACATTACAGTAAATAATAAATGCATTTTTATAATTTTTGGTTATTTTTTTTAGAGGGGGGATCATCAAGGATACATAAGTATATGACTATTTTTTTTAAAGATGTTTTAAATTTAATATTAAAGAATTTTTGAATAAAATTAAACATTTACGTATATTTTTAAAGTAATCAGCGTATCACCATTGATTTGTTGAGAAGTTACTAAATGATTTCTAATCTAATATAATTTGACAATACATATTCATAACATATAATGACCACATTTTATCATAAATAGAAAAAAACTTTAAATTTAATGAAGTGAAAATAATAATTCAGTTTTCACTACATAGCGTAATTTTTATTTAATTATGTATGTCTAATACTATTAATTTTAATACATAGTATTATGTGTCTATGTACAATAAATGTTTTAAAACACTTTGTCACAGAACAGCTTTACTGATATAGATAATACGATTCTATATTAAAATTTAAGCTACTAAATGATACCTCTCTCTTCATATGACTTATATAAATATTCTTCACATCATATTATTGTATACCTATTATGCTTATAATATGATATAGATTATACATTTTTTATATTAATAAAAAAAGATGTATATTTATTTTTAAATTTTTTTTTCAGTTGAATAAATTTAGTCAAAATTGGGCTGATGAGCTAGCCAAAACTGACAAAGCGTCTCATCGCCCAAATAATGCTTACGGTGAAAATATTTATACTATTAAGTCAACAGAACAAGTGATCGAATTAGGTGTTAAAGCAGTAGATAGCTGGTATAGTGAGATAAAATTTTTTAATTTTCAAGGGTCGAACGATGACATGGCTGCTTCCACAAAAGCATGTAATTTTAAAATAATTTTTTTAACTATTGCCTATTTTTATTGTATTTTAATAAAACATTATTTTGAATCATTTAGAAATTCAGTTAGTTAATGTTTAAAATTTTTTGATTATTCAATATTTAGAGTTTATTTTTAATTGTAATAATTTTGAATATAATTAGAATTATTTTTGTTGTAATCATATCTACAATTAATTGACCATAATTATATAGTTTCTTATTTGTATACTTATTATTGCAAAGTATATTTTCATCATAGACATTATTAGTATAAGATCAAAGGTTTTCATTTATTTATTTTCTACATGTTAAATGTTAAGAAGTTCAGTAAATTTATCGTATACACACATACAAATAAACATTATTAGGTAACAACAAATTGTTTCATAAATTTAAATATTTTCTAACGATACAAAATAAAATTTTATTACTTACTTTCAATTATTAATAATTAATGAGTGGAATTAATTTCGTTCTTTTTTCAGTTCACTTTACTCAACTTATTTGGAAAGACAGCGAAGAGCTTGGTGTCGGTGCGTCTAAAAGTCCTAAATCCGGTAAAATATACGTGGTCTGTAATTATGACCCGCACGGAAATATTAGATCGCAATTTAAAGAGCAAGTATTGGCATCTGATGTTTCATAATCAGAGTAACGGCTAAATTAATATTTGAAAAATATTATATTCAAATCGATATTTGGCTTAAGGATTAAAAACACGTACAACAATATTGTTTGAATTCATTTTTAAATTTTTATTTCATATAATAATTATTCAATAAAGATAACTTTATGCTAATAAGGCTTTTAGTTATATCAATACAAAAGATACAAGGGTTCGAGAGTAAGATATTTAGTCTCTATTATTTATCATTGTTCCCACAGTTGAACAATATCGCATGTACCAAAATGTCAGCGTGTGATATTGTACTCGTAGTATAAGAAAATAATGCTATCACATTAATACATTTAATAATACGTCAAATAGTCTACGGTTTATAATATAAATATACATGTACATACATTTATCGATCAAATCTACTTTGTATGATTTGCATACATTTTTATATAAATAGAATCATAAATATATAGGAACTAAAGTCTAGACAAATTTTATCACCACGGCGATGTCCTATATAAAATGTCTACATTTTTAGTTAATTTTTTACTTTGAGTTAACCGAACGATATCAAGATATACTTATTGGTATTTTTAACGTTTTCTTTCATCTTAAACTATCATACTGTAACATTCAAATCAATCGTGTATTGATAAATCAAATGGTCCCAGGTTCGCGTGTTCATCAATGACACAAAAACGTGCGATTTACAACATTAGGTATACATTTTTATGGGCGTCAACAAGAACATAAAATTTAGTCACGATCTACAAACATAACTATAATAATACAATAAAGCGTGCAAGTAAGAAAATATGTATATAATAATAACTTATAACATAACAAGTAACATAATATAGAGCGACAACAAGTTTTAATTATTTTTTATTTTTAGGTTATTATAACGAACACCGCGTACCCACCTATATTATTTTAATATGCATCTGTCTTTAGTATACATTCTACGTTAACAATTAAACCTTTTGTTTGTTTAAAAGTTTGAGTTTATATTGTTTTAAATAATACGTATTAATCATTAATGTAAAATAAATTTACAATAGTTAATATTATTATCGTTTCATCATCTAAGACAATGTTTAAAATTCTAATTTCACCATTGAATTTATACAAAAGAAAAAATTGTACGAACACTATGAACTCATAACACAGATAGGTAGCAATTTAATTCATCAACTGTATGCATAGTGTGTACGGATTTTGAAATACACGAATAATAATAGTTATAAAACATTGTATTTTAATCTTATTTCGGAGTATTCCCGACACCCGTATGTTTATTGTTGTATTCAAAGCAGGAACAGAAAAAAGTCTGCGGGAAAAAATATTTACCTCGTTTTTAGTAGATATGTTTTCTAGAAATGTTTTTTTTTTTATTGTAACAATTTTATATTTAAATTATTTATACTCGACTCAGCAAAACAACAAATAAATAATGTATAAATTACAAATATATAAGTAAATAAATGTCGATCAGTTTTGTTAATTGTAATAGAAATTGGGAAATCAGAATCAATAAGATATTATGTTTTTTTTTGAGTCGTGTACATCGTTGTAATGCAACTTGAGTTAAAATTAAGTGTAGTTACAATAAGAGATATTTACCAACACAGATAATATTATAATGCAAAATAAACACAGTGTATGACATCAATAATGATATGGTTGTTGTTCAGTGAATAATAAAATATAAAAAAAAGAAAACGAAATGAAAATAATCGTACATTATAGATAAATCATGTCGTCGACAACTATAATTGTTTGAAATTTATCAAATATCGAAATATTTGATTGATATGTGTTTTTATGGTAGGTATATATTATGTTTATATAGTAATGCTGGAACAAGTGGCTGGGAAAGGTTTGGTTTTTTTTAGAATAACGTGATGGGCTTAAAAAAAAAGAAGTAAAAGCGAATCGTAGAACCATTTATTAAAAGAAATATGTACACATCGCACGGTGCAGTTACTCCTGTGTGGTCACGGACAATTTCGCTCGATATCAAAATCGTATGAAACCCTGTTCGTTGGTAATAAAAGTCATCTCACAAATGAAAGAAAAACCGTTTCGCCGCCAACCGACGCGTCGTATGTACCTATCTACCAGTTTACTCTTTACCCTATAAGTTCCATAAGTTCCCTACCTAATCGAATTAAATTTATTATTCTTTTGGATTTCACAAACATATATAGTATCATTATTATACACACACATCATATCATAATATATATATTATAGTATTTATGTGCACATTTATTTTGGCACATAATCATTTTGATTTCTCTCGTGCCGATGCCGTACTTAGTAGAAAAGAAAAATATCGACCACGTTCGCAAACTTCACGTACAAATAAATATATATATATATTTATGTAATAACGGTGAATGCAAAGATGACGTTGAACGTAAGGATGTGATAATATTTTGTTACAGATATGTTGATTTTTCATTTTCCTTACATATATATATATATATATAAATACAAATACAATGTATATATATACACATAATAGTAAAATATTGCAATATGCAACTGTTTACGCATTTCGAGTGCAAGACGTAAGTGTCTGTGTGTGCAGATGTAGATTGTAGAGTTACCTACCCGCGAAGTATTAAGCCAGGGTTTTACTCGGCACGGATTGTTGAATATTAGGAATACATAACACATTTCGTAACATTTTTCTTGATGAAAAGTCGAAAAATCGTGTTGATATATTCACATGATATTTTTATTGTCTTTATTTACGTATTTTGTACGGTATTTTGATTTCAAAGTTGACGAAAATATTAAATTCGATCTCTCAATGCCCCGAAATTAAAATTAATTATCGCGGAAAAAGTCGTGTGGAGTCGGTTCGGTTTAGCTGCATTTTCAATTCTGATGCAATAAAGTGTGTGTGTGTGTTGTGTGTGTTTGTGTGTGTGTGTGTGAGAGTGTATCATAAAATATAGCAAACGATAATATTAATTTGTCGTTCGTCGTTGTAGCGCGCGCGTGTGATGACATGTTTTATATTATTATATTATATAAACAATTATTTAGGTATATAAATAAAAAAAAATAAAAATAAATATAATATATAATATCGGTGGACAGATGTGGAAGCAATCGAGAAGAACGTGAGTGACGTGCGTTCACAGCCACTTGTTGCGAGCGTTGTTGCTCTTCCGTTTGCCCCACATCAAGTTGTATCATACAATCGTGCCCTGCAAGTGTTCGTGCGACGAGTGCGGCGACATGACCGGCGACGCCAACGGCGGATGGTGCAGTGACGGGACCGTCACCATGCTCGTGTTGCTGGACATGCCGGGCGAGGACACCTCTTCGGGCGGAGTCACCTCCAGCCCGATGCTGCCGTTCAGCGCGATCTTTATGGCGCTGCCACTCATCTCGCTCGGGTGCAGCTGCGAACAGACAACGGTGGTCGGCATGAGCGTCGTCGTGCCGGAGAGATTCGTCGCGGCCGGATCGTGTGGGTCGACCGGTCGACGGGTGTGGGGGTGGTGATGGTTTTGTCGGTAGGGATAGTGGTGGTAGTGGCGGTGGTTGATTACGGAGTGAAGGGTTGTGGCTTGAACGTGTGCTGTGCATGATATATTACGGAATGATTATAAGTGGCGGTGACGGTGGAGGTAGCGGAGATGAAAGCTACCTACTCATTAAAGTACCTAGTTATTATTTCGTATTACATGGTGTTTTTTTTTTTTTTTTTGACGCAAGACACTCGTTTTCTTAGTCAATTTTTCTTTTGTGTAACTGTTATAGTATACAAGTCAGAAGTACATAACTAAACTAAGTTTTTTTTTTGCCTGAGGTCGTATTTATGTTTGAAAGCAATGAACAATAATAATTGCGTTCGTTGAGAGATTTCGAGTTTAGTATACTAAACATTTTTCAAGTTTTATTGTATTTTTTTTTTTTTCATTACAAAGGTCAACAGTTACATTTAATTAATTATCTTAACAAAAATAGACAAAATCGGATTTTTCTGAGAGAACATGATGTAGGGAATATCATGCAATGTCATTATCTATTAATTATTTACAAGTATAAATAGATAATACAGATTGTATAAAATTGATTGAAAACGAATGTAGTACGTTAAATGAAACAATACTCATTCGCTATTATAACTATATAAATAGTGCGCCTCGAATCAAACATGATGATATAGTAGTTGTCTACTTATTACTATCGTTGAGTGTGTTATTAATACCATAATATTATAATTTATACAAAATATACTGAATGACAATATATTAACTATGTAGGCTATAGATTACAATATACGCATGCGTCGGTGGCGATGAAATCAAAAGGTCCCCAGACCCGGATCGATTATGTGCCTCCACATAATGACCTTACACGCATTTGATGAAAACCACTGTGGAAACCAAATGATGGACATTTCAAAGTAGTTGTGTGGGAAGAGAGGTTTTGGCGTGAATACACAAACGTGTCAAAGATAGAATTTAAATTTAAAACAGCGGACGGCATCAAAGTCGCACGCGGTTTGAAACGCAGATAAACGATTAAATTAAACCGCGATTACAATAATTAGGTACAGGTACACGACAACGTTAAAAAATCCAAAAAAAAAAAAAAAAAAATCCAAAATTTAACTGCTGCGATCTACCCATAACCGAGTTACATGTGCAATCTCTATATAGTTCTAATGTCAAGCCGTTGTGCATATTATACAGTAACCATTATCGAGGCTAGCTGAAATAACTACAAAGTTACCTCAGACCGCCTTCGCGCAGTGACGATATTTCTCATTGATCGAGCACTTAGGCTTACTTGCATGCTGGGTCTACGTTCGTGAGCAATTGACCCGATAGGAAAATGCGATACTCCTAACTCTTCGAGGCTGCTCTTCCGGTTACACATGGAAAGTCCCTGTCTAAGCGAATTGGACCGTCTCAACAGTATGTCGTCGACAACACGTAGAGAGTTGGACCGAGCTCGGAGTGCGCTGCCCACAGTCGGACTGTCCGGTAATGACAAGCTATTTGCTTTAGTGGTGACTAACGGTGGCGGCCTGGTCATGAACGGAGGGAACGCCATGCTCGACCCTCTCCTCGAACCGAAGCCCAGTTGTCCGATTGTCGAGTTGAAACTTATGTTAGATTTTCGACGACTGTTGTGCCGTTCGAACGTTTTTTGAGCCGAAAATGGGCTTGGTCGTAGAATATATCTGGAAAATTAGAGGGCGATCAAAATGGAATGATTTCATTTTATCGTTTTACATACAAATAATACTTTGCGTCAGAGTAAATTAATATTAACATTCGTAAAAGAATTTTAAAAAAAAAAAACGAATAATTCATGTTTAATAATTACGAACACGAGATGAATAGAGCCATTTACAATTTGAATTTAAAACGTGTCTTACACAATATCACCCTCTTCGAGTTTGAGGTCACAACTAGGGTTGATGATGACGTATGATAGACTGCTCCGTTTCTCGCTGACTTCTTCGTGATCGACGGCGGGTAAATTCAAACTGTCCATTCGGGATCTGACCAAGTTGACTATTTCCGCTCGCTCGATCAAATTGTCATGGTTATCGCGGGCATCATCGTGCATGTTAATTGAAAACTGTGTAAATAGTTCAATCAAAGTATTTTATTACTAAAATATAATAATGGTGTATAGTTGTGTTAATTGCATTGTGACATTGAGTAAATTATAACTGTGCGTGATTGCAATCTATCTATATTTTAGTACAATAACGCCAATATTCGTCGGGTGAAATGAAATACTCGATTATTTCTCTGGAACTTGTATTATATTTCGCTAAATACCTTTGAGACATCGTAGTTATATTTTTATATAGCCCAATGATTTTTATTTCTTCATTAGTTTATGGTGAATTTAATGCTGATGATGATTTGGTTAATATACACTTCAATCACATATTTTTATTATTTGTCGATGAATACAAAAAGTGTATGCTAAAATTCGATATGTAATATACTTATATACTAATCAAATTAATACTATTTTAATAGTTTTTTATTTATTATTTGTTTACTAGTTATTGCAATAAAAACTAATGGTATAAAGATTGAAAATATTTTCACGTGATATTTAGTTTATTTTTTTTTATATTCATTATGATATGTAGAAAATACATATAATATATCTTTCATTGCTATATTTTAAATTCGGAAAACATCATTTAACTACTTTGGTAAACTGAGATTTATTCAGAATCCTATTTCAAATGTGATTATTTATTATTGATTTATAATTTAAAAAAAAAAGTGTATTACGCTGTCATTTACCACGATTAATGAAATGAGACACGTGTCTAACTTGTCTAACTTTTTAGTACAAAAACTTTAAGGGATTAAAAATTTAATGAAGGGCTTTTATTTGGATTTTTAACACATATTTTATTTTATTTTTTTGTTCCATTTTATAATATGAAATATCAATATGTGTTTTTTTTACAATGTATACCTTAACGACTTTATCGATTTGGATATTGTTTTTTTTTCAAGAAATTAACATATATTTTAAATATATTTTAAACTTGTCCAAGTCATGATAAAAAAATCAAGAAAATATTTATATTGTTTTAATACATAACTTATTGATAGTCATTGAAAAACATTTAAAAATTGCATCTATGTTAACAACCAGTGGTTATTATAATATAGTTAAATTTATCTTATATGACAATATTGATGGTTGGCGATAATTTATAGAAAAAATAAAATAATTAATATCTTTTCCTTTTATTTCTTAGAAAAATCTTCATTTAACCTTAATTCTAACCTTGAATACTTTTTTAAAATAAAATAATCATTTATCAGCATGACAATAATATTATTAAATAAATTATAATAATAAAATTGAATTAAAAATTAATTGGCATACCTTTGAGTTAAAGGTAAAGGAAAATAATAAGAATGACCTCTGAGTTAATTTTAATTATAATTGATGGCAGAAATTATGTGTGACGCATGTAACTTTTATCTACTAAAGGTTTTGTGAGCTTTTTCCACTTTTTCACACAATTTAAATTCGTTTTTAAGAATAACAGAGTTTTATAATTTATTATTAGTAAAAAAAGGCAGGTTTTAAATTGTACTGTAGAATTTGTCACATTCAGTTGATATTGACTAGTGACTACTAATTATTATTTTCATGTTTTCAACTAATTGTCAACAATCAATAAGTAGTATGTTAACCAATATAAACACAACATTTAAGAATAAATACAAAATAGTAGTATTTCAAAATTGATAGTATACTATTACAGTTAAATACTTATATTTATACAATTAATTCTCTATCTAGTTTCTACTATAGTTTATGAAAAATGTTGTAATATAATCTACTTAATATCAGACTAAACTGTATAACATTTCAGCACAATTGTATACATAAAGCACATTCGATATAAGATTTGAAGTATAGAAATTGTAAAAAAATATCATATAATGTGCGATTGTAGTTAATTTGTTATTATGATTAATATGTTTGTTTTAATGCATAATATGGCTTAAGCATTCCTCAATAAGATGCATAAAAAGAAGTTTATGACATGCATTACTTTTTGTTGTTCGACATTCAAATTAGTGACTTCCAAAATTAACAAAACGTAATAATTATTAACATTATGTGAAGTTACAATACTATATAATATTACAATATTGTTATATTAAAAATATAAAATTGTAATATGAAATATATATAGGTATTTGTATGTTTTATACTTAAAAATTAGCATTTGGATGTTTATGGTTTTGTGTTAAACAGGTCAAACATATCCTTTTACTTTTGTTGGTCTATGGAATACAAATAAACATCTTTATTTTTATTTTTGTATGCTTTTTAACTATGACTGAACATGCATATTATATAAGTTACACCTCAGTGTTATTTTTCTCATATATTATCTTAATATTAACAATGTATTGTTTTCTTTGAATTTGAGTTTATGGTGGTAAATAATATTTAAATTCATGTGGTGACTATTAAGTTTAAGTTGTTTGAGCTTTTTACCGATTGTTCATTTTTACGTACCTCTTCAATTGAAATTTCAAGTGCTTTTTTAAGTTAAAACTTGCATTTGTTAAAGGCGTATATAATTAAAATGTCAAGTTATATTTTTAATTAAGCCAAACTTTTTAGTAAACCTATGATTAAGAAAATTAGATTTCCAATACATAGTATATTATTATTGTAGTTTTATTGTAACGAATTATTATATTGGGTGTTAGGTACTTAGGTTATGTTAATAATGAATTACTTGTTACGATTTTTAGACACTGCTAATTTATTACTATTTATTGAAGTACTCACTACAGAATTTTGATTCCTGTGGCAATTAGGCAGACAGTTAGTCGGAATGGGCATGTAAGCTTCATGATCCGAACCCTATTTTTAGGAAATAATAAGCAAGCGATATGATTACAGGACTAAGTGAGAATATAAAGCATTAGTGAAATAAATATACGTAATGAATTGATAGATGTTAGTAATAGATGCATACCTCAGATATTTTATCGCAGTCTGTACCACATGCATCCTGTAAGTTACAGAAGAATAAACTGGTAATTAGAAAGTTGATAGTCTCAACGTGTACATTGGTTGGCATTCAGTGAAGAAATTAGTTTAAAGACCAAACAAATTATTGAAAAATCTACTATAGTATTAATTGAGTAAATTGTACATACCGGTGGTGATTCTATGTTCGATAAATCTTGAGTTCTGTAAATGCCTAAAGGTATCTCGCAAGTAGTAGAACAAAGTTTTTGGTAAAGACGACCGTAAGTTCGTATCCACATATCATCTTTTGTAATTTTCATCTATATTAAAATCATTGATATTATGCTAAATTACCGTAAAAATAATTTGTCTAACATATAAATAACTCTAAACAGAATTGACGAATATAACATCCAGTTGATACCAAAATTTATGATCTATGAGATCAGGTTTTGTATTTAATACAGAAGTATTATTTATAGATTATTATGATTATAATTGTTTATATTTTAAATAAATTATTATTTTTACTTGAGAATACTAAAAACATTAAATTAAGAATATTACTTTGGTAATGGGTACTTACTGAAGTTAGGAAACCAGAACCTGGAGCTTGATCTACACCCAACAGTAGTCTTACAAAAGTGATAACATAGTCTTTTACAAATGCTTGATATAACAATGTATCTAACATGCTAGCACTGAATACTGAACCAGCCGCAAATGGTAGTCGAAACATATACGATATATGTGAGCCTCTTTCCTTTTCATGCTATTTAAAAAAAAAAAAAACATAAATAAAAAAATATCGTTACACTGTTATTACAACAAACTGGAATTAAAATCAATTGTATGCATAACTTACAGGTTGTTATATTTAAAATAATATTATATATTATTCAGTTATATTTTATATTTATAATGCTGGTATAGTTTTTAATTGTGAAACTAAAACTGCCAATTATGAGGGATTATTTATGTGTAGGTATTTATAAATTTAAGCATTTTAAGTTCTGGGTATTTGTATTTGAATTTTTAAGACTAGATCATTATTAGATAAAATATAATTTTAAAATGTTTATTAATTGATTACTTATGCAATCAATTTTCAATAAAAGAAAACGTAGTTTACTGACTATAATTGACAGAATTCTGTTTGGGATATAATTTTAAAACTCAATTTCTTACAATTGCGTTCAAATTAATGATTTGACAATTGCTGGTTATAGAGTGATTCGAAAAAATTGAATGTTAAGCATATTAATTATTATAAAACTATTCATAGACGCCCATAGGGTAAAGTTTGAAGGGAGCAGGGAAAATTAAAAATATCTCAAAAGTTAAATAAAGGTGTAATGTTGTTGCTAATCTAATATTTAATAAATTATAAGTTTATATTATTTTTCTAAAGGAGGGGAGCAAGTGTCCCATCTTGCTTCCTAGTGGGTAACCATGTGTCTACTGTATTATAATTATCATAAACTTAAAATAAAAAATGCTTACCCTTTTTAGGAGTTTATGAGTTTAAAATATTTATACAACCAAAAATGTTTACGAGCTTAGTTCATGTAGTTACATAATAAGTATTATTAAAATAATATTGTACTATGATTAGTCATATATTCGTATTAATTCAAGTTAAGTAGTATTGCTTACATAGTTGACATAGTATTATGTTAATTTTATTGTTATATGAACACTGTGAATGTTCAATTAATAATGATTAAAAATGTAAATAATCATAACTAATGGTTATAAAATATGGAATAAACAACCCAACTATTTGGATATCATAATGTATCAGACACATAGATCATGTTGCGAAACATATATGTTGCACGTGAGCTGCAGTGAACTGATTTTTTAGGATTTGAAAGTTTGCTAAACATATTAATTGTATTCCATGAATTATTTATTATTTACATATAATATATAAAAATACACCATCTCGTGATAAAGTTATTTGTTTTGGTATTTGTTGTAATTCAATCTAAACCCTGAGAAATGAGGGCACTGATTTCTAGAACATTGTACTTACTTTTTCCATTTTCGATAAGTGCAGCGCATAGGTGTCTTGTGCTCTGAATTGCATGAATCTCATATTGGACGACTGAGACAATTCAGTTATACTACGAATGTTGGGAAAGAACCTGTATTTTTTTCACAAATCATACAATTACACGTACGTTAAATATATTTAGGTATATATTATGCAACATACAAACAGCAACTTTATGCATTCAATAAAAACAAAGTTTTTATAGTCAATTTCTAAATTGGATATGTTTAATGTATATATTATTGAACTATCAAAAACAATTTGATATAACTGAAACAAGTTTCTATAGTATACCTAAGAAATTACTTTGAAATATTAATGTTTTTCAAAAGGAAAATACTTACTTAAACATTGTTTGGACTGCTACAATGGTATTACAGTCTGCTAATGTTTCCTCTTCAGCTGAATTTGATAGTTCTTTATTTACTACTACTACGTTTTCTGCTAATAATATTCCTGCTCTCAAGAGATCATCCAAACTGAAAATCATATTATTGTAACTATAATTCGTATAAATATGCTGCAGAATAACACGATATATTTTATGTAAACAGTACAAGTAAATATAATTTAATTATAGACTATTCCATGTATTCATCAATCTGAAACATTTATTCTGTATTGTTGGAAAATGTCTCATATGTTATGGTAATAATTGTTAAAACGTACCTATATAATACGTTCAAGAATGCATCAATCATACTATATATTTTTTCAACACTTTTTAAATTAATTTTATTATTTTTTTTATTGAAATATACATAAGATAACGCTCGTTGCTTCACTAAATTAAACAGTAATAAAAAGCTGTGTTGTACTTCATTTTTAATCAAATTAAGAGAGTAGGTACCTGCTTTGTAATTTTTTTTTTTTTGTTATTTTGTTATTTTTTTCACAAATAAGTTATTACTTAAGATAATGTACAATGATATTATCTTAATCATGATATTAAGATAACCGAAAATCTAAATGATGTTAAAATGATATGTGTTTTTGATTAATACAAGAAATCATTATAACATATTACGGAAATACACTTAATAAATTTATCTAACGCGAAATTAAAAGCTAATTATTTTTAAGGTATTTTGTTAATCTTGCTAATAACTAAATATTCACGTCTGATTCAGATAAGGTTTTTTACTATTGCTTCAGGATCATCAAAATCCGATTTTAGCAATTTTCAAATTGAAATTAAAGAAAAATAAATATATATTATGCTTGATCAAGTAAATCATACAAACATTGATCTAATAGTTTGTGTTTATATTTTGCGATAAAGATGTATTTGATTTAATTTTTTTCTCCTTATTGTTATCTTAATTTTCTTATTTACTTTCAAATGTAATAAATAATAATACTTCGAATGTATGTATTACTAGTAATGTATTAATATTTGACAATGTTATATCCATTATATTTGAACAAAGCTGCTTAACAATTTATTTTTATCGAATTATATTTATTTTAAACTCACCCAAATACGTTTTAAGATTTTTATGTTATATTTTTTTAAAAACTTTTATAATATATTCGGGCACCTACTGTATTACAACAAATAGGTACTAGCAAGTTTGTTTATCAATAATTCATCAACCTGTCAGATTATTCACGTATTGAATATCCTGCCAGTAACAGACTCGGCAAACATAATATATATTATAATAATAAGTCCTGTTAAAATCATTTTTTTTTTTTTGGAGCTAAATAATGTATCTATGCTGTATAATATATGATATGAGCTATGTTCGTTTCTTATACATTTATATATTTATTACCTAAATATTACAAATATTATATTTATCTTCTCAAAGTGTATATATTACTAGTTAATCTGATTGATGACACGATTTACGGTGATCAAAGATATAGAATAAATAAAAATACATAATAAAAAATATATAGTTCATATTATAGTTTTGTGGTTAAAAGGTCGTATACATTAATACACTGTACATCAGGAATGCCAAATGCGCTGCACTCGACTCTTTTTTTTTATATACCGTTTGTAGCCACGAGGATCACTGGACATTTAAATGAGAAAAAAAAATAAAAATAGTTTTAATTTGTGTCACAACAATGTCGGAGAGGCATAATATATTTGGTATACATATTATGTACTTTTCTAACAAAATTTATATAAATTATTTTTTTTTCTTTGGAGAGTGTGTTAAATTTATACCACCCACGTATTATTCTAATCAATAATGGGTCCAACTAATACTATGCCTGCTGAACATTTCAAATACTCATAAATATTTTATATATACGTCATGTTACTACTATTTTTTTCTATGATAATAATTGTTGTACATTCTTACCAGTCTATGGATCCCAACATCCAGTAAACAAGGGGAAAATATGAAATTGCGTCTAGAAACGCAATATCCGGACGTCGTTCTAATAGTATGATGATCGGATTTAAGGACGTTTTCGGATGAAAGTGTGCCCTTAGTGGTATGATGAAATTGTAAATTCCATTTGATGCGTAATCGGCAGCTAAAATTATGGTTTTATTTTGCCAATTGTAGTCATTGGCGTTTCGGTAAGCACAATGCTCACATACCTGTTATTATTAAAATTTTCTCAAGTTTGTATTGTGTACACAATATAAGTAATAAATAAACTAAATTTTGATACACAATTATTATATTATTTCTTATAACTCTATATTAAAATTCTAAACCAATAAATTAATACTTTAATTATAAAAAATATTACAGCATACACCATATTTGATAATTCACTTTATTATATCTCACTTTATTTTTAATTTATAAACTAATAATAATATATTTTAGTATTAGTGATTATAGTTTAGAATAATCAAGAGCTTTAATATTAAAGGTTTAAAAAAGTTGTTACAGTATCAGGCGATATTTTGTCATCACTATCATTCATATCTAACATTTTGAATTGACTAAAATTATATTTAAGCATTAAAATAATACTCTTAATATTTTTAAAATGTAAATTTCAATAAAATTGTATATAATATTTATATGAGAAATCTAAACTTCTACATTAAATAACGAAACGATAGACATAATATGTGTCAATGTGTCATTTAAAAATCATAATATTTACCTGAGCGAGCTGTAGACAACACAGTGGTTTTTTTTCCTTTAATAAATAACACAATGTGGGACTGACACCTATGTACGGTGACACTGGTGGAAATCCTTTGACTATTCTATATAAAAAAATAAAAAAAAAAATAATAAAAATTGTAAAAAAAAAGAAAAGAAAAAAACGTGTAGCCAAAAAAAAACACGTTTTACATTTATGACGTTTTGGATCGTCTATATTATTATTATTTATTTTTTTTTAACAGAATAGCATCACGTTGTTTAAACACTTGCCTGGTCCACTCAGCATGCCAAACAGGCTGTGTGTAAACGTCTTCCTCACCATCCGCTGTAACGCGGAATCTGAGTTTATAACAAACATGCGAAAAAAAAACAATGTACAAACGAAATCGACATGCAAAATATTACTAAGTCAAAGATTTTTATTTGACTAAAATATAATATAGAAGGTAAGGTGAAGTATTAATTGTATTTTTTTAAAAAATTACTCTTAAGCTATATAGATAGATTATAGATAGTACCTATTATGCATGACAAGTTGAAAATATTTTAAGTTTTTTTTTTTTTTTTTAATGTCATATAAAAGTGTTGTTAATACATAAAGCTTGACTACATTTTTTAAGCGAAAAAAAAATACTAAAAAAAGAATAAAAATCTCATAATTTGCAAACATTATTTGAATTGAATTTAACAATTTAATAAATTCATAAGGGTTTTGATTAGTATTTTATTATTTTCAATCAAATATGCAGTGTTGAATTATTTTTAGTGCAAATAAAATGTTTAAGTCTTATTATTAGGCTCACATATTAAGAAATAACATTATTCTTTCCATATTCTTTCCATATAATTTATTTTTATTTATATGTGTATAGCAAGAAAAAGAGAAAAGTATTAGAGAATTTTCGGTGTATGTTTCATTAAGTTTATTCTTGTATTTTAAAATTATGATAATGTTGTTTATTAATGTCTAACATATTCTGTAAATCAAATATTGAGAAATATCGTATAGGTAGATAATGTTATTATATTATACAGTTTAAACCCTAATCGAATATAATTATTTTCAAATATTTCGGTTTTTACAATGGACATAATCCAAACATTTATGTATGCAATATTATACTCGTGTGTATTCTACCATACGGATTTTATAGTGTAAATGCGTATTAGTTATGCATAATGGCCTATAATGAAATAATTTATTACAAATATATTTATTTAAAATACGACTACTTAATATCATGAAAAAAAAAAAATAGTTGTAAAAATATCTTAAGTATCATATTATCATTTTTAAAGCACGGTGTAATTATAATTTTTACACAATACTTATTTATAGGATAATTTTGTTACTGTAAAGAGTCAAAGATGATATTTTTTTTCAAAAGTGAAATTTGATAGACATTATTAATAAAAACTGGTATAATTATTAGATAATGTTGGAAAATTATGTAAAATTAATAATAATTAACGACTGTCTGTACCTGTATATTAACTACAATCATAACTAGTTTTTGTTATTTATGTTCTATGATTTATGATACTTTATACGTTATGTGCTATTTTAATTTTTTCTCTGTTAAAATATGTTAACTATGTAAAATAACAACCCTTGTTTTTAATATAAAATGTACTTATTAACTAAAATATAAGATAAGAAGAAACTAAAAGTGGGAAAATAATTGTATATCTTATACATTTTTGTTCTGATTTTAAGAAATTTAAATTCTTTTGAATATCATACTAATAGTACAATATGATGACGCTTAATGCCATAAATTGACATTTAATTAAGAATATTTTCTAGAAAAAAGTAAAATACTATAAATTCATCGAAACAATAATTAAAATTTAATCATAGTAATAATTTCTCGAAATTTATAAAATATCAATAACTGTATTTTTTCAAGAAACGTAAATTATTATGTATACATATATTATTATACTATAGTGACTCAAATAATAGTGACATGTATATTTGACATAGGTTTAAATTTAAATTTGAATGTACCTACATATTATATTCTTTCTTTTTTTTAGACTTCAAAGTATTCGAAAATATTTGTTTTACAAGTATAATAAGAAGCATAAAAATATTTTCTTCCAGTTTTTTCTGCCACTATATTTTTATACACGGGGGACACTTTATTTCGTTCTAAAGAAAAAAAATAAAGATAAGGAATTTGTACTATATTGTTTCAATGGGTTCATCAAACTTTATATGCCTTACACAAGAATTTATTATGCTTATTTACTGAGATAATGTTTACGTATTCTACTAAATTATAAACTTCTATACTAAACTACTTTTGAAATTGTATTTTTGATTGTATGACTCAACTTGTAATATTGTATGTTTTTTTTTTTGGACTAATCTAAGCTACAAATAAATAATATTTAACTTCAATATATTAGTTTTATAATAATTTTAATTTATAATTATCTGCGAATTTAAGTTTCCGGATCAGGATTTATTAATTCCCGATCAGTTTATTATTCAAATAACCCTCAAGCAAGGATACAGCACATACTAATAACCACACAAAATCAAAATGCATGAAGATTATAAAATATATTATACATTCGTTACTTATTATTTTTTTTATTCTTACGCTATTTTTTCACTCGGCGATCTCCATGGAACCTCGTCTTCTAGCTCATCTTCGCTTTCATCTCCATCTTCTTCTGGCTGAGGTACAGATATGTTTAATGACGAACCTGTTATATTTTCAGCCACTGGTAATATACTTGGACGGCGACTACCTAAACATAGAATAATTAAATTTTTTTTTCTATAAATTTAGTTATTTAAAAAATTTAACTATCACCTCTTCTTTGACCTAGTATTTCAGGGCTCAATAAATTCGGGTTCATATCCATTGGCTTAGGGATATTCAAATGATTACCTACGATTGTCGGTTCTTCTGTTTGTTTGTTTTGGAACGTATAACTTTCTCTAATTGTTTTTTGAACTTCTGTGGGCTTATCTGAAATCAATGTTTATTATAGTTTAAAATACTATGTGTCATATGACCTATTATGACCTATATGTATTTTGGTACAATGTAATAAATATTTACTCACCATTATTTAACATACTATCGAGATGTTTTGAGGGTGCTGAACCATTATTTGAAACAACAAATGATGAATTTTCTTCCTTATTAACGCTAATGTAATAACATATATCGGATTTTTTCATTATATGCCTTGGCCCAGGATTTAAAAGAATTGTGTCTTCGTAAAATTCTGGTAAATCGGCAGGCCGCACTCCCACTAGTGATACACCGAATCTAAGATAGAAATGTATTATTATTTACGTTTAAAATTAATTTTTTATATAGATTGTGATGATATACTTTCGATGTGAATGAAAACTTGCATATGTGAAACTTTTGCCTTCGTATTCACCAAAAAATCGACTATCTCCTAAAAGAATGTGGTAGATTTCATTTCCTGAACATCTACCATACAGTCTATGCCATTCTTCAGGCGAAGTCTGGCCTTCCCTAAACACAAGTTATAAAAAATATTTTTATATATATATATATATAACCTATATTTTTATTATTCGTAATTCAGTGAGACTTTTATTTTAAGGCCGTCGTAAGTTGAGGTTTCACTACATTACTGAAAATAGTTTTTTTTTTATATTAAAAAAGTAACACTAACTGTCCTCTACTTGTATGCAGCAGAAGTGTAACTAATGTTGAAGCTCCAGGGCATGTGCAGTTATTAGCGAGAAGAGCATATTTAAGCTCATCTTCACATACAACAAACTCAGCAAATTTCACGTGTAATTTATTTTCTGGCCGAAATATTTGAACGTATTGGGGAACAGTTGGAGCGTAGTCTTTGACGGCCCACGAACGTAGAATCGTGTGTTCATCCTTTTAATATACAGTATAAATTATAATTTTAATTTTAATGAATTAATAAATAGAAAATATTTACTGCAGCAGTTTTGTCAGCATAATTTCTAGCAGCCAAAACGAAACAAGCTTTAGCATCACTCATTCTAGCTCTGGACAGATCTCCATCTTTTAAACACGACCCTTGAATATAAATCACCCTTTGTGCCCAAATAGGTACTTGGAGAATCATTCTCATTGTGGTATCCAGTTCCATTGGTGATAATAGGACCACAAAATAGTCCTGATAATGATAATTTGAATAATAAAGTTTTTATTCACTTAAATAGGTACCTAATTTATATTGATTTATAGGATTGTAAAATGAATACTTGATTTGAAAAAGAAATACGTGTTGTATCTTAAATTTATATATATTTAGTTTTTTGATGGATATCGTATCTAAATACGGTATTTATTTATTTTTTTAAATATCAAAGAAATGTGTTTTAATTAACTTTAGACGTTAACCTATTGATACAATTTTACCATGGTTAATATTAATAAATATATAATTAAAACAACATTAACAAGGTGTATTTAGAACATCGAACAAAACTTTAATTATAAAATAAATTTGTAAATTTTAACTATATCATGGATATTGAATATAGTGCATGTTAATAAATTGTATATCGATAAAATTAATATGTTTAAAAATTCAAAATTATCTTCAATCAAAAAGTTTCAACTAGTATATAATTTTAATAATTAAAATAATGAAGTAAATGTAATAAGATATTATTAATAATAAAATTATGACGGAATTTAATAACATGTATGTATAACATGGTTTTTCTACTCATATATAACCTATATGAATAAAATAATTTTGACCTGACTATAAATCAACGTCTGTAAACAATGTGTACCTTTATATCATATTTACATAATATAAAAATCAAACATAAAAATACGATAAAAAACATTGAATCTATTGATTATAATTCGGAGTGATTACACTATTTATAATATTAAAATGTATTAAAATGCATAATATAGTTTAAAATTTGTATTTTCTTCTAACTTTCACCATGACAGTAAATTTTACTTCTCATTACAGTTTAGTAGTTCAACAAATTTAATTTCCTACCTTGAAGCTTTAAACTTTAGAAATGTAGTTAATATATTATGTTACCTATTACAGCTACATACTATATAGCTATTTCTATGGATTTTTAATTAAAACTAGAGCCGATTAATATTATGACTATACACCAACTTGAAGTAATGGATGTGCGTAAAATTCATTAAGAAAATCCATAATTGTGTCAGCTTGAAGCGTTGTACTACAGACGACTACATGTTTTTCAGAATGTGCTCTATGAGATGAATAAGAACCGCCAAGTTTCTGTCTTTCCATCCATGTAAACGCTAACTGTTCAAACTATAAATTAAAATAACAAACACATGTATTAACAATTAAATTTAGTATATGAAAAATAAACAGCGGAATTGACTGAATGTGTTTAAATTGTACTTGTGTTGGAAGAACGATGAGTGCTATGCATATCATAACAACCATATAGAGCTGGGAAGGCCAAATGTCTGGCACGAAGTCACCGTACCCGACCGTAGAGAATGTGACTACTACATAATAAGTAGCTTGAAAGAGGCTCAGATGCCGATGTCCAGCTCTTTGGAAATGCTGTATACCACATACACTACACGATCAACATAATTATAAGTGATCATTATACATTGGCTTGTGACTCATAATTCATAACTCAGAACTCACCTAGTAAATACTAAACAGAGAAGTGTGGCTGAAAGTATCATTAATTGTTGAGACAGTGCTGATTGAGATTTTTGCATAGCTCGGTGAAGATCGTTCTGAAAAATTATTTAAAAACAAAAATGTAATAATATTATTACGACGAATTTAATAATATTTACTGACAAACATATTTTCTAAGGATTTTTTCGCCAACCAACAGTTTAGAAAAACTGGTATGAAAAGGTTGATCAACGTTGGTTGGAAAATCTGTAAAATAATATAATATTACGTTATTGATTAATTTCTTTTATTAAAAACAAATAATAGATACTGACTGTGAAAATAAATGGTACAGTTGTAATCAACTCTAAAAGGAAGTGGAATGATAGTAGTTGTTGCATTACATTTCCCTGGAATGAAAAAAAAAACATATATATATTTAACTTATATTTCATTTACTAAGCATTTTATCAAATGTTGATAAACATTTTAAAATGCTTTTAATTAAAATTGTCCAAAATTATGACAATTTAACTTTTTGAATTCAATAGATATTTTACTGATAATAAGAGAAAATCAAACACCACTATATATACCGGTTCCCGTCTCTTAATATTATTGTCTTTGTGGTTACACAGTGAAAAATATCAAGCTTTAGACAATTTTACAAGTTTATTAAAATAATAAAAAGGTATATAATAGTACCTTTTTATTTAGGTAGCTATTATACTATCGACGTTTTAATATTGTCTTCATAGTAACAAAAATAATCAATATCGATATGTTATAAACCAAAAAATATAGGTCATGACTTTGTTCTAAAAATACTGGTTATTTAAATAAATTATAATCATATTTATTATAATAATATTGTTTTCATTGTATGTGTACGTAGGTGGTAGGTACCAAATACATTTATTCTCCATAAAATAACCAAGGCAACGTTAAATATTAACGACTGATACTTAATTCACACGTAAGTATAACCCTACTCTGTACGCACTATAGTCGAGTTACGCAAATTGCCGCTAATAGCATAGTCTACTATGAAAGACCGTCTCGGGTCTTCAAGACCATCCAAATAATATGTATAACGCCTGGCTGGCATTCTAAATGAGTAGAATCAGGCCACTTTTCGTGGATTACCTGCCACTTACCTACTCTACCTTTCTACATTTTTCTTCTATTTTTTTTTTTGCTTTAAAAAATAAAAATGCTCTCTGTTGTGAATATTTAATAGTATTTTCGTTTGGAAAATATTAACGGATCATTGTTTGAATTTTGATAGAAAACGATTTACGAAAGAACGCGTTTTTATACTCGTGTATAAAGGTATATGCAAAGTTGAAGTTAAATATAGTTCAAAGGATATTATATAATGCATACTATTATATAATTATAAATTAGATAAAATAAATTTCTACCCAATCAAAGCACTCACAAAAAGACGTTTGAAGTAGGTAAATAATTAGTGTAATACAAATTAAATATTAATAATAATATTTTTTTTTCTTTATTGAGATTTTCCTTCGGTGTGTTTAGCCCGGTACTCTCGTTTTCAAAGTCAATCTTTGTAATTTAAATTCTTAAATTCTTTCAAAGAAATCTAACTTTTCAAAACTTTTATACTAAAGTAATTTTGTATTTATTTAGCTTATTTTACATACTCATATTTTTTAGAATATAAAATCTCAAGAAAAATATTTAGTTATATTATTTTTATATTTGACGGCTGATATTTTAACCATTAGTCATTTATTACCATGATAATTTACTGATAACATATAATTTTAGAGGAGTAAATAATATATTATATTATGTACTAAAAATAGTTATGAAAATTATTAAGTGTGATTTATGTAAAAATAAGGTAGTTTTAAAAAAGTAACAAAAGAGATAGTTAAGAAAATTTAGTAAGTCGTTACATTGTAGCCATTTATAACTATTAGACATTATATTGTTGAAATTCTGTAAGGAATTCTGCCTATCTTAGATAATAAACCAAATAAAATATTTATGAAATACCTAGTTTAATATGTAAATCGTGTAATTCTTTTAATAAAAACAATTAATTATTCAGATTTGAATTTTAAACGAATTTACATGATGTGTATATTTCCAAAAGCTTATAGCACTTAAAACAATATTGTCTTAATATTTCAAGTTGAAAAATAAAGCAGGGTATATTGTAGAGGTTCAATTTCAACATACACAGCTAACAAAATATATGTAAATAATATAATAGCTACTTCATAACGGAAGAAGAAAAACATTAATATTAATAATATTTTTGGATATACCATATACGTAACCGAAATATATCATTCGAATACATTTTAAGAATATAATACTATAAAAAAAAAACGCACTCACCAAAAAAATAATCTATAATTTATAATCATAAAAATATATAAATTTAAATTTATTTATATTATCTAAGTTATCAGATTATATCAATCTAAATTTGATTAATTGTATCACAAAATTAATCAGGAACTACTATTGCCATAAAATATTATATATTGTTTTAATATTCATATTTAGAAATATATTTTTTTAAATAAACTTTGGTTTTCATATAATTCATTAATATTAAAATAAATATAATTAAAAAATTATACAATATTGAAGAAGTAAAAATCCAATTTACATAACATTTAACATTTACATAAAAATATATTATGTTTCAATATTTTAGCATAATATGCATTTTTATATTATTATATTGAAGAAACCAATATTGAATTACTTTTGTAATATATCTAATAAATGAAAATATAAAAGTGTCATTAAATTAACAAATACATTTATAAAATAGAAAGAATTTGATATTATTTACTAGTTGCACCTTGAATCAGAGCCTGTGATTTACTATTAATTTAAAATTAAAAGTGATTTAAAATTACAGCCTTTAAAAACTGATTTTAAATAGAGTTTACTTTAGTAAAATTAATTAAATTAATTGTTTTATAAAAATACGTATAAAAATCAGAATTTTATGCAGAAGTGTTTTATAATGTAATAATAAACCATCGATTCATATTTATAATGATTTTAATAGGTTCATTTTATTATGTTTTGAGGTCAATGAAGCAACAGCCAGTTTTTGTGATCGATCTTAAAGGTTAATTATTTTTATGAACACGAATGTACGGCGTATCGTGTAGATAATAAAGATACATTATCAATTTAAAATATTCAATTTCAGTAATTTTATAAACTTTTTTGAATTTTAACGATTTTTATTTGCAAAATCTTTAAAGAAAAATATCAGATAGTGTCAAATATGGTTATCTATATGTTGAAATTTATGTTAGTAGAGAGAAAATAACTTTTAATTTATAGTGTTGTATAATGGTAAATGATAACCCAAGAAACTAAGGTCCTGAAAACTGAAATTATAAAATAGACATTGAAATGTCAAAACTTAATTTGACAGTAGCTACTCAAAATTAAATGAATCTGTACCAAATAAACATGAAAATTAAATGCTAGCATTTACTTTATGTTATTTTTGTAGACACAATGCTATAAATTATATACATTTAACTTTATTTAAGAAACTTTATTAATATTACATTACACATTTTTGGGAAAAATTATTAAAAACATATTTTTTGACAATTCATTGTGATTTATTAACCTTATAATTTAAAGGTTTTATATATATGTAGAACAATATATTAACAAATAAAATAACTAATGTATTTTTAGTAGGATTTAGTTAGTATACAATTATTTATAATTTTTATTGAAAATATAGTGGAATTTCAAATGTTTTTTTCATAAAAAAATAGTATTTAATGTCTAACTCTATAACTGGATAAACTCAAGAACTCAATATTAAAACGTGTGTCTATTTTCATAAGTCAACCGAAACTTCTCAGTTTATTTGATTACATGTGATTAGATAAAATATGTATATTCACTATTAAATATCGATTCGACATTATAGGTACAAGCAAATGTTATATTTATGATGTATAACATAATATATAAAATCGTAATTTAGCAGCATAATTATTGAAAGTCAATAAAGTATTAGCAGCTATATGCATTTGAAGTGCTTGCGCTGATTATTCTGGAAGTATTGATTCACCCATAGTGCAGTTCATTAACAAAAGCTTGTTAACTTATACAAGAAATACCGAGAACTATATGGTGTTAGCATCATATTGGTATTCATTTTTAATTGAACATTTTTTTTTTTTAAGTTTTGTTTTAAGCAGTGTACCTATAGATTCAACGTATGTACTACGTATGTAGCAGAGCAAGGAAGAACTTATTGAATTTCTATAATATTTATTTTTATTTATTTCTGTTGTCCCTTTATTTTTATTTGAACTGTAAGTTTGCTAAGGAAGTTTTAAGTAGTTATTTTATCGATATTGTATCTAGTATAGTTGTTATTCTAAAGAAATAATTGTTTTATTTTAATATTTTTTACTTTTCGATATGTTGAAATTATCGTCGACTTAGATCATTTAAAAATGACAATGGAAATACGATAAATGTCGGTAAGTTTATACTGATATATAATCAACTTGTACCTATAGGTAATATGATTTGTTTAAAACAATAATTAGTTGATACCATTAATCATAATACCAATATTAATTATCAGTTTAATAAATGCTGTATCAAATAAGTAATTCCAGATTAGTCATTAGATATTTTTGACGTGTAATAAATGATTTATTGTATTTCTCAATGAACAGTGTACTGCAGGGTTAGGAAAATAAAAACAAAGCTCAAACGTACTACTTTTACAATGTATATGGAATACTGATTTGTAAAACGCCATATTTACCAATCCTACATTTTTTTTTTTCATAAATCAAAAATTATTTACCTATTTTTGTTTGTTTCTGGAAATATACATGCATGTTGGTACATGTATCATAAAAATTAATCCATTAAACATTATTTAACTGTGGTTAAATTTAACCTGAAAAATGTATTAATATAATCTATAACTGTTACTTATACATTTATTGATATATAATCTATAAGTAATAGTAATTTAAATTATGTATCAAACACATTAAAGGTAATACTTTATTTACAATATTATTATCATAGTTTTCGCTGTTCATTATAATGAGAATCCAAGAAATTTTTTTAGTTTAAAAATGCCTGGGACATAATTTAAGACAATCTTAATTTATTATAACCTTTTTTAGAAAAAAATGTACACTATATAGTTTGGTATTTTAAAAAATAATTTTATACTTAAATAATAGTTAAAAATTTGTTGTGCTTAAGTGTTATGTTGGTATTTAATTTAAGTTTATAGTTTGAAGTGTTTTATTTTTTTTTTCTTTAGTAAAAAAACTAAAAACCAAATGAGGTATGTAATAGTAAATAATTGTATAAAATATATTAACAATCAAATCAATTAATTATAATTGAGAAATAAAATATTATTATCAACCATATTATATTAAATATTAGGGAAATTAGTATGTTAACTATTATATAAATATTTAAGTTTATTTTATAAGTCAAGAATAATATACAAATAACAACAAGCGTC
The DNA here is from genome assembly GCF_020184175.1 of Aphis gossypii. NCBI lineage: Eukaryota > Metazoa > Arthropoda > Insecta > Hemiptera > Aphididae > Aphis > Aphis gossypii. Next base: position 12,566,615 of record NC_065531.1, on the reverse strand, counting down.
GTACAAGAAATATAGTTCAATATTTGGTTTGAGGCTGATAAGTTGTTTTTTAATCCAGGGATACAACATGCGAAGTAGATATTTACGTAATAGTATTGTATAATCTGTAATAGAAACTAAAAAAAGTTTGTTATATAATTCCTAGGAACTGCGTCCAATTGTTGTATTTCATCTAGCCATATTTTTAAGTATTTTTATAAGATTAAAATATAACGCCTAAATTTGATATTCTTTCGGATGATTGACGGGGTAATATTATTTTATGTGTTATTATAAGGGTTCAGTACTTGCGATTTCGTATATTTATCAGGAAAGTAAAAAAAAGAGAAACCTGAATCGAAGTGAATTTTTTTCGATGTGGTATGGATTTCAAATTTAAAAATATTTAAGGTATAGTTTTGCACATTTTGGTTTTTATTTCTATAAAATATGTTCATTTTATTTTGTGTCCTTATATATCAATGTTCCAAGCAATTCAGAGTAAAATAAAGTACAAAAAGCTTTCTGAAATAATAAAAAAAAGATATGTTTATATTTATTCTATATATTATTATTACAACTTTGTAATATTTGAAATATTTAAAATATGGAAAATCAGTTTTTAAGTACAATTTTTTTTTACATGTTATAAAAATGTAATTTAACATTTTCGATATATTTTTTTAAAATAGTCCACGTAAAACTATATTTATTAAAAAAATATTTTAGTAATATTGTCTGTTTCAACTTAAATTCAATCAATTATCAGTGTTGCTGTATACCTAGTACCTACATAATTGAAAATGTTTACGGTTTTTTTAGCACATAATTTTTTTAAGGCCTGAACACTTTGTTTTGCGTTTTCGTTATTACTTATTAGATATTATACATTGTACAGGGAACATTATAATTTATAATATTACGCAGTCACATGGAAAACGACGACATTCCAGACTGTCGTAACGTCATAAACCGCACGTTTCCGGCCGGGAGAGACTACGACAAGTCACTCTCTGTAACCAAGTCGTTTGGGGTGTGCCATTCACACTCCAGACGGAGACGTAGATACCGAAAAGGCTAAGGACTAGACGAGCATATTATTATTACTATTATCATCATAAATCATAGTAGAGGTAAATTTTATTTGTTCGGGAATTAAGCGTATGCGGATCAATGAGAATTTAATTAGTTCTAGAGAAGTAATAGCAGACGGCGTTGCAACAAAGCTCTGTTAGCATGAATTGTTTTTACCGATTTTCTAATTCGATTCCGCATGGTTGATGTTATTATTGTAATATCGTGGGTCGGTGCTCAATTCGTAGTATTACAGGTCATCGTCGTCGTTTGAAAATTACGCACTGTTTCGTGTGACCTGCAATCTCGTTTTTCTTTCGGGTGGTTTTTTTTCTACTTTATCCGTCTATGACATTACGCTAAGCCTGTGTATTGCTTGGACCCATTGATCTGTTCTGATTCGCTAATGGATATCTCACTAAGCAAAGATATTGTGCTCGTTCCATCCATTAGATTTTAACGACGTGGTTTATGCGAACATCGTCGTAAGACCGATAATGATAGCATTTACGAAACGGAAACAGGAATACTCGGTACTGGATCTGACCGTTGTTTCTTCGAATCACGCGTGAATACAAATATACCTATATTGCACCGGATGTACATAATATACGGTCATTGATAATAATAACTTATTTTGTAGCTAATATTTTCATATAGATCGACGAAATGATACGAGTCCGACATGGAATTTGAGAAATTATTACTATTAGTAGTATCTATACCTAGCTAAACATAATTTTTGCATTCGTAAATTATCCAAAGTTAGATTGATTAATACATAAAATCTGTGATTACCCCTTCGGGGTGTTAAATTTGAATAAATAAATAAAATCACTATAATTATTTACACCCCAAAATAATTTTCTTTTGAATATTAATGTAATGAAAAGTTAATTGCAAAATAATTTATAACTTAAGAACTTAAGACGAGCTAAATTTGTGTGTGAGAGAGGTCAATTTAGAAAAATAACAAAAGTAGTTCTTTAAAACTAAGTTTTATAACAAAGAAAAAGTTTTTATAGAAGGTTTATAAACACTTTTCGCGTATAGAAATCATACATTTTAAAACTATTAATTTTGTAGAGTTTATTGCTTATAAAAATAGCTATTACTTATACAAGGAAAATTAGTTATTTGACTTTATAAACAAACATTTTACAGATTTAAATTAAAGTTTCACAGTTACGGACTATAACTACGCCTTAACACTATATTATTTCTCAACATACGCTTCTATCGATGCCTTTACTCTTGGGATTTGTTTAATCGTACGACCACAATCTACGGTTATCTTACTGCAACTTGCACACTTTGTGGTTCCTATTTACTATATTAACTTTCTTAATCATGATAATATCTAAACATCCAATTCTTCTTGATCAATTGTCTTATAAACATATTGCCACACATTAATCACATTGCTTTGAACAACTCGATGTTATACGTATAAATGTCGTAATGAATAATATTTTAATGTTTTAAAGGATATCATTCAATCTTTATTTTTTGTAAAAATAACATGGTTTTTGTTAGACTGATTTAGAGTTTTATTATTTATGTTCAGAATGATGAACCAATAAATTTAAGTCAAATATCATGATCTGATGAATTCAACATAATTAAACCCCATTTTATAATTGAACTATTAGCACAATATCGTAAGAATCACACAAAAAAAACCATATTTTTCCTAAACTTCAATTGTTTATATATTTGAATCAGTTTAGGGTCGAAGCTTTTATAATTGCTGAGTTTTAATATTAACATTTACGTTTCATCGAGTGTGCTGTTGAATATACTCCGATTTATAGCTGTTTTGGTTGGGAGTTGGGTCGATGGTGGCCAGCGGAAAAGCGTGTTGAGGCTTTACTGGGTCACAGGGTGAATGTAATTCTAAAAGATTTTCCTGGATTTGTCAAGATGCTTAATTTAGAAAACAATTTTCTACAAAATTAAAACGGAGTTTTCAATACAAATACCCGTTTTGCAGATATTCAACCGTTTACATAGTGTTTTATGTGATTTCATAGTGAATCAGAAGATATTTAATTATTATTTATATTAAACTAACTTAATTTTATATGAATAAAACTTTGTTGATGTATAGATGATAGGTTTAATGCTCAAATATATTTTAAGATAAATTTAAATGAATATATATGTAATGAATAAATAAGAACAATTAGGTATATGTATATTAATTAAACCCATGTTTGTATGCAAAGCATGTGCAAATATGATAAAAGTACATTTCCTTAGTACTTCCATTTATTAAAATACATGTTTCGTAAAAAGCTAGTCATTCAAAAATTATACTAACTAGTTAATTTTGAAATTTTGATTAGTTTGTTATTCATTGATGTTTAGTTTTAAAAATATAATTTTAACAAATAACATTTTATTATACTTCAATACTTGTGTTCTATAATAGTTTTAAACAAATTCAACTAATTATAAATTATAATTAACTTATGTCGGGTTGCATGAACAATTACTAAACATTAAATGAATTAATAGTGAGCTAATACTTCCTTAAACATGGTTTAGTGGCTAATGGTTGGTCTATTAAATTTTAGCGAACCATTAAATGAATTCATTTTTTGCCCAATCCATAATTAATGCATTTAAATTATACATATTTTGAAAATAAATACACTCTTGTATAATAATGAATGATGATTATTTTAATTTATAATAGTTAAACAATCAAAATAGTAAAAAATTGTTTACTCAATTACATAATAATAATTTATGTATACTAATAATATAAGCACAAGCAAAATTTGTGATAACACTTAATATTCAAATTAAATCTAACAAGTTTATGAACTAAATAAAATAAATATAAAAGAGAAATAATATTATGTTAAATATATTTAAAATAACAGTAGGTAATTCGTAATAATATAATATATACTATATATATTATATAGTGATGACAGATCATATTATAATAATGCAATGATAGGAAACAATAATAAAGTGTATCCGAATTTCAAGTTATCATATTTAATGGATCATATAAAAGAAATCAAAATCGTATTGTATAGAGACATAGCTTTAGATAGGGGTGAGTTGTTTGCAAAATTAGTATTGTAAGACAGTGCGTAGAGAAGCCCTTCGATGTAATGATGAAGGGGGACTTTAAACTTGGTAATATAATAGCTAGGTAATGAATAATGATACCATTTCATTACTTACATAATGATAATATGCTATAATTTAACTTAACATTAAAGATAAAACAGTGGTTGTTATTTTAAGTTTGATTTATGCGTGTATCGATAGAAACACCACATTTTATTTTGTTAAAATAAGCCTTTATAAATATTTTCTATAGTTAATAATCAAACTAATTTTGTGATTCGAATAAAATAATGTAAATTGACATTTCTGAATGTTTTTGCTTACTCGATATCCGTTAATATGACAATGTTTACTTACTATATTTTAATAACACTTTAATATTATATCATTTTTAACATTAATAAATAAAAAATATTATAAAATATATTTATATATTCCTATCCAACCAATTTCGGTGATTTTAAAGCCAATATTATCAAACATTGATTTGATCAAAAACATTTTTACACTTCAGTAAAATATTATTAACGTTTGATGAATATTTCTAAGTTATACATTTTATTTGAATATTTATTTTTGTATGACCTCGTTCACCATTAAAACCGTTTTATTTATTGATCTTCATTAACATACAGATATATCTAATGGTTAGTACTTAATAATCAAATAAAATGTCATACTTTCGACAGCCTCAAAATAGTTCTATGATCTCCTTTTATAAATTTCGGCACGATTTAATATCCTTGGGCATTATATGGACATCATTTCAAAATAATAGCATACTATTTTTATTATAGAACGGCAAATGCCCACAGTAGTGAATAGTCGTGTATTCCTGTGGGTGTAATTCTAGATTTTGCAACGAGTAAACATTCTTACTAGTAGATCACATTTCAAATAGTCATTTCGATGAATGGTATGAAAGTTACTCCAGATTTATCCAATTCTAAGCACATAAAAACATAGTCAAACAATTGAGGATAAGAACTAACTATCATGTTTTGACACCATTTATTATTATTTTCACTGTCTTGAGCTTGTATAACAACGTATTAATTTGTTTTATCGTGAATTATTTTGGCACATATTAGTTAAGGTAACATATCGCATATTTTTCTATAGGTATACACGTGCATTCGTAATAATTTAAATGGTTGATTTTATACATTTATTTCATCAATATTTTTTAAAAGCATACTATTTTTTTTTTCAAAATATATTGTTTTACCTATAATTTAACATTTTAAGAATTGGTGATATAAAAATACTTAGTGTCAATTATTAAAAAATATTTTTTCATGGTAAATAGAAAATAAAAAATATTATTCATTTGTTAGTTGGCATATATTTGAACTAAATTACTATTATCTTGTGTACTATCTAACCGTATATTTATTAACAATATTGATGTATGTATAGATATGAATTTAATAATTTACAACTACCAATATTATTAAAACACTAGGTAATATTACATTATATTATCCACTTATTACACGCACATATTTATTTTAATAAATTACTTTCTGTAATATAGTTATTATTTTATATGGAATAATTAATAACTATGAATAGTGGAAAATATTACTATATAAACTTACTATAAAACACATTAATGTGTTTGTTCTTTAAATATTGACAAAGAGAATAAAATAGATTTATTTACTTTATTTGTATAACATGAATATTTGTAGGTAATGTCGTATATATTTAATATACAAACCTAAATCATCAAAATGTCTTTTATTTTTGAAAATGGGTGTTTCAACAACCCTGTAGTTGTTATCTTCAGTACTAAACAATAATTTATAGCGTCTAATGCATGTATAATGTACATTGTACATTTTTCCTCGTATAAAAACATCAGATTCCATCTATCGATTGACCAAGTTACACGCGGTTGTGTTAATAACTGTTTTGCGGTGATATTGTTTTACAATAATATTTTGATTCTTTTATACTGTAATACTAATGGAATAATGAAGTAATCGCGATTGAATAAATAAATTTGATTACGAGTATCTATTACCTACTTTACTTGGTAGCTTATAATTGTATTGCAGTGACAAAGGTATAGATATGATTTTTTTTTTTTATAATGGGCTACTTTGACAGTTGTGTTTCAACGGTCAGTATCACAGAAATGTATTCAATATGTGGTTGTCATTAGTGCACTGGGGCTTGAGCTAACCCCAACGTCCCACGGTTTATGGTTAAACCTGGATAATATCATGATATTATAATATACATCCAAATGTTATGTTTATAATATGTACGTCGCTTTTTATACTAGAGCCAAGGCTTTAATAAAAAAAGTTATATCACTCAAGAAAATGTTTGAAAAATATATAAAATACTTTTTAAAAGTTATTAATAAATATGGTTTCAAAACTATAGGAAAACAGCATGCAGCAGAAGTTAAAATAGTTTTTTTTAAAAATATATTTAAATATTTCTTAAAGGCAAACTTCAATCTATTTATTATTCTCATATTGGTACTTAACATTAAACCTATATGATTTATCGATCCTTAGATTTTTGTACTCCGTCGAGTATTATTTTATCATACTATAACAAGAAATGTAGTTAATCTGAGTTAATAAAATCAGTATAAATACTTGGGCTATGCAAATGTATTATTATGTTATAAAATAATTCATTAAAATAATATGTTTTATAATTAATGATATAAAAAAGATATGTATTTAATTTACAAGCAGGATCAAAATTTTCTCATGTAATTTTTTACTATGGTAAACCGGTAAATGATGTATATTAGAGACCTCTATAATAAAATTAAGATAATAACGACGTATTATAATATATAAAAATAAATGTATATTATTATGACGCTGAGGTATGACTGTCTATTTGGTTTGTCTAATATTACTTTTTATAATAATCTAATGGATTATTTTTAGACATTTTTAAGACCATATAAGAAGATTGAAGATTAGATAAGCTACTTACAGTCAGTTGTTACTTAGTTCTTATGTGATTAACTAATGATAATAATTGTATTTTTATTCTTTTTCGTTTTTTTTTTGTTTTTTTGATAAATAAAGGTTATATGACATAACCTTTAACAATTTATACATATATACATTAAACTTATATTATATATATTTTCTACACATTTATGTTTTTGACACTTGGGCTATTGTTGCAAATATAATTATAGTAATAATAAAAACAATTATACAATATATTATTTTATAAATCAAGTGGCAATAAAAAATTTAAAGATAAATACACGTAATTATGTGTTTCAAAAGATCAATTTCATAAAATAAAAATTAATGTAGTCATCACAACTTTAATTTTTTCTTATACACCTCAGCATAATAATACGCAGAATTATAGTTGTTATTGTAATACAAAACGTCAAAAAATTTAATTATTTTATGTTAACGTATATTAAAACTAATCATTGAAAGTAATTTAAGAATCAAAAATTGCGTTTAATAAATCATATAAAAAATTATCTTTCCTAACTTTTCTTTTAACCCCAAATACTGGGGTATTACTTTGGGGAATACTATTTCACATTTGAATAATCAGAAGAAAAAAATGAAGTTAGAGAATAGAAAACTAAATATTTTTTATATTTTTGGTGACATATTGTTTGATCAATTCGATGCAGGACAATTTTCGTGTAGTATAACTAAATTTTAAAGAAACAATAAATCATGATATTTGATTCAAAGTTAATCACAATAAACCAATAAAATATATTCAATATTTAGTCAAAAATATATGCTATTTAATATTTATTTATTGTTTTTGGAATTTGTAATTGTTTCTAAAAATAATATATTTCACCAAAATGATTGTAACAAATGATAAAAAAATTTCTAAAACAAAATAAAAAAATAAATGTTTACGGATTGTTTTTAATTTTATATCTTATACTATTATAGTTAAGTTCAATTAACCAATATTAGTTTTGAAAATTGTAAATATTAAGAAAAATATCGAAAGAAACGTGATCACCATGAACTCACCGATAAAACGAAATGATTTTTATCAATACAAGATAAAATATTTTTATTTATTTTTTGAGTATTTCTATTGATAAATTATACTTAATTTGTTTCATTAATCCCAAAAAATATTAACTAGGCCTTTATTTGTCAATTGTGATCGACTTCTTACTTTAAATTTTCAATTGTGTATATATATAAATATATAATACATATGGACAATGTTTTTTACTATAAAAATACATTTTATAATCATTTTTTTAATGAAAATAAATTGTCAATTATTCATTACCTATTCTTACTTGTGGATATAATATTATAGGAGCTACTTCAATGATAATAATACACTTCAATGTTACATTTGTTTAATAGTAACACATAAATTAAAAACTTTATAAAGGTATTATTATTTATGTTCTACCCAATATCTGTTAAATATTATAAACATTGAAGATTGAAAAATACACAAACGTAAATTTTTAATAAAATAAAAATAAATTTATTTTGTTCTTCAATCTTGAAAATTATCTATATCTATTAGGTATGATGTATGTTATGTAGTATGTCAAAATACAAGTGATATAAAATTTGTTGTTGCCTAATAGCATTTAAAGTTATACATATTTTTCAAAATAAAATCTTTAAGATGGCAAGTTGTACCTATATTTAATACAGGCACTACTAAATAAGACATTAAATATCGATGAAATATGGATCATTAGTATATGTTATATAATACTTAACGTTAATGTACTTCCCGGTAAATTAATCTCAATAGATATTAAATAATAAATAATTTTTTCGTCATAAAAAATGTTTAATAAAGAGTAAACATTTTGTTTAATAAATAAAGGTAAAATAGACCTTTAAGTTTATTTATATACATTCATAAAAAATATTCTTTTATGCTACTATATTGATACCAGTGAATGCTGTAAATACACTGTGTATGATTTTACTTAATATAAAAAATGTATTATATTAAAATATTAAATATAATTATATTGATTATTACGGTAATAAAAACATTAGAACTAGATACCTATGTGCTTAAAGCATAGGTGACATTTAAATTGTCGACCAAGGATAAAGTTTCATATTCTAAATTTTCGAATATGAAACTATCGCTCTCATTGTATATTCATCTATAAAATAGTTTCTTTAAACTTGCACGATTATTGTATATACTTATTAAGCAAGGTAACTAATAGATGATTTAATATTTCAACTTTATATGTATGATAAGTTAACTTCGAGCTTTTTTCAAATTTTTCTTATGATACAAGCCATAAGGTATACAATATTATCGTATTATAATTTACAACTATAATGGTGGTACTTAGTAAAGTACCTAGTGCAAACATGTTGTTTTCATGCGGATTATAGAAGTCCATACAAATATGTACTAGTAGATGTATTTAGTTATTAAAAAAAAATGTTATTAGACTTTTACAATACACAAATTTAATGTGTGTTACCATCGTAAATTCTTGATTAGTATTTATAAAAACATTAATATTAATTAGTACAAGCAATTACCTTGTAACCTATGTACGTGAGAAGTAGTGATTCGCAGAGTGCGAAAATCGCCAGTCCGCACTGTATCACCCACAGCTCTAACGGTCGTTTTACCCACTGGATCGCATCCCAATTGATTATAGGTCTCGCTTGGAAAGCCTCGTCCGTCAAATTTCGGCTCCATAGGAATTCGGTTTTGTTTCCCATTTTGCATCCATAACTGTGGTTAATGTAAATCAATGAGTTTAAGAGATGACAATAGGTATACAAGAAACATATTTTAGATTCTGAACGGAGTGATAAATGTATTGATTTTACAATGATGGGTGTTTTTTTTGTGTCTGTGTACAGCAAAACTAGTCAAAATAATGCTTGAATTTCAAACTTTGGGTGATTTCCGATGGCAAAGTGAATATCTTTAGTGCATTAAAGAGGTTAAAAGTAAACATTTTCTAACAGTTTTCAAAAAAATCGAAAAAAAAAATGATGGAAAAACGGGAATTTTTACGAAACCAGTTTTCAATTGACGAAAATTATCTGTAAATACTTAAAATTTTCACCACATGTTTATGCTACTGTTATTAATACATGGCTAAATTTTCAAAATATTTTGGCTTTTTTTGAACTATTTATTTGCCACAGAAAACTCGAAGCATCATTATGGGAAAATTTTTAAGTGTTTTTGAATTTTAAATTCTTACGAAATATTGTAACGATAACGATTTATCCTCAAACGATTTTAAATATTTGTTATTATTCAAAAAATATAAGCCGTAGATACTTGAAAATTTCACCAGTTATTAAGATTGGCGTTTTCTTTACATGATTTAATTTTCAAAATATTTTGACTTTTTTTAAGCTATTTATAGACAACTGAAATTTTTTTTGAAGTGTTGATAAAATTATTTTGGCCCAATAAAAATACTTGAAAATTTAATACAAAGTTTTTCATAAGTTACTCTTATAGTGATTTAAAAATTATAAGAATTCATAGGCACAATATTTTTTTATTAGCATTTAAACTGAAAATATTGACAAAAATTTGTCAAAATCATGAATATTTGAAAATTATTTTGTAGGTATACTTAATTCATAAAATTTTTTGCATAAGTAGCTAAGAGTTCAAATTTAATACAAAATTGTTCATAAATTTAGCTTACAATAACTATAAAAGAATTTAAATTTTGGTGTATTCAGGCCATTAAATCATAAACCTCCTTTTTCACCAACCATTGGAAAGGATATATCCTAGGCTGACAAATCATTTTCGTTTAGAATCGTTTTTCGTATACAATGGTAACTATCATTGGACTCTAATTTAACACTTCTATAACTTCTATAATATATAATAGTGATTCACACGGCACCTACCCGCTATTTTTACGTGTACACTGTACATGTAGACAAAAATGTTATAAAATAATTATAACTTTTATGTTTTAATTGAATTACAATTACCAGATTAATATCATTCGATTTAATATATATTTTTGTATGATAGGTACTATAAAAGTTTTTCGCTTACCAAGTCGCGGACGTGGGATCTTGATCGAGTACGACGCGGACGATGTATAAAACACATGTTAGTAGTTTGAAAAATAAATTTGCGATACGAATACGAAGACCTATAACAAAAACCATTGTTGTACATTAATTTTGATAAATATTAATAATATTGAGGAAAAAACTACGAGATAATATATTTTTAGACATAAATATTAAAAGTACTTATGTTGTAATATTAAATATTAAATTAAGGACACAAATAAAAATTATTATATTTGAAAAAACACAAATGATAACTAATAAATCATATTTAGAGAAGAACATTTTGTTTATAGACTGTAAATTACCTTGAGACATAAATACTTGTTTTTAACGATATTTTGATTAAAACTAGGATAACATTAAATGGTCATAAAATGAAAAGCATTTCAAAACCTTTTCAACATATATATGGGATTGTAATACACATAAAATAAGTCTTCAATTAAAATTTGAACTCAAAAGATGTCTATAAAAATAATAATTATATGTATATATATATATTATAAATTTATTATGCATTATGTATTTTTATTTTTGAAAAATAAATAATATTATGGTTTATGACATTACATTATACATTATTTATATATTTTGATTCTTTTAATTAAACACACTAAATATTTCGAATCATATTATTTATTTCTAGATAGTGTAATTTTAATATTTTTACTTCGCCAATATATTTTTGAGCATTCTTGTTTACTGTTAAAATCACTATGAGTAAACTTTTGTTTTTTAAATGGAACTTGTATTTTAATTTTCTGTAGGCATCTAAAAAAGGTTTTTACGTGAGTATAAATATCAAATATTAAACCAAATTATATTGTTTTTTATTAATAAGTTTTTATAGTTATGAAGTAGCGTATCACATATTTCGAGAGTATCCCTTGCCACTTTACTCCTTTTTTATAAGCCCGTATACTGGATCACTACTTATAAATAATAATAAAAAAATTATATTAATTTTTATGTATCAAAATGAATTAGTATTCTGCTTTAGATTAAAAAACTAAAAAATGTGATTATATGATCACTAACAAACATATTGATATGAAAACAATATGGTCTGTAACATACAATTTTAAAATTCACCGTATTTCATATATTTATTTTTAAGGAATATAACCAAAATTAATATTTTTTTGAAATAATGAATATTGTTATCTTAACTGTAAAAAAACTAAGTTTTATAATATTTTATACACGTTATACAATAAATGTTTATAAAACAAAAATTTCAGAAAAATTTGAAATCACCGTTATTTTAGTGTACCTACCTACATTTAACAGATTTCTAAGGTTTTTTGTTTAATAGTTAATTACAAAGATATTTTTTAGAATCCAATAAAATGTGATAACCTACATTGGTATTATTATTTATGATCATTTAAAAAATTCTACACAATTGTTTTTAAGACAATGTTATAAAAAATTAATTATTGATTCTTTAAAAAGAAAAAGAATCATTGTGCGGAAAATAAGTTTTTGCAGTAAGGTAAAAAAAAAATAAAGTTATTGACTATTGTTATCAAAGAATTATTCTTTAAATACTTTCTTTTAAAACTGTCTACAATTTTTTTTATCACAACTTTTGTTTTAGAATTTCCGAAATAGTTTTAACGTAGTACTTCACATTCATATTTTATATTTGTTTTCAAATATTTTCTTTTCTTTAATACTTACTTGAGCGTTGGTTTTTAATAAAATATATTTGTAAACGTTCTTTGAATGTATTTTCGTTAACGTAATATTCCACTCGTACCCTGCAAAAATATTAAGTTATTATTAAGTTATAATTAAAATATTAATGCATATTTTATCAATATATTATAATACAATTAAAGTTTGATTTATGAAAAATATACATATATTTGTTTGAAGTTAAAATATCTTGTGCATAACAAATATCATATAGTTGATTATCATATGAAATACAAATACATATTTGATGTGCTGTAGACTTAATTTATATATTTACGAATACAATTCTAAATTTTATTAGTGTGTTAGTAATATTTTGAAGTAAATTTAAAAGAATTATCATAGTCAATAAACAAATTACCTATTAGGGCTAAGCAAGAAATAACTCTGTTTTTTTAAATTTCAATAAACAAATAAAATAAATTACATTATTTTGTATTACCTATAATAAATACCATTAAAATTTTGGGGTTTTTAAACATGAAACTAAAAATATATGGTGTCCTTAAGTTAAAATTTAATTTTAATAACAATACAAATAGTAAGAATATATTTTATTTTGAACGAATTCAAATTAAGTTAAAAAAATATTTCTGAAAATTGTAAAACTTTTTACATAAATAGTTTATATTGATAAAATCTAAATGAAGTACATAGATTCGATTTCATAGTATAAAATTTATTTTTAAATTGTATAATTTTGCACTTTACAATGTATAAATAATGTTTTTAAGCAACTAAAATATCTTCTTTGCAATACGGAAAAAATATATAATAAGAAACATAAATATTCAACAAACATTAATATGTTTACTTTTGCACTATGCGCAAACAAATATATTAAAAACATTTAAATCCAAGGTTTTAAAAATTTTATAATGTTTTTAGATATTTCACTCACTTATATTTAATAAAAAATCATTTATTATTTCTCGAATATCTTCTGAAAAGGTTATATCAATGTATAAATCTACAAGTTATTATAATCAAGTATTAAGGTAACTAAGTATTATGTGTATAACTATATTTTCGCGTGTACCGAGTAAATTATATTTTATTATTACTTTCACAATTGACAAAACATATAATTCTTGTCAGAGCGAAATAATAATAATAATATTATTTGTTTAAATTTAAAAATTTAATGAAATCGTTACAAATATACAAAATCTCTTATACACAGTGTTCGAAAAAAAGTAGGTTACTTATTATTTGCAATCTATCTTATCTCACATACCTATATGTACATTTTTAAATACAACATATATGAAATAACATCATTTGATTAATATATAATATTATTTACAATCAACTGAAATGTTATGTATAGGTTAAAATTAAAAATTATTATAAACAATTGTAAGTACCCTATTTTAGTGAACGTTTAAGTTAGTATCAAAGTTAAGACACAAGGGTGTCATTCGATTTTAAAATAGTTTAATACTCTTCAATTTCAGTTAAAAATATAATATTATGATCCTAATAAATACTTAAAAAAAAATAAAATGCAATCATTATTTTATACAAGTATGTATCAATATTTCTTTATTTTATTTTATTTTTAATCCTTTAGAAGAAAATATAGGTTTGAAAGTTTTTTACTAAATACTTGCCTAAATGTATAATATGGAAACCTGAAGGGCTCTTGGAATTAAATGGTTTATTGATTTAAAATAGTGGATTTTTCAAAATCTTTTGTATTTTTTAAGAAATTAAAAAAAGAAGTCAAGGAAGAAAAAAATGACACTTTATGGATAAGCTTATGTATTATCTTAATTGTATTTCAAAAACAATGATTGATCATAGCTTGAAAATTTAATGCCACTCTCTGTGAACTAAACTAAACTTCAGTATTATACTTTTTTGTGTACTTAACTTGTGTTATATTTTTGTGCATGATTCAAACAACTATAATTAGTTTATCTAAAGTATATCAAGAAACTTTGTTATGTAAGCATGTAGTAGAATACTAAACGTTTCCAAATTTTCTTGATGCCTTATACCTATGTATCTATATTTTACATTTACAATTTTCTTATTTAATACACCACAGTAAAATATAACTTTATAAACTAAAATAATTGAATTAAACAATATTACGATTAAATCCATCAATTTATAAAAGTACTTAATTGTGTTTAAGTATTTTGCAATATTGTACGTAGATTTTTAATCAATATTATTTAACCAATACAAAAAAAAATAATAATAATATAATACATTTTATATTGTATTGAAATTTTAAAGTAATAAGTAAAAAAAAAATGTATAGTAACTATAGTTTAGTTACTAAACTATGATTCTGAGGACACTATTTCAGTACGACCTACAACCCCATATATTATATCTGTCTTATAATTTTAACAATTTTCGTTCACTAGATACTAGAACCCATTTGGTGTTATTAGATGTAATATTTTATTTATTAACAATATATTGAATAATTGTTTTTTGATTTATTATTGAACGGTCAAAATTTAAAGGTAAGAACACAGCTGCGTTTGTACATTGTACATTGATTAATGCAATATTTAAATATTTTTTAAGCAAGATATGAGTTTGTTTTATATTATTATTTAAAATTGGTATAACTCGCTTTAAAATTAAAATACTCATGTTCTGCTGAATAAAAATTTTTATTGAGCATTTTTAAATGAAAAAAATAAATGCGGGTTTCTTCTTAAACTTTAGAAAATTGATAATATAATATAAATTGTTTATATTTTTCTCGGAAAATTGATTTTCTGTTTTTGTGCTTATACTATTTTATTTTTTTGTTAAATGTTTTTTTATTTTCTTGTTTTGTAAATTACAAGTATATTTCATATAAATGTTTAAATTAATCAAAATGTTTAATTTAATCTATTTTTCCTAACTTGAAGATTGGATTCAACACTCTTATCTTTTGATTTGATCATTTTTATTTGAATATCCGTTATTGAAAATTAAAATAGTCATGTAATTAATAATTAATTAGGTAATTTATGTTATACTGATATATCTGTTAAAATGTATACTACTCTTTGATATTAAAAATCCATATAATTATATTAACTATTCTAAAGAATCTTAAATAGTATTAGTTGTGCATTTTATTTTATAAAATTTAACGAAATGTATGAATAATTTTTCTTTATTTTTACATTTATATATATTATTATTATTATTAGTTATTATTTTACCCATAAAAATAAATAAATAAAATATACTATTATACTGAAGTATAATTCATCGAAATTAACTATAGTTTAACAGCCTATTATTTTTCATTCTGTTAACCGTTATCTAAACTTTTTTTAATAAATTTTGTTTCTTATTTTAGAATTTTAGAATTTTTCATCATATTTCATCATTGTTTTATCTTTATTAAACTAATTTTAAATAGTGTTCTAATAATTGCAAACTATGTTTAAATAAATTGTTTTTTCAATCACATTTTTTTTCTTCATATTATATGGTGATCCTGGTTTGTGATTTTAAAATATTTGTTAAATATTTTCGGTAATATCATATATACGTAATTTGAAAGTAAAATACATTTTCTTCAGCGCAGATATAAATTTTCTACATTTTTACAGTATCATACTATACTTACTGTATTTTTCATTTTCTAGTATCAAATTAGCTACAAACAGTTTTTAAAAAATAAAATGTCTTTAAAAGTTTTCTTGAATAAAATACAACTTATTTGCATAAAGTATGTACCTAATGTACATTTAAATAAATTATTTGTAAAATTAGTTTTTCTATAGATCACTACTTAAGCGATTATTTTGAATAAATAATGCAGTTATTTTTATGGAAACAGAATAATTTGACTTTATTATAATTATTAATTATATTTATATAATTACAATTTATTAAAATAACTCTTTGATATTAGTGGGTTTATTTATTGATATGATAGATAACTTATAAGCAATATGTTTTCTTAAATTCAGAAAAAAAACTTTGGAATGAAAATAGTCAGTAAACATTATCATAATACGTTGACCAATTATTATTAAATATGAAAAAAATCATTTAATTATAGTTTTTTAGTATTTATATTCATACTATTGCACATTTAAAATATTTTTTCCTCGAAAATAATAAATTTGTATTGATATAATATTAAATGCGTTTATATATTACAGTGGGTAGTTACACATTTGCTTAAATAATTATACATAAACAAAAAAAAAAATAAATGGTTATTAGTAAATCAGTAGATACATATTATTTTTGTGTTATAAGGTAAACATCATTATTAAATTTGATGTACTTAAAGCAAATTTGTAGAATGTTTTTCTAAAACGTTTTTTTTTTCAAGATAGTAAATACCTACATTTACGATGAACTTGACTTAAAATATAATGTATTGGATAATTATTAAAACTAAATTAGTCAAATGTATGTGATACTGATATTGCACTTAATTATTAGTATCAATACCTACTCAATATATTTTTAAGTAAAAACACAATTTGATATTAAAATAAAATAAAATAGCTAAAAAAAAAATTAAGCTTATTTTCGTTTTATATTACTAAAATATTTGAGTGTGATTAAAAAAAAAAAAAAAACATTAATATGTATGTGATATGTGATATTTAACCGAAAAAAATGTGTTATGCAAGTTTCAGAGAGAAGGTTGGAAGTACACCCCTGGGCCATGTATGTTAAATGTACAGTGATGAATACCAATATATTATTTGAGTTTGCTCATTTCGTTTTTTATGATATGTTTAAATTTATTATAAACATTCTAAACTAAAATAGACAATACATAAAAAATACTCAATTTAGAATTACATTTGAATAAATACATTTTATAAAACTGTATGCTGATAATATGATTTTTATATGACTGATTTTAGATTATATTTTAATTAATAGTGAAAATCAAAAATAAATAGTTTGTCTTAGCAAGCTGGTTTTTATTAAATAAGTACAAAGTTATCAAACAGAGTATTTGTAAATGACAAGTACCTATTAGGTTCATAATTAATTAAAGTTTTTTATTTACTGTAAAAAAATAAAAATTGTTATATCAACTAAATTATTACCTATGTTTTTTCTTCATTTTTTAAAACATAAAAAAATGTAATATACAAATAAATATATTAAATGGATTTAGATTATTTTATGTACCTATCTCTGTAAAATATGATAATAATAAGATATACATGGAAGATTGTATCTGCCATAAATAATTATTAAATAAACTTTTAAGTACAGCTACACCCACATATTTTTCTTTTAAAATAATTTATTACAAATCTGAAGTGGAAAAACAAAAGTTTCTATTAAAAAAAATAATAATAATCTATTCCAATATAATATATTGTATAATATTTTATGTTTCAGAATTTTTTGTACAAACACACGTGAATACATATACAATATATTTAATAAAGTAAATGCCTTTATGTATTATCACACGGAATTAAAATACCACAGATGTCTAATGGTTTCAACGCACTACGTCAATTTGAAATTTAAGTGCACATAAATACATAATACAGTAAACTATAGCTGACAGTTTTGAGGACGAATTATTTAATCGTTCACGGTTAATCGATAGGGTTTAACCTATTTTACAAGCAACTAAATTATTGAATAATACTAAATAATAATAATTATATATGCATATATTATGTTAATGTGTCGAATAGTATTTATTGAATAATCTATTCCACAACAAAAGACGAGATTATAATACCTAGTATGTATTGTTGGAGATTTTAAATCACTCAAGTACCACAATATCATCACCGCAGTATATTATTTTATTAATATCAAATTTATTACCTAGATTATTTGGATTAATTTATAAATTAATTTTTATATATAATGTATATATAATAGTATTATTACGGTTATAACTGACTCCAGAATGTCATATATTATCATTAATGGACTATAATAATTTAATATAGTTTGACTGTTTGATATAATGACATCGATATGCTTTGGCATTGGTGGTTTCCAAATGCATAGGTAGTCTATTGTAAATTAATATGCTAATATTAATATATTATATTGATATTCTAATACTCGTGCGGTGATTATATTCGAAATTTCATATTATAGGTAATTTATTAAGTTTCTTAACCGCAATTCATAGCTTTGTACGATGTTATGTTGACATTACCTACAAAGAGTAACATTAATATTATTATAGCGAATAGAGTAGGCATTTTTACATTTATAACTATATCGATTTCCCCGTCACCACGCCCTTATGTTAAAACTATTAAATTAGAGACGCGTTGCCTTAAGTAATCGGATGCTGAAAATCAGTCGGTGTTCGATTTATATTTATAAAAAGCATTATAAACATCATCCGAGAATAAGATGATTTAAACATCCAAACAATCAACGTTTATATTATGACAAAATATTAAGTCGACAAAGATTTTATAATTTATATATTGTATATTATTTATATTTATATCATATTATATCCGTCACCTATAATTCATAATTATTCAACTAAAATGTATCTAATAAATTTGTTCTATTTTTAACTATTACCCAATCTAAGGGGTTTTTTATATTATGAAATACTGTATCTACTTTGATTAAAATTCTAAATATTATTGCATCAGTTTTACTATTATGATTCTTTTTTGAATAAGAGGTATCTACGTAGTATAAAAGTACTACTTTATTTAATTTAAGTTCAAAACCATTTTAAATTTCGAAGATAAAATAAATGCTGATCATGAAGTTTCCATGGAATAATAATCAATATATATATATATATTGAAAATAGAATATTTCAACAGTTATACTGCTGTCCGAACACTGCAATCTTCACCGGTGACAAGCGCTAAACAATGTCACTGTCTGGTCCATCGGAGTTCATCAGTGGTCATGGATGGACGTTGCGAAATCAGATCGATGTCAAAACTGTCATTCGGTACTGTGATTCCACAAGCATATCGACGCCTCTATTTTCCGGCGCTGTCATTCGAGATATATTCTTTCGTATACGACGGCCACCCTCCGTAGAAAGAATTTGGTTGCCACAAAAATAAACCCCAACGGAAACGGAAGAAGTAGGTATCGTTCTCTGACCATTTCCTTTCCACTTTTGACCTTCTCGCTTTGTTTTATCCAAGTGTATCTAGCTACCTGTCTATCAGGACCGTTATCCACACTACGTCAGCTGTGGCGACCTAGCTCAACACTTTTGCCGGCACTGTCAATGTCTATCACTGTCTATCGCCGCAGGTGCAGGCGTGTCATGGCGCACCAATCGCGTGCTCACGTCAGTCGCACGGGCGATGTCCGCAGTGAGAACTTTATAGGTAGGTAGTTCACAAATTACTTTTCTTTGTATTCATCCTCTAAACAGTCTAAACGATTATTTTCTTAATATAATAAACTAATATAATCATTATGTGAAATAATTCAATTTTTACCGTATCCTTAGTTAAATACTTACAGACCATTATGAGAAATCATTTTAATGAGTCCAAACAAATTTTCGAAATTCTACAACTATTACGTGCCTACGTATATACCATTACATTAATTAAAATCGATTTTTTTTTATGACCGATGTTTCTAAAAGCCCAGTTATTCAGAATTTTTTTTTTTTATCTATTTACCGAGAAAATAAAATAATTTATTTCATCCTTTATATTTTAACTTTTATTAATTATATAATATTATACATTGAAAATTAATACAAATAATAAATGTATGGAAAAAAAATTGTATTGCACTTGTCAATTATTATAAAATACTAGATTTATATGAAATAAACAGCGATACATAATATATAACCAACAACTGAACATAATCTTGTTGTATGAAAATGATTTTATTCAATGTATTATTTAGTTTGTAAATACCTTTAAACAATTATATATTTAAATTATATTATATTAATTATTTATTATATTTTTTTTTTTTTTTTTTACTATGTTGTCTTTTACGAAAATATTTAGTATTACAAAAATAGTATTTGATGAATATAATAACACTTGTCAAACATATGAAAATAAGAGTTTTAAACTAATTTTAAAAACGTGGTGATAGTGTTTCGATAATCGTTGACGAAGCTTAGTTGCCAGCTTTCAGAGAATTACTAAATGTGGTTTTTGTGCTCCATTGACTCAAATCGTCGACTTAAAATTGAATAATAAACCACACTTTGTTAAAAGCTTGAATATTTAGGGAATACTCATGGAGTTTAAACCCTTTTTCTCCTACGTATATGCATATACTATAATAACAAAAGTTTTACATTTTAATAAAATTGTATTACAATAAGTAAAATAATATGTAAATGTTATAATCAAAAGGATTATATTAGATTACTATAGTATTTTACAATAACTTTCAGTGAAACAATTGAACCGAAAACATACAAAAAGGAACTTGTGACCTTGTTTTACTCGATGAATAATAAGTTTTACAGAGGTTCAGAGGAAAAAAGTAACTCTTAAAAATATGTATTTGAACACGACATGTCAATTTATCGTAAAATTGTACGATAACATCGACTACTTTTATATAAATAATTTTAAGTTCTATATAATGTATAATGTTTCATAAAAATCTAAAATAGTATGTTCTTCAATCTTATTGAAACTTTATGATTAATATCATATCCAAATATATATCCAAAAATATGAATGGAGTTATACAATTATATTCTTCGATTGATATAATTTTTTTACAAAAGGATTTGAAAAAAGTATTACTTATACTTAAAAATATTATTTTGTTTTTAATTAACACATATATAATAGTTGCTAATATGTATAAGTTCGTAAAATATAGATTCGTGACTATAAAAATTATTGTTAATTTAGTGCATAAATTGAGTAATCTATAATCTACTTGTAAATCATAATCTAGTAGTCAATTAAATACTATTCAGTTAAATTTTACATACGTATTTATTTGATTTAAATAACAATTATTCCAAAATATTTGTACCCAATATATTTTGATACTTCTGTATTGGAAGGTTCTTATACTAGTAAAAAATGTTTAACGTGCACAGTAATAGAACTGATTTGTTCAAAAACTATAAATATTTTTATAATTTGTCGAAACAAATCCATCTATATGGAACTCATATATTTTTATACAAAATATATCATTTATATTTTATAACCTAATTATATGAACTAAACTTATAGTATCTTACTCATTAAACATTATATATATTTTAAATATTATTTTATATTTGTTTTTAGTACCTAACGAAAACTTTTTGTTTTATAATTTGGTATTTAATATGTATAGTATATTATATATATATTGGCTGTCAATAAAATTCAATAATGTTCATTAACAATTTTCAACAATGACTGTAGTTTAAACCATCATCGTTTTTTCTATAGTAAGTTGATAATATAGATGCTTTAATTGTCTAATAAATAATCACAATATATCAAGTCACTCGTTTGTACCAAAGTGTATGAATTGAGGCGAGTAGGTACTTAACCTAATACTAGTATTCTTAGATGCATTGTCATGTTGTAATCTATCTATACATCTATGTATAAACTGTATTTATGGTACAATAAAAACTGATAAATAGACTATACTTCTAAATAATTAATAATATATAATGGTGTTCTCTATTAATAGATTTTATTAGAAAAAAATGTTTTAAGTACTAGCATATATTTGTATTAGCTTGTTTAGATTTTTAATTTTTAAATAATTTAGATATTTTTTAGTAAGTCTATATTTATCCCACAGATGCCAATACGGTATTAAAATATTTTATTACTTTTTAAGATGTTTATATAATAAAATGCATCGGATGAACAAAAATCCCACAAAACATTTGTTCTTCATTACAAGTGTTATTGCTTATTGGGATATGTCTCAAACGCTATGGATAAACAGTATGTGCGTAGGCTATGGTATAAATATTATTATTAAATTTAAACTTTGGTGATATGGATTTATTGTGAAACATTTTACACGATTTAAGACTATTGCAATAATAAAACCACACAATTGTTAGATAGCTTAAGATTATAGGAAAGGTACATTAGGGAAAAGTGGCAACATATTATAACTTATAAAGACATATTTCATTAATAAATATGTTAAACATTATCTACAAAAAAAAAAAAAAAATCAAATCAAATCAAAGTTTACAAATATAAATATAAAAATTAAATTATAATAAAAAATAATATTATGTTTCATTTTTGAATGTGTACGTATAAAAATATAAACGATATGGTTTTAATGAATTTAATTTTAAAATGTATTTATGGTAAAAATAATTAGTATTTAAAACTATTAACTACTTTAAACATCATATAGGTACCTATTCCAAAAAGTTTATTTTTGCAAGTAAGCAAATTGTATTACAATAAAAATGTGTTGTATTTTTATTGAATTCGTAGTATGAAGTAGGGACCTATGGTTTAAAAATATGAATTTAATTATGTGTTTTATTTTAATATTTATTACTTATGTATGGTTTTTATATCGCTTAGAATTTTTACAATCTATAATAATTATTATTGTAATGGGTAAATATTAGTTTGATAAAAACCAGAGGTGAAAAAGAAAACGTTTATAAACGTGCAATGTAACAGTTTATATCTATTTAAATTTAACGTATAATACAACATAATTTAATACGTACAGATGTCCTATACTACTAAAATCCATTTAAATATCTTCAAATAGACAATACTAAATTATTGAAACATATAAATAATACATAATAATTACTGCATAATATTTGTTAATGTCAACAAAACTGTAATTATATAGTATGTACAAAGTATTATGCCTTCAGAAGTATTTTCAAAATGCAATGTAATAGTTCATTCACTAGTCTTATGAAATACTCAATGGTATTGGTATCGTATACAATGTATGTGTCAATGGATACAGACAAATGGACACATAAGATATATTATTATTAAATGTTTATGTAAAGTTTAATTTAAATTAATATAGTTACAGCATAGTTTATATTAGTTTCTTTCAAAGCATAATAATTATTGCACTTTTTTGAATGGTTAATTGTTCAGACGTTTGTATTCATTTTTTTTATACTTTCAAGTATACTTTATATTGTATTGAAATAAAAAAAAATAAAAAAATAATATATAATAAAAATCTATTTATTTTTTCTATTTTATATTCTACACCTACTAAAACATAATTTCAACATGGTAGATTATTGATCTAACATCAAATACATATTATATAAATGCATAGTACTGTTATTTATATATTGCATTTTAGATGGTTTATTTTCTAGTATTTGACATGCTATCACGCACAAAATTACTGATCCTCAAACAAATCAACAAACTTTAATAAGATTTTCAATTCCACTAACAAGGATAATTTATATAACTTATATACCTGTATGATTAAACAACAATTGAAACATCATTAAAGTCATTAATTTCCTTTTTCATAAATACTTTATATTATAATGAATCAAAAAAATGTTGTGTTGTGATGATTTGAAAACATTTTTCTAGTCACGTCTTGTTTATAAATGTTAATAATGTTTTAATATTTATAAATTAATAATAAATATGTCGTTGAACAGCGTCATAAAAGTGTATTTTTAAAAACCATGAAATTATTTAATTTTAACTTTACGTTAATAACATAGCAAAAGATTGGCCATCAATTTCAAATTGTCTAGTGCAAAAATTCCGGAAAAGTAGTATTGTGATGATATTGTAATATAATTAAAATAAAACGAATTAAGTGTTTCCAGTGCAACACATTGATTCATATTATGTACATTAATATATATGGTCCAGCCATGGTTTATGTCTGTTTTGAAATTGAAGAAATTAGCAAAAGTTAATATTTGTTTTGATAGTTAAGGACTTTGCTTTGTTGGCTTTTCGTATAAATATTGTGTATTTGTTTAAAATGTTAATATACAAAATATTTGAAATTATCTCCGTTAAGTTTATGAATGGAATTTAAATTATTATATAATGTAGAATCTAACATAAATAAATGCATTTAAACATAAAATACATGTAAATGATTTAAATATAATGCGTAAATCAATATAGAAATTTTCTTAACATTCGCGGTAAAATTAAATCATTCAATTATCAATTGGATTAATTGATTTTTATTCGAATATTGGTGTGCAATCCATATAATAGTTATTTTTTTTCTTTAAGGATATTATAGTTTTATTCTAGTCACGATGTTCTAAACCATAATATTCAGGTTAAAATAAAATGGGTCTTATATAACTGTAATGCCATACCTCACACATAGCCACTAGTGACCGGAAACGACTACCTATAACACCGGTGGCGCTAGACAGAAATCAATTTCGACCGGGCAAGCCGGTTCGAGACCACTTTGGTATTCTTCTTCTCCTATAACAGTTATAGGAAAAACTCCAGAACATCGATTGCTTGAAGTAGATTAATAGTTCTGTGATAATGGGATAATATTGGGATCATTCATTGTGACGTCCACCTGTGCGTTTCTGTGTGTGGTATGATAAAAGATTTAAACTTTAAATTACGACTAACACAATGTGTGAATCAGATTTATGTACTCAAGAGTTGAGATTTATGCTGGTTAATGTTTAACACATAACCGTATTTATTACAATGAATGCATCGAGAATATTTTTAACAGCGAGCATCTTAAATGATA
Organism: Aphis gossypii; assembly: GCF_020184175.1. Taxonomy (NCBI): domain Eukaryota; kingdom Metazoa; phylum Arthropoda; class Insecta; order Hemiptera; family Aphididae; genus Aphis; species Aphis gossypii. The sequence goes on along the minus strand of NC_065531.1, from coordinate 12,541,086 downwards.
CAAGTGTGTAATAAAAATTGTCTGAGAGGAATAATATAGAAATATATGCGATTTTATTTACTAGAAATATACATATTGGTTATATTATGCTGTTCAACAAACTATATACTAATAATCTAAAATAGTTATACAAAATCTATAATATTATAATATTTTTCGTCAAATAATTTAGTTTAATATTTTTAGATTATACTCATTAAATACTAAGATTAGTTAATAGTTAATATTATACCTGATGTATGAAAGTTAAACGTGTTAATTTAATATGTCACCTTTAAAGTTAATAAGATACATCGATATTGCATGTATCAATATTAATTGGTAAGCTACCAAAACTTTTAGAGTAACAAAATATAATTTGAGGGAGAAGAAAATCATCTTTAAATTGATCAGCAGCCATAAATTCCATTAGATTTTGGATTAAAACAAATCCCTATAGACATACTAGATTAGTGAAATTTGGCGACGATCCATTCCACTAAGTTGTCAACGTCAAAACACATTTCATCGCAGTTTAATTATAAGAATTTTATATTAGTCTGTTATGTACAAAGCGCACACTGTGGTGTTCGAAAATACGTACATGTGATCAGCCACATTATCTTATATATATATATATACTCAGTCAATGAAAAACGTTAAAAAAGATTCGTGTTCAATTGGCTATTGGCCAAATCTAACATTAATTGTGTTTTTTTTACTAAATTACAAATGTTTTGTTTACCACCAAAGTTGTAGATTTATAATTAATTTTAATTGTTTCTAAACTACTAATTGTGTGTGTGAAAGAGAGAGAGAGAGTGAACAACTTTTATTTAAGAAAACAAAAACTTCCTGTATTACGGCAGTCCTAATGACAAATAATTAAATTTTGTTTAGTCACTTAATATTATAATAGCTGTATAAAGACTTTCATAGATTATAATTTTAAATTTTAAATTTTAAACTAAAAATAGAATGATTATTAATAAGCTTTACTTTTAAATACACATATTTTTTTAAGGACTACAAATTAATTATGTATGGTGTATGTTTAAAACTTTATTAAATTCAAAAATATTGAAGATTAAGTTTGTGAACTCTTATAATTGTCCTATAACATGCCATTAGGCTGATAAAACGTTTAACCCTGATAGGGTTACCTTATATCACGCATATAAAATTAATTATCATAATTTATTGTAACACGTACTCAAAAATGTCGACCGGATACATAATTTAATCGCAGTTGTACAATTAAATATATTTTATACGTTGATGAATAAATTAACAGTTTATATTATTATTATTTTTATTATTGTTGGTTCAAATTCGAATACCATACTAACATTTTAAATAAAAAATTCAAAAAAAAAAAATCACAGAACTGTATACAATACTAATGAGTAATTACTAGACTTTTCTTATTTCTAAATAATATGATACAAGGATCTATGGAATAAAATAAATCCCGTGAAACATTAAATTGTTAGTCATTAGATATTTAAGTCATAAAGTTGGAAAAATTAATATTTTAAATTAATAAGTATTTTGATGTTATTAAAATACAAGTATAATCGATTATTCTCGGGGTGGACGAATAAATAACTAAATGTATTAGTGATATTAAAGTCTAAAATTGAAAAGTAATAATTTAATTATAATTTATTTTCAGTTATTCAAAATACATCATGGAATAATGTAGACTACATAGGTATTAATATTAAGATATTGAGATTCATTTATTTTTCACTTATAATTTTTATAATTATTGTACATGAAAAATAATATACTCGTTTTTAAATAAGTTTATTGTTAAAATTGAATTTATATTAAAATATCATCATCATACGTTAGGTTAACAGTGTAAATCGTGACAAAATGAAAGATAATATTAATTAATATTTTTTTTTTTTATTGGAAAATATATTTGAAGTAATATTTGAAGTACTAAAATAAAATATACATTAAAATTTACATTTGTAGAAACAAAACTATTAGTTATATAATAATGAACGCAAGTTATACCAAATTATAGTTTAAATAAAATTTTTAATTCATAATGATATATATGGATTATCGAAGTATAGGTACCTCAGTATTGTCAAAGTTAATTTAGGTTTTTCCCAAACTTCTCCTATCGCTCATCTCACATTTCAACGTCATACACAAGCATAAATGTTTGTGTGTGTATATATATATATATATAGTTGTCATGACTGCACTTAATTAAAACTACTTCTTTTGCCGTAAATTAACGTTCCAAGTTTCCAGTCAAAATGTTTGCACACAACACAACCACGATTTTCGTTATATTATGCTTAATTAAGTTTACAGACTCAATAATTGATACAAATTTAAAAGTACGGATAAATTAGTAATAAAGATATTTAATAAATAAGTCGATTCCTGAATTGATACAAATTGAGTTATATTAACAAAAGCCAATAATACACAATATTATTCAAATAGAGTATATTATATTGTCAAAAAAAAAAAAAAAAAATATGATAAAATTATTTATCTTACAACGGAACATCGAAAATAATTTTATATAGTGTGTAGTAATAAGTATTACGTATAGATTAGTAACATAATATAATGACTTATAATATTTGTTATTTAGCAATATGATAATATTATTAGTGTATTATAATAAACATTACTATACATAAATCACATTAAAACATGTTTTTCAATTGTTATATTTATAAACATTATTCATATTATCCTATTATTTTTTTGTACATAATTTTTCAAAATTTATATTAGAACTTTAAAAACATTTTTTGTTTTACATAATCACATATATTTGAGATATTATAAGATGTCGATGAATACTTTCAATGCAAGCAAATCTATCAAGGGATTCTACCCAGTCCTTTGGGAATAAATGTCCTAGATTCAAATAAAACATTTTAAAATATTGATTATGGATCTGAGGTTAGTTATAAAATAATTTGTTTTTTACTATTTATTTTTATCTATAAATCGTATACAAGCTTGATTCACTAAAACACTTTTTAAAGAGTGAAAAAATATTGTTAATTCTTTTGAGAACTTAAAATGGATGCCAAATAATGTTCTACGGCATGAAAGTATTTTCATGCCTATTTTTTATAATTTGAATATTTTGCTTTATTTACTTTTAAACTTTCAAAGTTTTGAAGTTTAACCACCAGACAGTTGTCCTACTATAAAATTCTCTCATATTTATAATTTAATTTTTAAAATTTGTAAGACATTATTAGTATTAGGCTATTTATGAACCATTATAATTTATGTAATTTAAATAGTATATAATATTGAAGAAAAAATATTATATTAAGATGTTTTATGGATTTAAAAAATTAATTTATTAAAATATTTGTCATTACATATAAAATGTGAAACTAATTTATAACTAAATCCTTATGAAGGTAGTATTAAAAACGTAAGTATTTAATCATATATATTATATACATACACTAGTACATTACACATTATACAATATAGAAACTAGGTAGACACATTGTTTATGTATATATATAATAGACTATGTTAGAATTTTATTTTAAACAAATACTACTACCTATATTCATAATCTATAGAAGGTCATACATTTCGATTTTGATCAGTTAAGCACCCCCCCCCTCAAAAGACTATTCTTGCAAATATGCTATGGGTCAACTTGTGAAGGGAGAGGTGTTTCAAATGTCTAGATATCACTTTGAACTATTTTTATAGAAATTTAATTGAATTTGAAATTCTCAGAAATTGGGTGAACCCCAATTCTGTATATTCTGTAAAAGGTAGTGAGCTATTGCTAATACATATCGCAGTTTTTGTCACTTGATTTATAAAAAAAATTGTGTTTGCAGTTAATGTAGTTATTAGGTGGGTTAGATTTATCAGGGTAAAAATTAAAAACATAATATTGCTATTAGAGAAGTATATATCGTTCAAAATTAAACGTCAATAAAAAATTAAATATTATTATTATAACTATTAATTTGAATAATTTAAAGTAGGTAAATCTGCCACCAAAGGTAAGAAAAATTTTTTTATTTCATTCAATAAAATTATATCCCTGCGCATAAAATATGCATTGGTAGTTAATTTACTTTCAATTATAAATGGGAATTTTACCGTAAAAATGTATCGGTAAATCGTATTTAATTTTTTTTATAGGTAATAGTGTATAATATTTTCATCACTAATAAGCTAACCATTTTACTTCACCTTATCCTTATGCACGTTTAAATATATACGAGTATCATTTATAATTTATGTCAATTTGAAATTATTTGAGCTAAGGTATAAACATCAAACATGAACTTATTATAATACAATTATACCTATTTTTATTATTATTTATTATACAGACTCCGACAGTGATTATAATATAATTTTACTAGTTATTTATTTAAAGTGTGATTCATAAGACTCATCGTCATTTTAACCAGATTCAACCAGATCATCTATATTACAATATTCTTCTTCTATGTTTGCTATCGTCTTCATCTACAATCACATCTATAAATTATTATATAAATAATGTTAGTTATACCATATACGTATTATACAGTAATCGGTTGATAGATACACTATATTTCGTGAATTCGTCAAACGTTGAGAATGTTGATGGTTTTAATAAAAATAAAACCCTGATTTTACAAATATTATATACATAAGTATATTCAACATATCGATATCGTAGAAATTGTAGATATACTAGTAGAAGTGGAAGGATCTAGGACAATTATTTGTAGTTGTTTCATCGTGGCCGTTTCGATATGGTCATTAAATATTTTCAAATAATATAATGATAAAAGTTAAAATATAATAATAGATTTTTAGTATATTTCATCTTATTCATAATTTTCAAATAATAAATAAATTAATAAAAATAATCAATAATCATTAATCATAGTAGTGAAATATTTTATGCTTTACCTTTCAAATATGAAATTTAGTCTCTACTGTCATATTGTTATACTATTTAGAAAAAAAATATGTCTAAATAGATAGGAAAATTAAAAAAAAAAGTTTAGTGGGTTTTTTCTTGCTAAATTTTTCCTTGTTCACTGAGAATAAAAATAATCATGTCTAGATTGAAACTTTTTTTAGACAATTAACAAAAGCCTAGATTGGTGGATGACATACTCCCATTCCAAAATTAAGTCATCTATTCGCAGCTTCTGCGTTATTATTAGTACTGTCTTGAGAATTCAAAACTCTATTATGTATTCTATTATTTTACCTACTGTCTTACTAATCTACTGCAAGTCGTGTGGCTAAATGAGAACTAATTAAAATGTTATTACCACAATTGTGATGTCGATCGTCATCAATGGGCCATGGGCGGCGATGAATAGGTTTTAAGATAAAATAAATAAAATAAAAGATATGTTAAATCCAATAATATCAATAATAATTTAACATAATAATATAACATCATTATACAGATGAATTTTAAGTCATTTGAGTGTATACATAATTTTTCGATAACTGTAAAAATGTTCTTATGGTGAAACGGCTCAGGGAGAAATGTCCTTCCGGCGAAATGGCCACGTCTTATTTCGGAAGTGAAAAGGATGTATTCAAAAATGTTAACACATTTATTCTAGTATTATCTTAATTTAGATTTATAATAATATTAAGTTACGTGTCTACCTTTAGTTATGAACCAAATATTATTAAAATAGCGTTATTGTACATAATATAAGAACAAAATGTGAAATGAGAAGCCAACCAATTTTATGAACGGTAAAAATAGTTTATCGAGTAAAAAGATGTCGGCAAAATTTACATAAGTTTACCTTATCGGTAAAATTTTTCAATCTCCCATTTCTACTTACAATATAGTTTAGCAACAAAAATTTTAGTTCTGGAGAATTTCTCCATGTATTTATCATTTATAATAAATAAACAATTTGAAATAAAATTCAAGAAATGTAAACAATTTAATTTGAAATTAAAGATATTTACCACAATATGTCAAAATGAATAACTTATAATAATATAACACTATTTAGTATCATATAATTTGATATAATGGATCGCTTTGAAGTTTCATAAATATTATTTTCTAATGTTATAAATTATAATCACCACACTTAATTTTAATAACAATATGTTATTATAAAAATTAAGTGAACGCAAGAAATTGTTTTAAGTTTTAAGAAGATAGTTAAGTATTACGTACATTAAAAATACGATTATAAATAATTTAATAACATTTAATAAATATTTAAAAATATTTAAATGTTTCTCTTTAATAATAGTATAATACTATAATATGTACTATCTATATTATTATTTCAATTGAGCTTTTATAGTAATTATTAATATTAATAATCATTTAACAATAAGTACGAATTTATAACGATACATATTATTTAGACTTGATCTTAAAATAGAGATGTTAAAATGCATTTATCTAAAAATCTATATTTATAAGATACGCTGTCGAAAATAAAATTTAAGTAGGTATTCTATTCTTACTACCAACGTCATACAGCTATAGATTTTTATTTGCAAACGGTACGATATATACTATAAAAATGATTTAAATATTGAATAGTGTTGGAGTATAAATCCATCAATTAATAGTATGAAGACAATATGATAATAAAGATCAGATAGCGTGGTGAAAACATTCTGTGATGTCAGTGACCTAGACGTTTAGGCAGTTTATTTTTGATTTTCTAGAATGGTGCGGTACTACTGAATAATTTTTTAAGATTATAATTTCTATATACCGCGACCGTTTAGTAAATTTAAATTTGATGATTTAAGTATATAGTGTTAGGAAAGTAGTTTCGTTGGGTATTAACACAGTTAAGTTAATTGCCTTCATATCCAAGCTACCCTTAAAATAGAAGCTGACAGATTTTTCATGATAAAAATAAAATACGGTTTTGAATTTTACGAGTATTATACTAAATATTATTTACTAATGCTCTAACGCATACTATGTATTATACGACGAATACTAATTACAGTTTATGTAGTGCATACTAGTTAATTCAAATAATTTACACGTAATTTAATTGTTCATAAATAAAGATCAATAGGCATACAATTTATTTTGTTTATAGTTGATAAACAATATTGTACTATTATTCACTTTAAATAAATTATGATTTAATAATAATTAATTATTTAAAAAATATTGTCTATTAAAATTATATGAAATGGTATATTTTAGTTTAAGATCATATTACATTTTATCTTCAAATATGTTGATGTCGTTTAAACAGATAAACGGAAAAAACATAAACACATCATACACACAACATACATCTAGGTTAAGTAAAATAAAACTATTAGTTAGGCATGTGTTTACCTAAATATTTTAATAACATAAAAACAATAATATTATTATTTTTTTTTTGATAATACTCGTAAAACCAACATCAAAATTTATTTTTAATTGGATCAACTCCACCCCAAAGTATTTAACAATACTATTTTGTTTATTTTCCGGGAAATTCTGTTATACTAATAATAATACATTTTTAATGAACTCAGTTGTGTTTTAATGTTGGGTTTGTTTAACCAACGTTAAAAAAAGAATTTTTATTATTCAAATAATCAATAGCTATATGAATTACAGGTCAATCAAAATAAAGAAATAGATTACAACCATTTTTAAGAACTTAAAATGTTACCTAATCAACTAATTAAACTCAATACTAAAATATACTTTTAAATTAAAACATCGAATAAAATTTGAATTAATATATTGGATTTAGAATTTATTTTATGTTAAAAATAGTTATTTTTTATAGTAAAAATCATATCTTATTTTTTTATTTAATTTAAAATTTGAACTTTATTTTTGATGTTGTATGTATAACAGTAGAGACTTTAAAAGTTAATCGAAATGGCAAAGCTAATGAAAATTATTTTTAACTAACAGTTACTTCTCATTAACTAAGTATAGGTTTAATTATAAGTAATTTGTACACTATACTTCTATACACATATTCATACAAAGCAAGAGTTACGATAGTCTTCAAAAATAGTTCATGAAAAAGTTAAAATTATTTTACTGATTACTGGTATTTGTTATATGAAAGTTTTACTCTATATAAACAATTTTTCCCGGCAATTATATTATATAAACCTTGTAATTAGAAATATAAAACATTAAATAGCATAGTTATTTTTAAATATAATTTATTTTTAAAGTTTTATAAATTAAATTCTACAGTATTAAAAACTTAAAAGCATTAACATTTTATTCGCCGCTTATTGATTGCAATTTGTGGTGAGTCACAGCAAATCAATTTATTTTACGAAATTAATATCAATGCACGACGTTTATTTTGATAAATTAGAGAAAAGTTTAAAATAATGTTGTTGTAACCATTGGTTTTTAATAATAGCGTAAAATTATATATAATTTAAAAGACGGTCTATCGCTCATTAGATTGACGGCGTATACAAGGTGGTTATTAAAACGTTATATAGAATTTCTGTTTTGGAATATTTAAGCATACTTACCTATATTTTAAAGTCCTAGTATAGCGATACTAACTTATATTTTTTTAAATAAGAATCTCCCTTTTCTACTGTGAACTAATAATTTACAGGCATAACATAAATAAATCATCCAACTATTGATCAAGTAAATTTGGTATTCAATGAGTTGAGTTACTAACTACGGTATCAATTTATTTTTTTCAAAGTAATATATTGTGTGATAAAAAAAAAACTTATTAATTCCTTGTACGTTTATATATTCGATGTTATTTTGGCACAATGACTTAGAGTATATTAAATAAATATCTACTATATTAAACTTTAAAAGTATGCAAGGAAATCGTTAAGATAATTATTATGTAGATTTTCATTGATTAGGTTTCCGAAAAAAAGATAGTTGATAATATTATTTATTTATCATCACTAAACTAGATAATATAAATTAAACGTCGGTACAAGCATAATATGTATATTATGTTCTTATTCTATAAATTAGGTACAATAACTTCGTTGAAATAATTAACATAAATATTATTAATATCAATATGCCATATTATGTAATAGTACATACAATTTTCTATAGTTTTTGGTAACATGTTTTGTGTAATACTTAATACACCAAACGTATTAAATGTCTCAAGTACGATCAAGATATTATATTCGATTTAATGTATACAGAACTAATTTAGGAATGAATAAATTATTTTTTATTTGAACCGGAAAATTTAAATGTTCTAATTATTCATCTGTACATTTTGGTAAACAACGCGCTAACGAGATATTACAAGCTTACAATAATATTCAAAACAAAGTTTATTTAGTAATTAATAATTAAGATAAATTAAACATCGTTTTTCTTTATAATTAAAAACGAAAGTGATTTATTTATTTTTGTAGTATTGATATGTAGAATGTACACTTATGACTTCAATTGTATTTTATAATGGTTTTAAAATACGACGTTTGATTGGAAAACAACTAAGTGGTTGTAAAACAGCGAGTTTAATGGGCAAATAATTAACATTGAAATGTTAAATAACGATATTATAGCACAACAATCAGATTGTTTTCATTGTTTAAATGCACAAAGGTATATGGAGAACAACATCAACAGTCCATTATGTGAGTAGATTAACGGTTACGTGTAAAAGGAATTAAATAATTTGTGTTAAAGTACTATTTTGTTTCGCAATTTTAAATGCTTAAATATTTTATTTTGTCGACGATATTATGATTATATATACTAGGTACATATAATATGATTTTATAATATTTAATATTAATTGTATTTAGGTACCTATATATTTTTATTTTTTGTTACTGTTCTTGATTTAGCACTAATACTAAAATATTTGATTGACTGATAATTTAATTTTTATATACGATATTTTAGACTTATTAAAATTGTTTTGTCATTAAATAGATTATTTTGATCAATATATACCTACAGCCACCAAGTGAAATAAATATAATATTTTATTTTACTGGGTTACAGTGTATAAAAGTGTTTGGAATATTTTTGACAGCAATGTTTGAATAATTCGTAATCGAATAACTCAATGTTAAAAAATGTGTGTGTACCTAGTCCCTTTGACCAGTTCTGTCCACTTAAATGTGCTGGATAAGAATTCGGATAACATTATTTGTGTTTGAATAACACGATGCGTGTGCTTCGTTCGAACATTTAAATAAAAATTTAACCGGCAGGTTTTAATAATTATGTTAAAAGATAATTTGTACTTATGTATATACAAAATGAACAACAATTATTAATTTTTTTTGAGTTTTAAGTCCAACACTGTAATATTAAACTCAAATAATATTATTTACGACTGTTTATTATTAATGACTGTTAAAAAAATTACTTTTATACAATTTTCCACAGGAGTCACAATGTTTATATATTCATCAGTTTGTAGTCTATAAATTGGTACCTACGCTCTATATTTTCTCACTCTATTACGTTTTTCCTTAAACAAAATTCATTATAATCAATTGGCAACGTCTTACCACAAAATACACACTAAAGTGTACACATGCATAAAGTTATCGATTTTGCTTGACAACTATACGGCATGGCAGCCGAGCAGGGAATGTATTTTACCTTTTGTGTGAGCCGTACATAATACATCGGTTATGGTTAATGCTAAACGAAAATGCATTTCGAATATCGAACAAACTATGAATAGACAAATGGTCTTAAGTGCCACCGCAATAATACATTACCTGCCTACTGTGCCGATAAGTACATACCCACCGACTAATATCTTTTAATATTATTATTGCCAGTCATTCCAAATGTGTAGCGTTCATATTATAATTTAATTTCATTATTAGATCGGACGAGAAAACGTTTAAGCGGTACCGCACGTAATCCAACCTATAATGCATTCATAAGATTTCGGTTGCTTATTTCAGTAGGTACCCACTATATGCAGGCGTTTCACATGTCGTATAATTTTATGTATTTTACTCTTATATCACGGGGTATTGAAAACGAAACGGACTGTCTGCGATTTACTCAAATAAGTGACAATGTTTTTCGTGTTTTTTGTTTTCCATCGATTCACTTTTACGTGCCCGGAATGCACAAACGAGGTGGGCAGTGGTTATTGTGGTTTCGTGACTTTTGCAACGTTCCACCCTCGTGTTTCCGATGCGCTTCCGTTATGTTTTTCGTGCTCGTATCACACGATACGCAATCACATGTATACCGGCAGCGGGCAGTGGTGTAAAACGCTATATAATTGCTTTTGGTTCTCCGGTAATAGCATTCGACCACTAAAAGTATTATATATCTACGATTGCATGCCCGTCTTCTCCACCGCCCGTCGCCTAAACGCGGTATCGGAATTTTATAATTGTGACGTAGTACGTTGTGCATGACGGTACGTACCATATAATATGAGGTCTCTCGATTTGTGCATTTTTCATACGTTTGGAATCCGAATTCGGTTTATTGCAAACGGTAAGGGTCACATGACATAGTCATATTATTTTTTTTAAAGATTAAACGTTCAAATTTAGATATTATAGAGTTAAGGATGTTAAAGATGAATCGAGCAAAAGGGATATTTTGTAAGAAATTATAGAACGCTAAACACGCTGCACATATATAAACGTATAATAATAAAGCAGAGACTAGCCGGATACGTTATGAATATATTTGTATTTTATGGTAATCTCAAAATATATTTCGTTATCCTACCCGTGGTTAGTCTATGTAGATTCAACTCATGAGTAAAAATAATCCTATTTGAATAATGTATCAATCATAAAATAATATTGTATTATACCAAGAAGCTGCAGTTTTCAAATAAACATTACCCATATATAATATATTATGTTATTATAATTTTAAATGATCTTCAAAATTATATCAATAAACAAAACAAAGTGGATTTGATGTTTTTGTTTGGTTCATCGAAGGTTGTTATGGTGACCTAAACATTTTGGTACTATTTTTTGTAATTCTTCATTATTATAATCAATTTGATATTTTTTTACATAAAGTATAGACAAAAAATAATACATTACACTATACATAACTCTTTTATGTTGAAATATAATAAAAACTACGATGATTTTAATTTTTATTTTAAACATCAATTATAAAAAAAAAATGTATATTATTTAATAATTTTCACGCTAGAATTTTGTATAAAAAAAAATTTCATAAAAATATAGAATACAAGTATAGAAATTTAGTACTATTATTGATGTGCAATAAACGAAAAATTAATTTTTAAATTTCCTATTAACATTGTTGACAAATAAAAAAATATAAATAAATAAACAAAATCGAGTTTTCAATAATAGCTATAGTTGCGTATTTTTTTGTTATAGGATATATTAATAATGTTAAATGAATAATGTATACCATTGCATTAAACATATTTGTAAAGAACATTTTTCTACTTTAAAATATTAATAGTTATCTCAGAAACAACGACAACCAGTATACAGTTTTAATTTTAAGTTTTGTAAACATCATGCTACTTATTGATATAACAATAATAGAAATACTAAGTTGCTTTGAAAAATTTTCAAATAATATAATCTTATTTCCTATTATATTATTATAAATTATATTGTAAAATTTGGTGCATTTTTTGATATAAAAATATAATTTAATAAATATTGATTAGGTTTGCTACAATAATAATCAAATAGGTTCATGGCTCTAAGTAGAGGTAAGTTTTTTTGCGAAATTATTATTATGTGACAAAGAAAAGTGTAGAGATTTATGATGATGAAGAGGGACTTTAAACTGGAATAAATATGGAAAGTAAATATTTTCTGACGATTGGCTTATAAATAAAACGTCTGTATTCCGTTTAGAACCATTTTTCGTCAGTGACGTTTTATCGTCAATTTATAATAAATTTATCTAAAATCACATCACGCACGGAATTACAAAAGGAAGCGAAACGAGCTACCAATGGTTCTGACAGTCTATTCAAATTTGAATTTTATGTATATCTAACTATGTATTTAATGTATTCAATATGATAATGTTTGTTATTACGTCTCAAAATACAATAAACGTTTTTATTACATGGCTTAACAGCAACTACAATACAATTATTGACGAATTAGACTAGATTCAATTGTGGCATTAATACACCCAAATACCCCACATATCGGTGTTTCTCTTACATTTACTTACTTATCATATCATAACAAAAAAATTAAAACTAAATTATTATATATTTTGAAAAAAGCTACCATTGAAATACGATATAAGTGAAAATACTAGCATGTTATATAGGTAACGTAACTTATATTATAATTACTATTCTTATACTATGCATATAATATATTAGAATAAATATTATATTGTTTGATTAATAATTTAAGTTACTGTTAATTTTTAATGGTGAAAATATATTTATTTATTTTTTTAATTTAGTAACGTCATAGATATTTCATAGCTGAATTTATTAAAACTCGTATAATATAATAATATAGGTTTATCGTGTATCGTATCTATATTAAATATTATGTTACCCAGAATAATAAAATCACTAATATTTTTACGTAAAATGTAATAAATTAAATTTAAGTATCAAGATTATTATCATTTTTAATATTTATGTTAGATATAAAAGTTAGATAATCTTTACACACATTTTAGGATAAGCCATGGTCCATGACAGATTAAAGTTTGCAGTATCGCTATTAAGATCGATTATGAATTGATTTTTAATAATATTTTGTCAGTGTTTTATAATATTTTTAAAATTAAATTTAAACTTAAGAATACTACACATATTAAAGCATGTTCAATGAAAAATAAATATATATAAATATATATATATATATATATATATGTATATATTCTTAGCGATTTTACATTTTTATATTAACTCCATTGGTACAACAATAAAATAATCGTTTTAAATAATTGTTAACTTATTGTTTTATTTACATTTTTAATAATTTTTAAAAATAAAATATTAAACAATTATATTTTAACTATAGATCAATTTACATAAATTAGGGTAGGTAATTTAATAAAACAATTCCACTACCTATAGTATTATTTTGGAAAGTTTAATACCATTCTGTTTTAAACGAATGAATTTACTGTTATTATTGTTTTTATTAGCTTAAAAATTTAATATTAACATTTTAAATTATAGTAATAATAATAATAATTTGTGAGCAATATTCCCGAATCATAAACATTTATTCCAGGGGGAAAAAATAAAATATTCTGAGTATGTATCTAGTTAGTATTTTATTAAATTTATTTTTGTTAATTTAAAATTTTGAAGAAAACGTCTTATGAGAGGCTTAATAAAATGCTCAACAACTTATACAGCAAAGCATTTAATTTATATTTAATGAATTTTAATTTCTACTCAAGAAAATTAAAATAAGATAACAATCTAATTTTTAAAAAGTAGGTACCACTCTGTTGCATAGTTGCAGTCGAATAACTCGTTATTGAATAGAATGATAATATTGTAATGGATGTGTAAAATTGGAATTCAGTAAATTATTAATGTATACGAATATTGACATTTAGTTCTGAACGGAATTAATTTATCAGCCTATATTTGTATTTACTAAGTATATTTCTATTGTTGTTATAGTAATTGTTTTTAATATCATAGGTAATACAATAGGTTCAATCAGTTTTAGTAACTGACATTAAATTTGTGATACCTAGTAACATTTATATAATATTTTATTGTTAACAATTTTGAGTCAATATCAACTTATCGTATAATTGTGTGAATTATATTGTTATAAAACTTTTTGTCACACAAAATTTAAAAAAAAAAACACAAAACAAATTCGATACTTTAAATTGCTTATTAATAGCACAAAAAGAACCAAACATTTTTAAAATCATATCATATTTAATAATTGTTATTATGGGTATTTGTTGGTGAACATTTTAAATCGTTACGATTATTTGATTGAGATTATGATAACAATTTTGAGTAAACATTCTCATTTTTTTTATTTTCTTCTCTTTTATGTTTCAAATATTTAAAAAGCATTAAACATTTTTTTTGATCTCTTAAAAATACTATCTAGATCCAATTTTCTACTAAAACCATCATTACAGTTGAACATTGAATTATAAATTGTAACTATACAACCTGCACTCATGTGTATATTATGTACACGTATACATACACATAAACAGATCATTGTAAAAATTCAATACTTGAGCTCCTCTCAGAGTTTAAAATATATTTAATTTAAATTTAAAAATGACTTATAACATTTTTTTTTTTTTTTTTTTTTTTTTTACTGGACAAAACTTTTTTTTAAGACTGATGAGTTTATTTAGAATAATATTATACAATAGTGACAGTAAAAATAATCAGATATTTCGAGCATAATATTAAAATATTGTAGTCATCGTTTTTAATAAGCTAATAATAGTACTAAGTTTGTGACGTTTTAAAAGAAATCAAAAATATTATTGCAACATTTATTTTTGTTTGAAAAGGGTTTTAATGGGTTCACACGCAGGATTAGGAACGTTGAGTACAGCGATAACGACTTACGTCATTTAGAATGAATGAAATACAATGGATACGTAGTAAAGTGTACCAAAAAATGTTTTAAATGATTTTGTGATCTTACAGCCAAGTAAACTATTTATTTGCTAGAAAACAAAACTATTAACTAATTAACTATTTTAAATCATCTAATGATAATCAAATTATATTGTATTTGGTTTTATGACATATGACACTAAATAATTCAAATGTTTTGTAACTTGTCTTAATACATTATTATTATATTCTGAAAATATATTTTTAGCATATATTAAGTTTATATTTATATAATATAAAAGTAATAATATAGATTATATTATTATTTTTTTGTACTATATTATATTGTATTATATTAAACATTCTTATACTGTTATACCTATCCAAAGTTAGCTTCAAATAAACATTACTGCTCTTTTCTTTAAAATAATCTGAGACTAAAATATTTCCATCAAATTGACTCGTTGGTTTTTATAATTTTGAGTTAGCTAATTATAGCCGTATCCTTTATATTATTATAAAATTACCGTTTTCAGACTAGTTTATAAATTGTTTAGAAATAATTTTTTGAAAGAAATTGAATTAGTTACCAAACCTTACAGTGTTATATAATATGAGATAAACTAACAAAACTTTGTTAAACAAAATATAATATTTTTATATTCGTATGTTAATAGAGAAAAAGAAAATTTGAAGAAGACTTAAATCAAATCATGGAATTTAGCTATAGAGGATAGCAACAAACAGCTCATCTGTTAAATATATTATGTAGATAATATTCGTCTTCTAGAATTAAATCAATTACCTGCTATGAAAAAGTTTATGGACGCACAATGTTACATTGTGTAATTATGAATAAAAATATGGAACATAATTTCTTAACCAAGTTATCAGTGTTATTGTATTTGTTAGTTGATGAACTTAGATCCTCAGGCGTTTTAAATCCTGTGCTTAGTATGACTAATGCTTTATGAATGAACGAAGATTTTCCATAAAAGTTTTAGTCGTCCAGGTAATTGAACGAATCATGATTTACTGACTCCGGATTACGGACCGAATTCATTGAGCATTTTTTTCGTAAAATTTAATATACATGCTCACATTTGTAAAACTTTCACGGTTTCTCCGATACAGAAACCTTATTTGGTAAGCGAATTGCTTATTTTTTTTTTTTATTCTGCTCTTTTAATAACAACATAACTTGATTGGTTTCTTTATAGAACTTTTAATTTGAACTTATCATTTTGCGGCCACCTACATAGGATTGCGACGCATTACGAATACAATGTACAAAACAATAAATATGATATCAATATTGTTGTTATTTTTTTGACGTCATAAAACATAATTATTAATATAATTTGATTGTGTCATGTTAAAAAAATATATTGACGTTGATATTCATTATCTGATTCGTATGTTACTTTGAATTTAACCCAATTCAATTAAGGTATATACTGTACATACTTTAATAAATATAAAACAAAATTATATTAAATATAATAGTATCATATACAAAATGTAAAGAACACATATATACCCTTCACCGATAATACGAGTATGTCGTGAAACTAATAAAAAATAATGTAGTTTTTAATTACCATATTATAGCACATCAGATATAATATATTATTTGGATTTTTTTATAAATAAAAAATTTACCTTTACGTCTAGTTTCGATTTTAATAATACATTTGGGACAAATAAATATAACCTCATATGATTGAAAAAATATATCGCATGAACAATAAATAAATGGATAACAATAATTGCGTATCCTTCAACTCACGTACCTAGTCACATCATCGTGATTTCGTGACATATTATACACGTGCTAAAAAGCCGTCGTATGTATCTACATATTTTATGACTAGCTGTTGCCAATAGCCAATCACTAATTCATTGGTGTATTGATGTGTACAGTATTTATTTATCAATTACCGGACCTAACCTAACCTAACCTAACCTAACCTAATTTAACGTAACTTAAAGATATAATCCTCTTCTAAGTTTTCCGAAATTCAGAATTTATTTAAATACTTGGAATCATTTGTTAAATCATCTAACAAAAAAGCATTAAAAAATAAGTTTCTATGGTACAGGGAAGGGTGGGATATAGAAAACAATGCAAAGAGATTTTGAGTAAAATGATCAGTTGGGATGCATAAAAATAATAACAGAGAAAAAAAATGTCGTATATTGAACAAAATTACGGAAATAACACGGGAGCTTTTTTTAATAAGATGAAAATAAATTGCTTCGAGGATGAAGTATTTTACGGCATTATAATTTATAGCATACAGCTTTATGATATTATTATTGTGGTTATATTATTATAGAGGTAGGTCTTTCAAAAACGTATGTGGTCTAGCATTTGTAGATTTACATAGTATTATTATTATTTATGTAGAGTAGTCTTCAGATAATTTGTTTTGAAATGATTATTGTAATTATGTTGTTATTAGTTGTAATAAGTAAGTATGAAGTTAATAATGTATTATATGTACCTATATTGTATATACCATACATAATATTATATATTAACATTATTCTCAATATATATTTATATTTTAAATAAAAATGTTCATTGATTGCTTTATATGTACCTTTTAATAGTGTTTAGATATGTATTATTTTAATTTATTGAATGACTATTGCCAAGAAAAAACTAATTGAAGCGCAAAATATTTTATTCATTAGCTAGAAACGCAAACTTTGATGAGAAAATACTATTAAAAAGATTTATATGGTAAATATAAAATATTTTCCAGAAACCTTTTTTTTATAACTTAAAATACCAATTAAACCATATAAAAAAATAAAAATATCATTCCTAATAAATGTTTTAAACAATATTAGTCAGTCACAAAATATATATTGTGCATTCAAAACACTCGTAGAAAAATAGTATTTTCTTTTAAATCACACTATGATAGGTAGTTCAATACTATTTTGCTTGTTTTTAAATAAAATAAGAAAATTATGCATATTGTGAGAATAAAACGACATTTTTATTTTATTAAATTTATAATCGAGTTGTAATATGGTACCTATATAGATGTGGCATTTAGGTACTCTTATTTTAGCTACAATATAAATTAAATAAACTAATTTAGTTCGACATTAGACGTAAATAACGTATGTGTTGATAATACAATTGACGTTTCCCACCGAAGTGTTTAAAAATATTTGAAGTAACCGTTTGAAAAAAATAAAAATAATAAATACCCTAAATAGAGGAAAAGTACATCTTTGATAACTCATTTATCATAATAAAGTTACGTTTAAGAGGATCGCACGTACCACAAGCGATGGGAATCGACAGGGAACATACAGATTAAAAGATCCGCGAGTGAGGATAAAGTATACTTATATGGTAATTGGTAATAACAATAATAATAATAATAAAAAGTAATAAAAAATCGGTGGAAAAGTTTCGTTGTTTACGAATAATTTCGTTTGTTGTTTTCATTAAACGCGGTGGGCGGGCAATAGGTAATAACAACAATAATAAATTAACAACAAAAATACCTATCAAAATCGTAAATAAATAAATAAATAAATACGACGTTACGAGCAAAATTTCACAATATTATAAAACAAAAACAATCGACAATAATTATAATAATATTATTAATTGATCCGGGGATTACTAAAGTAAAATAAAAAATAATAATTACCTAGACAGCCCCCCCCAAAAAAAAAAAAAAAAAAATATAACAACTAATAATAAAAATAAATAATAATAATATACCGTTTTCGAGGTACACACGATTACCTGGGTATCCTATCGTAGCTGTCCCAACTCGTCAAACAGTTGTATGAACTGTAGTTGGACGAACCCATGTGGCGTCCGTCCTGTTCCCATTTCACGCACTGTGCGCCACGTTTCGCCAGCGAACCGCCCGAGTCGCGCGCCGCAGCCGGTCGCGCCAGCGTCAGCATGACGTCACGCGGTCGGCGTCGCGCGCGAACGTTACGCCGCTACCGGTCGTCGTGGGTCACGTTCTACCTATGCGCAGACTGCCCGCGGCGACATCAGCCCCCTCTCGCCGACATCAACCGCTTGTGTCCTTCCACCCCTCGATCGCCACTACACACCCACACAACCGAAAACTATTCGACAAATGTTCGTACACAATATTGTCCGCGAGTATATATTATATATTATACTTATATATATATACATACGAGTGTGTGTATATACTCAACCCGAACTCGCGCCCTCCGCCGACACTGTGACACATTCGTGTGGCGTACAATTTTTTGTCCACTTGTCTCGCGACGAAAACTCGGCGAGAAAAAAATTAAACGAGATTGAGAGTTTGCAACGTCGTCGTGATGGACGGGGAGGACGTCGTAAGTGTGTATTGTAAATGTGTCCGGTTGAAAGTTCAAAACAGATAGGCGAAATTCACTTTGCCGTTCCGCGTACCGACCGAGAGCGATGTTTTGGACGTTAATTTTGTTTCTTCTTTCTCGGACACGACACCCTCGGTAAATATTTGTAAATAAAATAAAAATATAGGAGAATCCGAGTAAAATGAACGGATATTATAGTGTACATAATCGTGGAAGATTTCGTCTACGACATCGTTGAATATTAGAAAATGGTTTTTTCGCCGAAACGTACGTTTCGAACAAGAACACGTTTATTACCGATCAAATTAACCTATTATTTTTGTAAACGTGTCTATGATGATCTTTGTGATGATTTATGTGATCTTTAACACGTTTGTGTTTTCCACGAGCTTTTAAATAACTGATTCCAAGATATCATGGCATTTATTTTTAATCGCTTTAATAATCTATAGTATTCGAGTGAAAAAATAGAAATCCGTTTTGAAATCAAAACAATTCGACAGTTTTCGGCAAACTCACTTGTTTCCGTTTCTTCGGCGTTGTTTTGACGGTTTTTTTGATTTCCTTTCCGCTTAAAAACACCGAGTAAAAATCACCTTTATAAATATTAAATACCAAATACTTTGCTTTATTTTCATTATATCATTGACTTACACAGAGTGAACCTTTTTGAGCTTTTTTACTATCCCAAAAACTCTATGTAACCGAAACAAATATAATAAAATCACTCACCATTTTTATAGATTGTACAGTTTTAAAAATAATGTATTTTCGATAAATTTCACAATAATATTCGCTTTGGTCGTAGAATATAATCGGTTGCTACTTAATATTCCTAACGAACTTACGAACTACACACAAATCGATCTACAGAACTGGGTCGTTGGAAACATTATAAATGTATAACACAAAATAAACGTTTTTTAGTTATTATTAATTCACGACTACTTGGAGCTGCAACCTGCATTTCAGCTGATTAAATTATATTTTGAAACGAACTAAAACTCTAGCTGGAATTGATTAAAACGTTTTATAATGTATAACTTTTATTGGAGGCTTTTTGATTTAAATGGGTTTTGAAGCTGAATAATCAAAAACTAGGTGACGCTAATGAAATAATATATGCGTGTAAACAAACAAGAGTTATAATACAAATAATTAATCAGGTACGAGTACGACATATCGGTCAACATAAATGAAACATCTTGCATTGTGCCTGCGGGTTAATTGTATATTAATTTTGTTATCATATTTTATGATGAGGTAGCAAAAATATATTACCTACATTATATAGTTGTTTAGTGATCTACGTCATTACGATATGCATAAAATGTTTAATTATCGTGTGTAATATATTACCTGCAGGTGCTTAAAGGTTTTTTCCAGAGGAATAAACAAATTTAATAAAACAGTTAAATCTACGCCAAACATCACGGACTTGTAATTTCCATATTTTTCTAATAACTCAAACAATGGTGGGGTGCCTACAAGTTTTCGTAATAATTGGAATAAAGATTTATCTAATTTTTTTTTGGCTTCTTAAACTTGTGAGTTATAAGCTGTTTTTTAGTTTTGGTTATTACAATAAATTTCATGCGGGGTAGAATTTACATAAGAGATAAATCAATCTATGTTCAATTTAATTGCCATTAAAAAACTCGAACATCGTTAGGAAAATGTTTAAATTCGGTCCGTTGAGTTATCATATTTATTTTTATACTTAGGTATAAAAATATCTGTTCTGATTTACATACAAGAATTATGTATTACAGTGCACATTCATACAATTTTACAATTTTATTATTAATTATATTGATTATTGACATATAATAATTCGAATGTTTTATTTTTTAAATTAAATTATATAAACACAATTATAATCAATTCAAAATATCAAAAGTTTAACTATGCAGTGTTAATACTTTTATGACGAACAAAAATATTCAAAGATATTTTAATTCATTATTTTAATAAATACAATCATACCTATAATATTTTAAGTTAATTTATTACTATGTTTTATTAAAATAAAGTGTACATTTTTAATTCTTACTGAAGTCAATTATAAATATTATATTATGACACATAACATTTATTTTTCTATGTATCTTTTGAAACTAACCTTATAATTTAATTTGTAACTTACAAATATTAAGTTGTGTTGAAAGCTGCACATCAAAAACTTATACTATGGAAAGTTTCATTCTCTTAAAGTCTATTTAAGTTTAGATTACTTACTTAGGTATTTTTTATAAATAAAAAAAAAGAATGTCAATTTAAAAAAGATAAATAAATAAAATGCATAGTTTGGATAACATTAAGTTTGATAATATACTAAATTCCGGTACATAGAGTCACTAACAATTATATTATTATCGATTTATAAAAGTTGCATATTCAATTTTTATACAATATACTTCATAGATTTTTATTATAATAAAATAATATTGAAATACATATTTCAAAAAAATATTTTGCTGATAAAGAAGACATGTTGTTTTATGTAGTTTCAACTATTTATACTTTTATATTCGTGTTTATTGATTATTATTTAAAGAGGGTGGGATCAGATTATTTAAGGTCTAGAACAACTTAGCTAATTTATAGGTCTACAAAACTAAGTAGTATAGTTTAAAACGACAGCATATATATTATTATATATTAAAGTTATTGTAATATGGTTACATTGACCTATTAAGTCTTAAACTTAACCATTGTTATGCATTCATTTTAAACAAATACATTAAGCGCAGTGCTAACAAAAGATATAAATTATTAATTGTTATGACTACTAAATAGTAAGCCTATTGCAAATAAATGAATATTACCTATTGAACATTACATATTATTTAGCTTACTTAGTCATTGAGTATCACATTGATATATTGTTTTCAATTTTAAAGTAATACAAATATTATATTTTCTTAAACTACACATGCATATAGTTTGATGACGATGTGAGTACTTACTCAATCTATTTAATTGTCTACAAAGGTGTAATATTCTAATTTAGATAAATTATTATATTTAAATAGTACATAGATACTACTCACATAATAATGGAAACAATAAAATATCATGAATTTATCAACGATAATCATTATTAGTTATAATAACAATAATAAGTAATGTCATTACAATTTTGTAATTCAAATGTTTATTTTTAGTTACCTTTCAACAAAAAAATATATTTTTATTTTTATTATTGTATATTATTATGTTCATTATTCAGATTTTTATAGTTTTAAAAGTTAAAAATAAAATCGTATAATGCCTGGCATCCCTGTCTAATTTTCTATAAGAAAAAAAAATCACTTTCTATATGAGTATAGTTAATGCTGGTTTATGATTAATTAAATTGTTTAAGACCTCACCAAATAATAACCATATATATATATATATATACATATATAATAGTGTTATGAGAATGATATGATGGGAGTGTGATAATTTATTCACAGTTATAACAAAGACAACTAATTAAAGCGTCACTTTTACTTCTAAGCTGTAACGTAAAGGTTAGCAGACAAAAAATATATTTTACAATTTAAAAATGTATTAAAAAAAAGTATATATACAAAGTGATTATTTTATTAATAAAAAACTTATTATATCAAAAAGCATTAAGGCTTATACATTTATTTTTTTTTACATGATTTGAAATCATTCCAAAAGAACTTAAAAAATGTATGTTTTTATTTTATTTTTTTTTTTTCAACGAGAATATGATTAATTTAACATTTTTTAAAGCATTTTTATGCATAAAAATGTTGTACAAGTATTAATACTGAAGTGTTATACGGTTTGAATAACTACAGTGGTGTGTTATCCCGCAAAATGTTGTTCCATAGCCTATTACTTCGCTCATCTGGACTTTAAATAATTATATGTTTTAAGTTATAATTAATTATTTAGTCGTTCGACATTAGATTTTCATAGTTCATACATCAAAATTCTTAACTTTGTGATAAGAACAAAAATTTAAAAATTTTTATTGTAATACAAAATAATAAAAATCTATTATCCCAAGGGATAGTTAACATGTACCAATCCAATTTCAAACTACAGTAATGATTAATACTGAGTTAAATGTTAATATTTTTTAACGGATCTTAATACATAATAAACTATTGTGTAATACCGTGTTTGAGATATTTTTAAAAAACTACTATTGATATTTATATTTAAATCGTTATAAACTTGAAATTATGTTTATAAATAAAGTATCTGGTAACTAACTAAAAGTTAGTGAGAAACGAGAACGCTATACAAATATTGTATAAATATTGTTCTTATTCAGCAAATAGTATTTATTCCAATGAGATTGCTGAATAAATACTTTTAATCCGAATTTCAGGTAAATAACACCATTGTAATTTGTAAGTAATTGTAGAGTTTTAAAAGCATAAAAATATTAAAATTTTCAAGAAGCACAAAACTTATATACGATAAGGTCGATACGGGTCGTGAAAACAAATGTATTAATGTTTAATATAAAGTTGTCGTGTGTGAACCCACGCAAATTGTGACTCGTGGATATGTGCTGACGTTTAGATGTGTTGTGCGTTATTTTTCTTATTTATTTATATATTACAGTGATTTCAATGGTTTGTTTTAATTTTTCTATTATTCATTGGCTTTGTTTTGGTGGGGGTGACTTTAAGATGGAACCGATTGACTGATAGTCGTAAACAGTTGGTTATTGTAAAACTGTACGTGCTGCAATAATGCATTATATTGCGGATTCGTAGTGACAATCGGTTGTTGTTTTTATTGCAAACATAATACGTCTCAATCAAAATATTTAACCACCGCCACCTTTAGAGAAAGAAAAACATTTTAGCGTGCAACTCTATGTACCTGCATAGATTCGTACAAATTATATTTTATACGATAGACATAATGCGAGTAACCGAGTGTCTGCGGGCGTTCGTCATTTTCAGAGTAGAAAATCGTGTTTCACTTGTCGGCAGCGATGCCAGAAGCAGGCTGCGAGGTGTTTGTGTTTGTGTGGCGTGCGTCAGCGCTAACAAATGCTGACAATTCAACGTGGTACATTTATTATTTATTCATATAAATATATAATATGTTCTACATAGTTGTTGTGTACCTACTGATTATTATGGAGCTCCTGTCGAGAGAGTGAAATACGAAAGTACCTGATACATTAACATTTACCGTCTCTTATGGGTAATAAAAAAAAAAACCCCTTTTTAAACGATATTTCACCGCGTGACTTAGGATATGGTCCATTGGATTTAAAGCACACCATTTTTTTCAAAATAGTAATTTTTATTCGAAAATAATAATAATAATAATAATAAATAAATGAGATGATTCACTAAAGTAACGAATTCAAATTACTCCACGGCGTGTGAGGAGAGGTGGACACAAAAAACGTCAATGTAGTTTTCTCTTATGATCAACACGCATGTTCATGACGACGCAAGCGATGAAGATTTAATTACCAACCATAAACTACAATTTTTATGTACGGATTTGATTCAGTGTTAACGGTACGATGCGATGAAAAGTTCCGAAAAAAAAATATTATATAATTTTAACTTATTTACTCTTACTTCATAATATTATTATTATCTGACGTGTTGGTTTGGGTTTTTTTATTTTTAATAAACAAATAATGGGAAATCAACGGCTCCGAACGCTGTTATTATTACACAGTATAACTATTTACTACTACATATTATATCTGCGCTAATCGAGGTTTTTAAACACAGACATTTGAAAACATATTTTTTAAAATCATAAATTACAATGAATACAATACAAATAAAATGCTATAATATTTCAATGTTACAATCACTTCCAGTAATAAATACCACGTGCTGTTCTAAATTAATATAATACGCTTTTCCTTCTTCTTATTACATAAATTATAACAGTAGGTAATAATAATGCGTAATAAACAATTTTGAATAGCAATATTCTATTAAATATGCTTAGGAACTACTCGTTTTTGAAATAAAGTTGTATAAATAGCTTGATTTGTAAATTATTTATATATTTTTAATTTAAATATACTTAAAATTTTAAAAATTTCACAATTATCAATAATTATCCATTTACATAATTTTGTTCACAAAGTCTAATTATCCTCTTTGTAATGTAATAATTGTTAATAAATAATCATATGAATCACATCCATATAAAATTGATTTAATTTAGATATTTTTACACATAACTTTATGTTAATACTGTAATTTGAAAGTAAATATTAAAATGAGCGATAGCCATCTAAAGTATTTTGAAATATTTTATTGAATATTATTGATGACAGACGCCATTTTTTTTTTAGTAGTTTTTCGTATACATAGTATTAATATTTAATATATTTTGATGTGCACCCCACTATATACCTCATAGTTATATAATCACGACTAATGGCTAAATAGATAGTATTAAATACAAACCATACATTATCATCTAAAGTTATAATGATATAATATATTACTGTGACACTATGGGTTATTATGATATTTATTTTATAACAGAAGCGATGCTATGACAGACCGGGAAAATGAAGAAAGAAAATACTAAAAGTGGTAACATTACGTGCAAGTATAAAATAGTAGGTATACCTCCTATAACATTTGTTTGAAAAAAGAGGAATTTAACTCAATATTTTTAGTAGGTATTAAATTAATAATTTATTGTTTTATAAATTACTATTATTTAATGATAAAACAATATTAATATCAAGCTATTGTACGGTATGTAGTTATTATTTTAAGAGAACGTTTTAAAAACTTTTCAAATTTAGAACTTAAATAAAATAATAAACTAAAAGTTGAAAAACTGTCAATTGAATAACCAGGAAAAAGTAATTAAATTTTTTTTATTATAGGTAGATGAATAATTAGATACTGAGAAAAATAAATATTTTGATTTTTTTCATAGCTTTTCTATGTTGAAAACATTTCAAGATAACAGCGAACTTGGTTCATTTGAAATTTTAATTATTTTAATTCATTACCATAATTGAATATATTAATATAAATAAATTGTTATGTTGTTTTAAATAAATTTATTTCCTTGAAATATATTGTATTATGATTTTAAATAGTTTGTTGGTAGAAAAATTTAATTCTGTGTAAAATAAAAATAACTTATATAAAAAAATAATATTAGAATTGTCAACATAAAATAACTTAAATTGAAAATGAATATTATATTTTACCAAATAGATATTTGAATATTTATAAGGGGTGGCTTCTCAAAATTACACACTTTGTTTTTTTTTTTATTTAATCGCGTGTGTTATTACAATAAAGAAGTACTCGAATTTTAATTTAAAAAAAGCCTAGAAAAATGCTTATAAAATAGTATAATAACACATACACCCTTAATCTAATTAGTATTTAGTGGAATTATATTAAGTCCACAAACATCTATTTGATTATTATTGAAGTTCTTTCGAATAAAAACGAAAAATAATAATTAGATTTCAAAATATATAATACAAAATATTAAAAAAATGTAGTTTTTAGTAATGGTTCGTTATAAAATTTAATTAATTCTTAAAAAAAAAAAAAAATTGCAAGATTATGGTAAGATATATATTATATTCATATCATTATTAAGATTGTAAAAACGATGTGATATTGGTAAATTTGATAATTAAATATTATTTTAAAATGTAAATAAAAATTAAATATTTTTGTATTTAAACACAGTATAACCATATAACTTTATAAGTTTTAAAGCAGGTTTTTTCGTTTTAAAAATATAGAAGAATACAAAAATCACATGTAATGTTTTAAATCAATGATAAATTTTATTTAATGCTTTTATAAACTTATAAAATAGTGAATTAATTTTTTTCCTAATCTTAAAGAATATAAACAGACATTTCAAATACTATAATTAAAATTATCATAAATAAATATATATATATACCTACATAGGTATGTATAATATAATAACAAATAAATACAATAAACGTATAAGCAAAAAAAAAGTTTATTATTTTTGAATAATGGTTGCACATAATTGAAAATTATAATATTGTGTTGTATTTAAGATATTTTACCTTATATTTTATCAATACCTAAATCATTATATGCCAAATGGCTACTTTATCTGATGGTTCTTAAAATCAATTATATTAATATAACAAAACTACAAAAGACTCGGTTTTATTATTTTGGTTACATAACTACTTAATTCTAATACAAAATCATACTAGTGGAAAAATTAAATTTGAAATATTATAAGAAAATTTCATGTTTTTAAAATTATATTTTAAAAGTAACATGTTTTATTATTTTCAATTAAAAAAAAAAACAAAACAATTTATTTGTGAGCATCAAACTCATTACGTAATAATTAGTAAAGAATAATAAAAAGAAAAAACAACAACACTTAAAAGAATAAATTATACACAAAGTACTTGAAAAAATTCTAAACACTTCACAGGGAAAGAAGAAATAATTATTAAACATATATTATTCTGAAATGCTCTTATATTCTTTACTCTCTGTCTAGTGTCCATACATTACAAAAAATAAGGCTCTTCGATGTAAGTAGCCTTACAGAAATTCTAATTTGTAGAATATTTCATTAGAATTATTATCAAAAATCTATAAAAAAAAATAATATTATTTGTAGCTAATAAATTAAATAGTAAAACTTTATAAAATATAAAATATATATATATTAAATATGCAATTATTCTGATTTAATACAATCAAATGATGTTTAAAAATGATTAAGTATGGATTAAGTGGACACTTCCAACACTGCTTCAATGTGATTTACTGAGATTCCAGTAGTTGATTTTTTTTGCAGAGTGATTTCAAAGTAATTAATTTCATTAAATTAATGTTTTTTTTTTTTTTATTTTAATGTAAAATGATCTATTATCTGTATAGTTATTCATCTAAAATGTAGTACATTATTGCATTAATAGTAATAGACTATAGTGTATAGTATATGATATATTTTATTCTAAACGTTTAGCCATAACCATATAAGACATAAATATTATTCAATATTATTTAATGAATTAAATTAAAACATTATTTATCAATGTTCATTATTTTTCATAATATCATTATATGATATTGACCTGTAACAAAAAAAAAAGCTCTCATTCAAAAAGATAGGGCCGTGTGAGGTCGAAGTATAGTGAGTACCGCTCTGCTAACTTGTGCATTAGATGTTATTAGGTTGCATTACTAAAGTCTATATAAGGTATGTTAAATTTGAATTCATTGATGTACGAACAACGATTCTTGGTGGAGACGGGGTTTCAGTCAATATTACGAAGAATATTTCATAATAATAATATATATTTTTTAATATTAATACTATATAGTTATTAAATTCATTTATTTTTCTTTAGTATTACGGTAGGTTGATGTACTTATTTTCAAAATCATTGTATTTATTATACTATTATTATTTAGTTATTAAAATAATATATATTATTATCTTATCTAACTCAACATTTAATAATATACTTCTGTAAATACCGTAATACAGTTAAAAAAAGATTTAAAAAAAAGTTATATTTGAAAATAACTCAACAATTTCATTTAGTAAATTCATAATAATATAATATACGTAAAAAAATTTTTATGTTCCCACAAGAAATAGTAAAATATATAATATAATCTTTATAATTTTTGACGAATTTCAACAAATTTTTAACATTAAATGGACATAAAAAACAATTTTTTATGTATTTTTTAATATTTGTATAGAGATATTGCAACTTTTTTTTTTTAAATACAGGTTGACAAAATTATAAAGAACAGCGTATTACATTTTCATATCTTAAAATTTTTTATGAATTTTTAAATAGTTACAAAATAGTTTACCAATTTTCGCGATTTTTATGCATTTTTTCGAAATGTTAAATTATAAAAAATATTACAACTATAAACTAAAATCTATAGATTTACAGGTTAATTCGAAAAAAAACACTTCTGAAAAGCTTTGTATTTAAATTTAAAGCATTTCTATACCGTGAATAATTTTTAATCGACATTTATAGAAAAAAAATTAAAATTATTCATGCTCTGAAATACTTCAAAAACACATGTAATATTTTGAAAATTTTGTTATAAACATAAAATAATATTTTTAACATTTGGTGGATATTTTAAGTATCTACAATTAATAGTTTTTATGTTGCACACAAAAAAAAAAAAAATCAAAATCGATATTAAACTGGAATGATGTTAATGTTTCCATTTCCGATTAATTTTTTTTTATTATTGTTTTTCCCGAATATGAAAAAGGCACTTAGAATTTTTCTCTTTTAACTCTCTAAAGTACCAACTAGATACAATTTGCTACTAAAATCAAATCATTTTTAATGATTCCGTTCCAAAAGGTAATGCCAGACAGAAAAAAAACACCATTGTGAAATCATTATATTGAAGCTTAACTTTGAATCTAAAATACATAATTTTATACCATATTAATGTTTTGTTTCATATATTTTATAAATAATGACTTTAAGGGTGTTATATTTTTATGTTATAATTGAATTATTATTATAATTTTACTTAAATTTTTATTATACAAGTGTTTTAATCTGAATTATGTATATATTTTTATTATTTTTAAAAATCCAAAAAATGTATATAAATATTTAATTAATTAGAAAAACCAGTCTTGTAAAATAAAAATGTTATGACCAGACTAATATTATATAATATCGTAAAATTTGAAATACTAAGCTCTATCTAGCGGTATACTTGTGTACGAAATATCTAAAAATCTGCTTTCAACTTGCGGTTAAATTTTTAATTAATAGATTCATAACTTATAACTTGGTAATAATTAATTAATTTTAGTTATATTCATTCAACACATAAAAATGAAATATTTTGTGATGGTATTACAATTACTATCGTAATAGTATATTACTTGTATTAATTAATTATTAAAGTAAATTGTTTTACCTATAAAAACAAAATAATATTTTGTATATTATACAATTAATTATGATTCATCAAAATAAATTAATAACCATGACATTTGGTTCACTATTTAATGTTATTTAATTAATTTTGGTTCATTAAATATATATTTTAAATAACAATCTTACAAGATTAGTACCAACTGATATAAATAACAAATACAATTTCAAACATTTCATCTATCGATTTTTATAAAAGAAGACCAATATCGTTCAATAATATTGCTGACAAGATGATGATTGACAAGTGACAAGAAATAGATTTATATAATAGATTTATTTTTCCCTATCAAATTTCTACTTTTCTCACTTATCAATCTTATCTGACTCAATATTTAAATTTTTATAAACTTCGAAGACTGTATACTCTATTGTGATTTATGACTATTTTTGAAATAGTAATAATAAATATTTGGAAAGGTGTATTTATTAGTGTTGTGTAACTTTCAAACAAATTATAGATATCGACTATATATTTCAAACAGGTATGTACCTATGGAATAATGTCTCCAATAAAATGACAACAATTTGTTATTTAAGAAATTTAATTAAACTGATATGCTATGTGATATTATTCAAGTATTTTAAGTTTTATTACAATTATATTAATATTTCATCAATTTCAGATGTTCTTATCTATAAACATTCACTTCTTAGTTAACGAATAGCAGCTATTTTGTTGGCGGCAATAGTTGATCGTAGTTGACTATCTGGTATTTTTTATATTTATGTGGTATTTCATTAAGTCAAATGATAAAAGCTAATTAACATAGCTAGCTGTTTTCCACAAATGTTAGCATCGTACGATGTATTGTGTATTACAATTTTGAATAAAATATTTGGGACCATTTTAAAATAAAAATTTGTCTATTTTATAATATATTATAATTAATATATTTATATATTAAGTTTATTGTGAATAATCATTTTTCAATAACTACAAACATTAATTAGTTACGCATTAACCAGAGAGGATCATCTTGACAGGACGTTCCACGGTAATTGTACAGTTATAATCAAGTACTTATTATTATTTTTTTTTTTTGAATGAAATACAAAATTTAATAAGTCTCATCAACTTATTTTTACCCGGGTCAACAAGTTACTAAAATTAAATTACAATAATTTGCTCAACATATTTGTACCTACTTAGCTTCTTTATAATAATTGATGATGATAATGTTAAGCATACCAAACGGAGTAGTAAATACACTAACACGAGAGGTGGATTATTTCATTATTAAATATTTAAAAACAAACTTCCCTTTTTATCCTCATGTAGGTACATAAAGAAAATTATTTATATACATAATCAAACAAACTCCCAACATACTCAATGTGTTTATAATATTTATTCTATACAAAATTACAATCATGTTTTATAGCACAAAATGAGTCAAAATATATTTGTTTTAATTATATCATATGCTCATATCTATATATTATATTAATATTATTATAAATATTTGATCAAAATTTCAAGTCTCGATTATTATTTATTTATCAATTATAAGAAAAACACAATTTATTAAAAACTAGTTATGTTTAAATACTTTATTGATTATTATGAAAATTACTAATAACATTTTACATTCTCAAAGTATTAACTAGATTCAATTTTCTACCAAATACCACCCTTAACTTCAAGGTTGATGTCTAAAGCAATCATACTTTTCCAAATTATAATGACTGACAAAAATAATCAATAAAAAACATATTACCTACTGTAAATCAAATGCATTCATCATTAGCTCAGAATTTAAATTTCCACTCGAAGTTATCAAACCACTCCAACTATTTTATTTATAAGATGATTTCCTTCTAACTACCTCAAAATTTTTATCGTCGTTAAAAATAAATCTCAAGTAAAATGTTTATATTATATTTCATGTTTGTTGTGCTTCATGATTATTTATCACTATTTCTTATTCTTTACGTTAAACAGCACTCTAATTTATTTTATTAAATTGTTATTTATTTTATACCTATGTCTATATAAAAAAGACTGCTATAAATTGTCATTTATTTTCATTTGTTAGCATGAGTCTCGAGTCATTTAACTCTTTTGGTCCAGTAGTTGATTACTTTAGTGACCACGTCATTTAGGTTTTTGAACGGATCCATCCATTTGCATTGAGTCTCTGTCATTGTGTATTCCAATAAATATATTTCATCCCGTACAGCTATACATTTACATAATATATTATCATTATATTATTTTCATTGTTTTATTAAGTTCTTATTAGTTTTAGTTAACCTTTCTCTCAGTCAATTTAATATTTTTCATGTCTCATTTTTCATATTTTTACCGATGGTTTTTATTGTTCACATGTAGTTGTATCTATGTTGGTTCTTTATTTAATAATACTATAATAGGTATTACTTTTTTTCCTAAAAATGTTGTATTTCTTATATTTTTATCAGATGATCTGTTTTTGTATTTTGCATAAAAATACGTCACAATTTGAACCAATTGGTACTCTTAAAGTGTACGATACGTCTTGTATTCTTTGAATATATATCTTATATTAATTTCGGATGTCGTTGATTGCATTTGTCCAAAATTGCTATTCAACAAACATTTAAAATGTGAATTTTATATATAAATGCAGAATTTTAAATTGAA
This sequence comes from Aphis gossypii, assembly GCF_020184175.1. Taxonomy (NCBI): domain Eukaryota; kingdom Metazoa; phylum Arthropoda; class Insecta; order Hemiptera; family Aphididae; genus Aphis; species Aphis gossypii. The sequence goes on along the minus strand of NC_065531.1, from coordinate 12,507,674 downwards.
TAATCTCAATAAAAAAAAAATTTTGTGTATTAAAATTTGTCAAATAATTTTTAATTAAAAAATTGAAATTAAATAAGTATATTATTAGTTAAGATAAATTGAATGAAATATCAACTTTTAATAAGTAATAAAAAAATAATTATTATAAGTATATATGTATAATTTAATTTATCTTGTGTATAAGTTTGTATCATTTTAGAAAACTAATTATAATATAGTTAAAAATCTAAGTATTTTATGTAAACAAGATCCATAAATAAAAGTAATTAACAATTTTAAAAAATCAAAATTTAGAAAACTAAATTAACTAATAAATGATAAAGGAGAGGAGTGAGCTGGCTTGGTGAATCTTTCTGTATATATATAATATATATAACTATATAGTAAAATAAAATTAGTCATCTTCAATTTAATTCAATTTAACCAATAACGTGATAAGCATTTTTTATATCCTATTCTATAATAAATTGGTATATTAATCCATCTAAAGGTTTTGACTTATAAGTTTGAAAAGTTGTAACCTATTTGATTTTTTTTTTTTTTTATAACTGACATTATAAAACAATATTTCTAAAAAAAATTATACTTTTTATTATTTGTTATCATTATAATTTATAATATTTTATTTTTTTGAATGACACTAAGCATTTTTAATTTCATATTCCTAATTAGAATTTTTTTTAAAAATGTTTGAAATAACGAGTATAGATAATACATTGACACTCAAATGGATAACCCTTTACTTAAAAATAATAACCTAACTATAACTGTATTATCAATAAAATATTCTTTATTATTATTATAAATGAACACACATAGTATATTATAATATAACATAGAACAGTTATATTTAAGTAATATTAAGTTACTGATAAGTGATAACGTTTTTTTTCGTAATTACTTATCATTAAATTTATACTTTTAAGAAACTTAAAATATAAGAAGTAGGACAAAAGAGAATAGTTATAATAAAAAAAAAAAAAATAATATTAATAATCCAAACCATCATTAAAATAACGACGCTATCATGTAAAAAAAATCATTGTCGAATGCACTATCCAAAAGACTTTGGAATACAATTTACGATCATCTATATTTTATATCTAACATTAATTGTTGTCATTATCATGGTTCTCTTTTATGTACAATATATATAATATGTACCTATTCACAATATTTTCTCACAATTATGTTTTAAAAAGAGGTTAGAAATAACTTATAGACTTTGTAAAGAATGAATAAATATCATTTTTTTGTTGTTTTTATTCTATATTAAAATTTTATAAGATGTTGACTGTATAATATCTTGTGACATGTTATGAACATATAGATAATTAAAAGTAATACACAGAGAGAAAAAAGTATTGCTGACTTGAAAACCGGGGATTAACTTTACAGTAATGATAATCATTAACAGTACTTATATTACAATACTAACAAATTTATATAGGGTGTAACACGACTATTTAACAAACTTCTATAATAAATGTTACTACATTTATTAAGTATTAATGGTACCCTTTGTATATAAGTGCAATACAATTTTAAAGAAAATTTAATATAATTAAATTACTATTACAGAAAGTCAAATTGTATTAATAAATATTGTAATAATAATAATATAATTTATAAAAAATCTAGACATTGTTTTGAAATTATGTTTCTATAAAATATCAAAAGTTTACAATACTATAATTTATCAAATAAATTGTCAAAATTAATCAGTTTTGTACTCAAGAATTGTTCAACTTACGTTAAAAATAATTTGAAGCTTAAGATTTAAGTTCCATGATTTATTATTCATTTTTGTGAGAAGTTTTAACTAGGTAAGAACAACTTTTTACATTTTTGAAATGAATAAATAATTAATTACGTTTGGAATGGTTTTCTGAATCATATACTTAGGCATGTAGTCTATTATTTATATATTTGAATATGTGCGCTTTAAAAATAATAAAATATAATGGATATTATGATGAATAAAATACAAATATATTAAAATTAAAATAAAACAATTATTATTTTAATTATTTTTTTTAAAGAGTAAATATATTAGTATAACAAATTTATTAAATTCTATATTCTATTACTATTTTTTTAAAATATGTATAATACCTATTATTAAATCAAGTTATGCTTTTAAAATCGGATATCTTTTTTTTTATACATATTTTAAGGTAATTAAAAATAATTATATACATTTTAATTTTGTTAACTTATTAATTTTTCGACGATGAACCACCATGAATTATGGATATTTTACATACATGCATTAAAGTTACAAATGTAACATACAAAACATTATAAATTATAATCGAATAGTAATTTAAATTAAATTACACATACTAATATGCAAAATTAAGATAATTTTTCAAGTAAAAACTAATTGTGGAGTACCCCTTGAATTAAATTTATAATACTCGTAAATGTATGAAAAACATGGTAGTTTTTCCAAAATTATTTTTTTTACAAAATAAACAATTATAAAAAAAAAGTTTGGAATTTTCATACTTTCATATTTGTTTTAAAATCGCATATTTGAAATTTTACACACAACAAGTTTATTTTGTGATTTCTAGATTTACTTTTTTTAATGTTAATTTGCATATAAATAATTTTTGTTTTAAATGAAAAATTATATAAATACCATTGTATATAAAAATCTTATTTATATTAAAAATTACAAAAAACAAAAAATATACTTTTGGATTTCAATTATTACTAAATTAATGTTATCAAGCACAGAATTATGTTTAAATTGCTTTATTTATTTATAGTTATGTACCTATGAGTAAAAGGATAAAAACAATGTTAAATAAATTATATAAAACATTTGATAAGGTATTTGCCGTCACATATTGTTTTATATTTAGTAGTATTATGTATATTGTATAGAATAGCCAATAGGTATATAATATTAATATATTATTCTGATATAATTGATATACCTTCAAAATGTTTTATACATTACAACAATTGGTTATAAAAAGTGTTAACTATAATGAACTACAATACCAAAACACATATGTTTTGTCAAAAAAATAAAAATACTAAATTATGTAAAAACAGTTCAAATGTCTTATAATATAAAGCAGACCAGCATATTTTTCCCAAGAGTGTCTTCAATTGCGAATTTACATTTACGATCTATTCTATTTTTTTGCTATGCAAACGTAAAACATGTTTATTTTTAGAGGCTTATAAATAAAATATCTCTACATTTAAGAATACCATTAAAAATAGTATACCCAATTGTAGATAACATTAAAATAATAAGTAGTAAAGTGTCAATGATAAACACTATATTAAAACTTATAGGTACGTCATGTATAATATTTTGCTTTTTCAGTTCATAATTTATAAATAATAAGAAACAATTATTTTGTTGATTCAGTAGTAAGTATTACACAAAATAAAAATATATAAATATATTCAATTATAAATAAATTAATACATTTTTTAAATCATGTAATTTAAATTAAAGATGTACGAGATTAAAATATCTGTACATCCTATAGTATGAAATAAACTATATCGTAACAACACTTTATATTAAATGATTCTTATGGACTAAATTATACTTCTAAATAGTTAAATCATTTTTGGTCTTATCAATTAAATAGTGTAAGTCGAAAATTCTCAAACAGAAACGAATAATATACTAATTCTTCAAAATAAACTCTTAAATATTTCCATAAAAGTTTTCCAGCATATAATTAGGCATAAAGTAAATGATTAAACAAAGAATAAATATATTGGAATACCATTGTTGTTGTTTTGAGTGAAAAAATGATTAGGAAAATACTACAATTAACATATAGAATTCTTCTTCCACAAACCTTAAAAAGTATTTGAGAAACAGCTGAAGCAAATACTAACAAAAATAATTTACTAATATGTAATTAACTTTTTAAACATACGTATATTTTTTAATAAACTATGTATATTCCAAAACGATAATTATATTAATAACATTTATATAAAAAAAAAAATAACATATAAATAATTTTGGATTTTAAATAGAGCGACAGTGATATTTTCTAATATAATGTCCTGTTCAGAATTATTTAAAACTACTGTGTTATTTATAATAAAATAAATTACTTTATCCAAGAGTAGTATATCAAACAAAATACATTAAAATATACTTTAGTAATATATGCTGATACCATCTCAGCTCAGAATTAGCACTCTCATCATTATATAGTAACCCACTTATCAGCTAATATACTGCGAGTGGTATCCACTTTTTCACCTTTTTTATTTTTATGTCTAAAGTAATTTTTTATAGCAGAATAAAATCTTCGATTTTTTAACTTTAATATCTTTTTAGGTAGTACAATTAATTTAATTCATGCTATGTTATTCAAAAGTAAAAAATTTTGCATAAAAAATCATAATATTTAAAAAATAGTTTATCTTATTTTATGTTATTTATGTGAAAATTTCAATTTTATTTTGTTTTTTTTGCTATATAAATGTAAATTATAATTTTTTTGGTTAAAGAAGTTTAATTTAAAGTTTCTCATTAATTGTTATTAAACTATTTAAACAAATACTAAGGCATATATATATTTCATTTTTTTTTTTTTTAACAAATTCAGATATTTGAAGTTAAAACATGAACAATTGTAGGCTAGATACTTTAAACAAAGAATAGCGATCTTAGTAAATTTGTTGTAAAATATTATTCATCGGGATTTGTGTTACGTGCATTTAATTTTTTATCACACGCAAGGTAATATTCACACTTATATTGCATATTAACAAAACGACTAATTACCTTTGTTTTACGGTGAAACGACATATTGACTCAAAAATTAAAAACAATAATATATTATTATTATTATTAAATATTAATAATACATTTAATAATAATACAATGTAATTAAACATAAAATATGCAATGTTTTAGACGAAAATTAAATAAATCTACCATAATACTAATAATACTAATTGCAAAATAAATTATTTTAGAAAAGCAATATAAAAAAAAAAAAAAACCTATCATAAAATATAACTATTTATAGTTAAATCTACTAAAGTTAAAGTTAGTTGACGCCTGTTTTTATTTTGATACTTTTTTTTGTATATAATAATTCATTTTTTAACTCAAATTTAACACAATGTTATAACACAAATTATAGCCGTTTAATATAGAGTTGATTCACGAGACTATAATATAACTACAATAAAATATATTGTATTGGAAATCATGTCTATAATAATGACTGTAAAATAGTTGATCTTGACATAAAATATATATTTTTTAAATTATATTTTTTATTTTAGTTAAATATGTTTCATTACACTATTTTTTTGAAAAATTAAATTACGAAATGTTTGTATAATATTAAACTATTAAATCCACTCTTGATTTCAAGTTTATTACTCAAATATAATATTTGTATATATGTAACGTAGATTTTTAGTGCCTCAAATAATAGTACTTTTAAACTGTTATCATTTATATTCCGAATAACCATAATTAACCGCAATAAATAACATCTTACCTGGGAATTTGCAAGGCAACCGCGTCTAGGCTATCAGATGGTGTTAGTGGTGGTTTCTCAAACAACCGGCTGGGGGCCAGTGTTAGCTGATGCCTGTGCCTCATGCCTCGTTTCCGGCGTTTTTTTATTTCCTCCTCACGGCGAAGGTTGTGCAAACGAAAAAAGAACATTGACATTCTGAAATAATTTTATATATTTTAATATCGAATATAAAATTTTTTACTACCGAGGTTATTTCATTTGAAATAGGTAGGTATTATGGTATTATGAATACGAATGAGTTGAAATGAACACAAGAAGCGATTTGTATAAACTACTTTATTAACTTTTTTAATGACTTCAATATATTTAATTAAAGTTGAACGAACTTTATTTGAATTTTATCGGAATTTTGTGTAAATGTTATAGACCTATTTTTTTTAGATATTTATTTAATTATTTTGAATTATTCACTCGAATAAGTTATAAAAAGATCTATAGCGATTTAATTTAATATAGTTACGATGCTCATCAAATTCATAAGAATTATAATATGAAAAAAAATGTATTATAGGCTTAAGTTTTAAATTAATATCTAGTTATTAATTATTATTTATATCTTTATAAACACTAATCAATATAATATTTTTGTAATTAAACGTATTTTTTTTCTGATAATGAAAACAACTAAATCTAAATAATAGCTGACTTAATTGTTAATTACAGTATTTTATTTTGTGTATAAAATTATATAACATTTTTCAGTGCATTACAGCTAACTCAAAAACAATTAACGAAATATATACTATACTAAAGATAAATAAGCACTTATCTACTTCGTAAAATTAAATATAATATCTCACTTAATAGTCTGAAACAGTCACTCAAATAGAGCATCAGGGAGTCAGCACCTTAAGGTAAGGAAGTCAAAGTATTAACTTAACACCATTATGAAAATTTAATATTTTGTTCACTAAAATTTAATTGGTAGTGTAATATTTAATTTATTATAAAAAATCATACGATTTTTCAAATAATTAAACGTTAAAATGATTGTGTTATGTATATATATTATATATATTTTTGAAACTATCCATTACTACTAAGTTTTAAATAGTTCGAATATACTACCGTAATCTAACGATTTTAACACACCCAAAAGAATTAAATCGATTAATCTACTATAATTTTTAATTAGTTATATAGTATGAATATTCGTAAAATAGGTACATAATATTTTTATTGTGCGTATATGCATATCTCCATAAAATATAATAGCCATACGATGTATTATTCAACTATGGGAAAATCTAAACCGAGTGATTGATATTTAGGGGTGAAATAAAATAAAATATAATTATTATTTACTTGTTTAGTCTAATTAAAATAGTTGATCGTATACGATTATTAGCATAATATTATTATTACATAGGATTGATGGGGTTATTTTCTCTAGTTTATGAAACATTGTGTACTTTGAATTATTTTTAAGACTCAAAAACAGTCAAATATTATATTTCAACATAATACACTTTAACTAGATGGTTTTAATATTGTTTGAAATTAGTAGATTTAGATGTAGTTATGAAAAATTAATTATAACCAGTTATAACTCAAAAAATACTTTACGGGTGTGATGAAAATACAGTTTGAGTTTTTACATACACTGAATACAGTCATATGATATTCAATTATATGAACATTGAATATTACTTGCGACTAAAATCACGTTAAGTACTATAATATATATTTTTAAGTATCATCCATTATAAAAAATTGTACTTGCAACTCATTTTATGTATTAAGTAGAATTGATAAACCAGGAAGTTATTTTTAAATTCTATAGTTGACATAGGTACTATTGGTTATTTGAAAGTTATAATTGGTATAGAATAATGTTTTAGCACTGTAATTAATATAAATCATGAAGTGAATCATTATCATTGAACTCATTAAATTAATATTTATATCAGAACTTATTTTTTTTCAGATCCAAAAATAATAATATTGGATAAGAAATGGGCACGAAAAATCCGTAAAAACTGTCAAAGAAATATAATAAAATCTAAGGTCCTTTGGAAAAAATGTATTTTATTGAAGGTCTACCGTAAATACTCTAGGGAATCAAATATTAGTTCTCATCCATCGATTTCCTCAAAATTGTATGTGCACAAAATGACATATCAAATCGAGTTAACACTTTTTTCGTAATAAAGCAAGGCTAATAAAAAAAGTTTACGTGGTAAATTATAACACTAAAATCAAACAGCCATTTCGACTAACTTTAGCTTAAACCTACGAAATTCTCACGAGAATAAAACTATACCTCGTATTATAATATAATAATAAACTTCTTATGTATCTTATGTATCCAATCCAAAAATTATCTGGGATAAAAAATCAATTTTATTTTACTGCTTTTCAATATATATTATATATATAATGCAACAAAGTAGGTACTTTTTACTTCTCTTATTTAATTTAATATATATATATAAAAAAAAACAGTAGGTATACAATAATGTGAAATATAATATAACAGAAATGAAATCTATACTAAAAATTAATAAGTATAAAATATTGAGAAAGGTCTTAAAAAGGATTTATTTTAGTTCAGTGCTAGCAGGATACTATTAAAATACTTTAATTTTAATCTTATAAATTAAAATATATGTATGAAGTGCAAGATAACAAATTTATCCCTTTTAAGGCTGTACTCGTATGAATTATTATTTATTGCTGAAGGTCTGAATTAGGATGGTTAGGTCATGTAAATTTTTGAGAAATAAAGAAAAATAGTCCAATCTAATTAAACTCAAGAATGAAAAATTATAATCCATATAATTATAAAAAAATACTATTTTAATTATTAATACATATTATATGGGTATATTATGAATACAATATTTTAATTGTATTTGTAAAAATCTCATACATCTCAAGAGTTTTATTTTTATTTCGACAACATAAATTGTGCCTATTCATCTGTGTTTAAAAATTCTATAAATAATACAATTTAGTTTAAACAATTATTTTTTACTTTAAATGTCCTACACCTACTTATTATTCTTTAACTATTTAAAAATTATAATAGCAATCATAACTAAAAATAAATGCTAATATTTTGTGTAAAGTTACAATTATGCTTAATTATGAGGATTATTATTGGTACTGTATTCATGTAATTATACAATGAATCATTTTAGATCGTATAATTACGTGAAATATTTTTATATACATGTAGAAGTTTTAAATATCTGTAAAAAAAAATTGCAAGTAACAAATGTAAACAATAATTAAATACCATAGTATTTGTTTTTAATTAGCAACACATTATATAATAAGACGTGTTTTTTAGTTTATGAAAAGTAAATATTTATTTAGTTATTATTCATTTTTAAAACTAAATCAATATAATTAAAATGTTGTCATCAATGATTTTTTGACTACACAACAAATTGTATTGTATTAGACTATTATCTAAAATAATACACACAAAAGAAATTCACTAAATCATAAATATGTTAGTTAGGTGTTTTAAGTATTTAAACTTAAACATTTAAAATTCAAGCTGAAAATGATTTTGTGTATAAAACACGCGTATTCTACCGAGCAAAAATAATTTTTAAATCGAATATCAAAAAAATATAAATTTTATCAAACCTTATAAGAACATGTCAATAATCATTATTTTCTCATTTTTTTTTTTTTTAAACCAAAAACGAATAAATTTTCAAATGTTATAAGACAGTCTATCAACCTTAATCCTTGCATGTACGTTGTACGTGCATAAAATAACTTTGTGGTTAGTATAGTTGGTAACTTGTTAGCTTTTCATATATTAAGTATATTATTATTTAGACACTTTTACCATTCAGAAAATCAGGGAATCGAGAAGTTAGATTTAGTTGATATTCAGTATATTAATGATAAATAAACTGTTTGATAGGCAATCAACAAGTTGAGGACATGATAAAAATTGTATAAAAATTATTTTATTTAATTTATAATAATCATTGTTTAATTTATGATAATCAGTTAAATATTTTTGTCCCTATTTTCATGTTTTTTTCTTGGGAGGGAACCTTAATACCAGCGGGTACTGCTCTATTTTATTTTGGTATTTATTTTTGTTCCGGCAGTCAAATTATTTTCGTTATATAATATTTTATAAAATACAATTGTTAAATTTCATCTTAAAATAATATTTATGATACTTACAATAACGAAATTCCTATTTATACGATTATATTTGATTTTATAATAAGGTATGAGATATGAGACTTTTAATTTTTGGTAATCGTATTTTTTTACACCCAATAAACTTATATAAGTAATTAAATTATACCGAAAAAAATAATTAATTAAATTTAAATATTATGAATATTGAGTAGAAGAGGGTTGTTTAGCGTTAAAATTATAAATTTTTTTTTCAAACAACCGAAATTCGATTTCAATAAAATGTGCTTGGTTATAATAAATTAAATTATTACACTGAAAATAGTTAGTACCTATAAAAATTCGCCAACAAGTTTAATATTTAAAATACCAAAATATTTTAATATACGAGTGCAATGTATTTATAAAATCGTTAGTCAATACTCGAACAACAGGTTTAACCTTTACGGATCAAACAATTTTAAAGAATTATTGTAGTATTCATCTTGTGCTATTGATGATATGTTGTAATCAAATAAAAATTTTACATTGATTTTTTTTTTTGACCTAGGGTAAAAGAAAAATGTGTATTTTCATGTTGTTTGGCGCATATTCCTGTACAAAATCTATAAATTGTCATTGTGCGGTGAGATCGTGACAATGAATCCGAAAAACGAAAGGCTGTTTTCTGTCGCCCTCTGCAACTTGCCACCCGGAGTTATCGGTCCCCAAGGGCCTGACCGTAAGTCATAATGCGTGTAAAAAACATATAAAAAGGAAAACTCATTTCCGTTTAGATTTTTATATCCAATCATTCGTCTGTTCGTATTGGCTGCCGGTATCTATTCTCTTCTCCGATATTAAATCCATCTCGTTATGCCGGATATGTTATTCCACATCGTTAGCCTTTTTTCTCTATTCATTTCTTCGTTTTCTCTATCCATCATCCCTAGAGACCCAACTGATGTACATAGAGATGTACATATTTTACAGAAAGTGTTTGTAGTCTGCTTTTTTCCTATTATTTCCACATTATCCTTCCAAACGTACGACGGCCAGAGACGACCGTTATTCGTCGTCGGTCAATTACACTCACCGGTGGTGTTATTGAATTCCAGCTAAACTTCCCCCCCCCAACTCCCACGTGAATTTGTATGTCAAAGATCAAAATAGGACGACTTTGCTGATTAAAAAAAAGAAGTAATACGAGTTGTAAAAAAAAAAAACAAATCATACATTTAACCAAAAAAATAAGTATATAGGTTTAGATTTCGGAATTTTTTAGCAAATAATTTGATTTAATTCTAGTTGTAAATATCTATTAATTCAATTAACAATACTTCAAACTACAATGATATAATCAAGCAGGAAAATATGAAGGTATAAAATATGTACACTATTTTTATTTATTATTATATTTTAACTAAGGATTTGTCATTTAAATGTTTTTTTTTTGTCCACACATTTAATATGTAAACAATACTGACATAATATCAATCTTATTATTATTAATAAGTTATAAAATTTATTTGAAAAATGCTGTTCATGATTAATCACAAATTGTTAAGATATATTTATTCGATATATGATGTATGCATTATAATAATTTTTGAAGTATTTTAAACACAAATATTTATTAACTAATTTAATAATGAGGCAAACCTAGAAAATGTAAATTACTGACATGATTTATGAAACGTGATAAAATACGAGTATATAGACAACATTATATGCAGATAGGAAAAATTAAAAAAAAAAGGTCTCACAAAAACAATACCTAACTTAAGAAAGCGTTAGTAATAACACGTATAAAGTAAGTGACTTGTATGTTATAATAATATTGGTGTTAGGTTGAATGAAGAAGAGATTTGAGGATTGAGGGATGTGTAGGTTAAGTTAGTAACGAGACGTTAAAATCGTTAAAATATAAGAAAGATTTTATTAGTTTATATTCATTTTAAATAGCATCTACAATTAACAATAAATTACAATTATTACTTAAGTAGGATCTAATTTGAAGTACACTGAGTATATAAAATATTTTTAAGTATGCAAAATTCTTTTTATAAAATTCATACAAAAATTATATTCTTAGCTAGCTATTGTTAGATCGTGTGATTGCTTATTTAATTATTTAATATTTTAATATAGTCATTTTAATTATCTAGCGCAATATTAAACATTTATTGCCTATTGTCAGATTAAAATATAAGATTAACACTTCAGTAAATTACTTTGTATGAAGCGTGTTTACAAAAAAAATAACTCATAATTTTTCTAATAAAATATTAAAATCAAAAGTATATAACCTAAGAATATGAAACATTACATAAATAAATGATATGATAAGGTTATATACTCGTATTATAATAATGTGTTCATGTGTGTGTTTCTATTAAAAAACTATGATTTTTTCAACTAATATTTTTATTTCAACTATTTTTATCGTATAAAAACATAATTTAATATATTATGATATTTTTCTTAATAAAGTACAATAAATCTACTTGTATTTTGAAATAATTACGGTCCTTTTTTTCGCAGGTAAACATATTTTAAGACATTGTTTTGTATAATTATTTTACCGTTTTCTATTAAACTGCTTAATAGTCTATTTTTGAGTTGACACGTATGCATACAATAGCGACCTCTGGTAGTACTACATTTTAAGGGGCGTTGAAACCCTTTAATTTTACGAGTGGCATACGTGTGCATTATTCATTTGGGGGAAGACAACAATAAAGTAAAAAAATAAAAATGCTTTCAAGGTATTTTTACGCTTTATAAAAAGTGTCCTGTTTATAAATGGGTCGAAAGGTTGAATAGATATGTCATTTATGTATTAAGTACCTAGGTTATTGTTAGACGGAGATGGAATAAAATTAATTTTATATATCGTAATACAATTTGTGTAATTCTTCCAATATCCAATAATAAATTAGACCATATGACACCGATGATATGCTAAAAACGTTCAAAAATGAGAAAAATCCACCAAAGTAAATAACTGCTTACAATGTTATAAATAATCAACCATAAGAGAACTATGTATAGTTACAAATTATTTATTCATATCGAGCTCCGTTTCCACGCATTATTTTAATGTAATAACACTGTCTTTTTTTACCATATTATGTTATAATGTGAGCTATTCGTATAAGTAATAGGTATAGGTTGACGATATTAGATTGTTAGAAAAAGGGATAAAAGTAAAGTCAACGTCACTGTATAAGAGTATTTAAGGTGAGATGTATGGAGTTTATCTGTGACAGACGTAGTAGAAGATTTATATTACTTGGTAATGATTTCACTGCTCTGCTCTCAACATAACTCCAATGTGTACATTGAGGGTTTTGATTAAGATTAATGTTAAAGTACTTCAATTAATTTTTATAGATGATAATTTTAATATATTATGTTAATTAATTAATAAAATTAATTTTGTAATTATATTAATTTATTTTTAATGTAAGTTTTATATTTTACTGAAGAATCTATAATATTGTTGGATTGCGATAGGTTAGGTTACACTCAGACACTCAAAAGTAATTATGTTAATACAAACATTTTAAGTGTTAATATAGGAAATACTCTGTAAAATATTTAGGTATACTTGGAATAACATTTAAATTGGCAAAAAATTAGCCGACTGAGTAGGTAATCAATATCCGGTTAATGTAAGTATGTAGTAGATGTACGATATAAATATTGATTTGTTCAACACATCAACGAATTATTATGGGCCTAAGGATGGTAGGTCAGCTATATATAACGGAGTTCAATTATTTAATACAGGTAGTCTGTTAAAATTTATGTCTGTATCAAATGTAAGTATACCGTATTATCGTATTATGCTAATATCACATTATGCTACCATATTATTATGATGATTGGAACATATAAAAGCTTTATGTTATGCTTATATTATGTTAAATATTTTAAACAAATTACAAGGTATCTCATTTGATTTATGTTTTTGGAAGTTAGTTATTTATTTTAAACGATAAATGGGTATAACCACAAATTCTTTATTTAATATTACCACACAGTTATTTTGAAAATATGTATAATAACGTATTTCCATGAATTATTAAAACAATGTACTGATCAATGATTTAGAATATATTATTATTATTAATTGCTTCTGTTATTATTATGGTTATGTTTTCATTTTATGTAGTTAAATATAAATACCTATGTTAATTAAATCATCTGGATTACAATTATTTATATGTATATTAATTATATTATATTATTATTATCAATTATATTTTTTTCTACATTTTAACTTAAATCGATAAATTTGACTCTTACTGGTTATTCGTAAAATGTTTTTTTGTTTAAATAATTACCATATTCCACTATAGATTTGTTTTTATTTAACTTATATTTTAAAGAAAAATAATCATTTAAAATTGAATTTGTAAGTGATTTTTTATTTTTTTTTTTTTGAGTTCATTCGTGCTTGATGTACTATACTATACTATGACTGGAGAAAAGTGTATTGTGATTTTTTTTTTTACTAGAACTATACAATCTGTAATTATAATTTTGCAATAATCACAAATAATATTTATAACATAGATATAGAATAAAATAAAATATAATAAAATAAAGGAAAATATAAATTTTTATTTACAACACTTATAAGAAGTTTGTTAATCGATTAATGTATCGTGAATTATTTATATGCTTCGGTTCTGGTCTATAACAGTTTGGCCTACATAAAACAGTAATATACCACAAAAAATAACGTTAGTATTTATCTAATAATTAAGAATAATTAAATAATAAAAATATAATAACTATTCAAATTAACTTAAATAAAATGTATAATTTTTTCATTGAATTATTCTAAAATTTAAAAAATAGAGATCACTAGATTCTATCACTGTGATTTTGAGGTGAAAGTTTTTATAAAAAAATCTCTATCTTTTAATGTGAATCTATATGTTCGGTACTTAATGGAATTACATTAATCAACCATGATTGTTATGTTTTGACATAAATATATTTATATATTTATATAATATATTTAATTGCAAAATAAAAAAATACAATTATTCATTTCTAATAGTGTAAAAATTTGTTTTCTATGTTTATAAACTTATTTCTGAAAAAAAATATTAAATAATAATAAAAAAAAATTGTAAAAAATATTTTTATTGCTATACTAGATTGATATATTTTGAATAATGTAAGTACAATGAGTAATTGTACATAAAATGAAGTATTATTTATTTTATAACAATTAAATGCTAATAAAATTACTTTTCTTTTTATTTAATATTTATTAATTTTGGGGTGGTTCAAACTTAAGTTTTTATTTTTCAATTAAAGTTTTAAAATTATACACTTTAGATGGAAAATAATATAGCAATAAATTAAATTTTATAATGTATTATTCATTTTTACAATGTATTTATGGTACCTACGATAATACTTAAGTACCATGTAAACAATAATAATATGTAATCGTTTTTTGGCAATTGTTACGATGCAGGTCAAATGTAAAAACATTTATAGTATTTTATGGAAAATATAGAAATATTTTTGTATTAAACATGTCGATCTACATAGTATCTTCGGATATAACAGAAATGCGTGGGTGTGCATATATTCTTATCAGACGTTTAGTACGAGGTCGTGTTAAAGAATAATAAATTAAGATAGCTGATACGCATTATGTGAATAGCTTGCTGTAAAGATGACGTTAGTGTTTTCCTTTTTACTGTCATGTTGTTCTTTTATATACTTAAATACAAAATGTGTTAGTGCTTATATACGTATGTTTTGTATCGAACAATGTTATCTTCCTTAGTGTAAGGGATATCTGGTACCTAGTGAACCAAATCATGTGTCTCCGGCAAATACTGGTGTGAAATAATGATACTAAACCACGCACGCTTGGAAATATATTCACCTCCACTGAAAATATTTAATTGACATTATTCAGTAACAATAGCCTTGAAGTGTGTTTTATTTTTCATTTTTCCCCCACGTATTAAAAGTGTATATTTAAACTAAATATTATTGTAAATTCCAAAGCATTCCAAAAAGCTTTTATAGTTGTTACAATTATTGAAATGAATATAATAATTATTATACCATTTCATTTTTTTTATTTTTTATTATAACATGCGGTAGCAGGTACATAAATTATTTTTTAAAATAATTAATACGCATTTACTAAGTGGGAGTTACAGTAAAATAGTTTTTACCATTTTGTAAAGATATAATTAATCAAGCATAATTGTTTTAAAAATATCTTCTTTTTTTTACACTTTACAAATAAGAAATGTGAAAACTACTTTGTTTTAAAAATTATAAATTGTATCAAATGGTTTAGAAGATACAACATATATAAATTTTAATTGTTTATAAAATTAAAAGCCATTTAAAATGTAAAACTGGACGCATATAAAATTAAAAAGTATTTGTGTATAGTAAAAATTATAACCACAATTAATTAGTATTGAAATCCAGAAATTATCAATTTTATTTTTAACGTTACAATATGATAATAATCAGTTTTTTTTTTTTTTGAAGTAAATTATTGCAAAATAGTGTTCAGTGTTAATTGCTTTCTAAAAAATAACAAAACTTAGTAGTAATATTAAAACTATTAGCTCTGTGATATTAAACACATAATATTTTATAATACAATTATGATGAAATTATATAATATGTAATAATAATAAAAAATAAAAAAGAGAAATATTATGATTGCGATGAGCTGAATTTATGTGTTTGACAACAATAATTATTGAACCATGAATTATTATACAATTTAAATATAGAGTATAAATATTAATGAAATATTGTAAAAGAAAAAAATAATAATAATATTTTGTAATTAAAATATTTGTTATTCATTGAGTAGTTAACAACGTTTTAATGAACAATATAACCGGATAATTAAACTTGAATAATTACTAACACGGTACATTTTCTGTTTGTGTGGTTGTACTATTGATATTTAGTTCCATTATGTTTGTGAATAATGCATTATTTTTAAATAATAAGATTTCAATGACAGTTTATACATAAATAAAAATTTAATCAAAAATTTAATTTAATTTGACATAATCATAATTATTATACATTGTCTTACTTAACCTTATGACTTTTAGTGAATATAATTTATATTTTAAATATTTTGTTACTTGCTTATTACGCATTAAAAAAAAATTTTAAATATTATTTCAGGTAAATAAAAATACATATTTTGTAATGAATTAATTTTATGATTATATTTATTCATATTAATTATCAAAATATAAGCTTAAGTATACGGTTATAATATTTCTAATTTAATTAGATATAACGTATATTATGTGTTTTTATTTTTGTTATTATTATTGTGATTATATTTTATTATAGAATTTATTTTTCATATATACATATAAATATATGTATATATTGTAGCAATAATATTATTATATTACGTTTTGAAAATTACATTCGAATGCACGGCGATATAAATAGGCAATTTAGCTACATTCCTGTCGTACGTAGCGATATTAATAATTACATTATTTATTTTACGAAAAAAATAAAAGTATACATTTATACAATTATACAATATCATACATTTTGTCATAAAATTTGTTGTATCAATTTTTTTTTATTTATAAAACATACATTTCATTCAAAAAATATTCACATAACAGAAGATTTGGTAAAAGATAAAATTATAATGTTAGGTTATAAATATTTTATGAAATTATCATAATCAAATTAAAATTATTTATACTCATCACAACTAAAACTGAAAATAATTTTTAATACCTAGTTTTACAATTTTAATTAAAATTGATTAATTAACCAAGTTTTTTTTCTCCTTACATTTTATTATTATTATTATTATTATATATGCATTATGTGTCTATTGTCTATGTTGTGTGTGTAAGTAGGGGTGTGGGCTGTTCTCCCAACAATTAAACGGCTATCAATTGTTCTAGTTTTGTCATCATATTATAATATATCTGTTTTTCATATATTTCATAGTCAATAGCCGCCATCTTATCAATCTCCACCTCATCGCGAACAGTTATGGACTAGGAATGTTTTGTCTTTATGAATAAAGTTATAATAGGAATGTCTTTCTTTCTTTTTTTTTTTAATTTATAGTTTCCTTAAAATTGGCCATCTAAGAGCTTAGACTCCTACAATATTTTATATTATTTCAATATTAAATATCCAAATACTTCATTCAGTTCAAAGTTTTTTGAATGAAATATGATTTCTGTATGTAGGATTTTATTGTATTAACTATTTTCTACAGAATTAATACGTTTGAATTACTTATGCATTATTTTCTGAAGTATTTCTATATTTTTACATAATGGATGAATACTTACTTTAAATTACTCTAAAATCTATAAATAGAAATATATGATACAATCTAATGCTTTTAAGGTTAATTTAAAGTACAAAATTACATGAGTATACTTATAAAGTTATGAAATACAATCAGATTTAGGTACAATTATTTACAGTAAACAGTACACCATTAGTAGTTAATATAATCAATCACTTTGGAAACTATACTAAGCTCATATAAAATATTTTAAATAATATTTTTCTTATTTTACGTTTTATTTTATAATTAATTTTTATTAAATTTAAACCACAATGTTGTATATTAAACTTTAATGATGTACATAATGTTTACAACAGAAATCTAATTTAATAAATAAATTGGTAATAATTTTTTTTTTTTTTATAGTTAACTGTTTCTTAGGTATATTTTAATAGTGTTTATGTCAAGATATTTATTTTTGTTAACCATAAATTTATTTTTTAGTAAATTACTTTTAATAATATTACAAACATGATTAATGTACATTTCAAAATTATAATAATGCTATTTTTGTATATTTTTTTTTTCTGAATTTAATTCAAAACGAACAATGTTATCATTATTCAGATAATAAAATTGAGTATTGTATATTTTTATATCTTTGAGGACAATGCGTTTTTAATAGTCTCGACCCAAATATAAATTCTCCTATCACCTGGAAAATACGTTGTATAATATGATTCACTTCTCATTTCCTTCCAAAAATAATTGAATTACGAACTTTTTGATGGAAATGTATTACCTCAGATAATGACTACTCTAAATCAATAGTATGTATACAATATACATTAAATATAGACGATATTATTATTTCTTGGTCATCAACTTCGTTTAAATATAATTTTGTCTAAAGCTTTATACATGTATGATAGGTATATAAATAGGTTATTTTTGCTAGAGAATTATTTATCAATAAGCTATATTATAACTAAATATTCGTGTTAAGTTATTTTTTTCCTTTTATTATACTATTTTAAAACCTATTATTATCGTTATGACTATAAATTTGTTTTTTAAAACTTAATGAAGCAAACAATCCTTTGATATTTTTGATATAATATATACTATTACATGGCTGAGAAAAGGAAAAAATACCCACTATCGAACATCGAATGAGTGAATGACGTAAAAATATTAAACTATAATAATGATATTAAGAAATGTATAATGATATAAAATATTGTATTGTATAATCAAATTTTGAGATGTCAATTTTACACAACATTAATTATTTATAACGGATATCGTTATTGATATACAGTTGAATATATGATGCACACATCTGGAAAGGTGCCAAAAATATTAAAATCATACCATCCAGTATTTTCAATTTAATTACCTTCTACCTCACTACTTTGGAACGGTAAGTAGAATTTTTATTAGTAGTTATATATTTTTTTTTTACTTTATTTGAGTTAAACAATCTATACAAGTCATGTACAATAAGCTTAAAAGTTAACAATTATGGTTGCTGCCAGAAGACATGTTGGAGAAGCCACCCACTGGCGACATTCCATGGTCAGGATTATAAGGTTAAATTAGAGAAGTAGGTCGCGGCACCACTTTCTTTTTAATCTTTTAGGAGGGTTGCCGGGCATTGGATTGGTAAGATTCTTAGCTAGGATATTTGGATGGTTGAAGAAAGAATTGTGGTAACGAGTGTAAGATTTGATAGCGGTTTTTAACATGGTGTATGTTTATTGATATAAAAAAAAAAAGAAAAGAAAAAACAGAAAACGTTAATTTTGTAATAATACTTTATTAAAAGTTTTAACTAATATTAAAAGTCTGTTAAATTTATGAATAAAAATGGTAAAATAAAATTGAGCATACAAATACTAACATAATAAATATCCTTTCAAGTATAAACATATTTTGGGTTAAAAATTATTAAATGGTTTTAAATAATGTTTTATTTATTATACTTTACCAAAATTGTTTAAATTATAAAAGATCTTACGACGTTTATAAATGATAACAATAATATACGTCATTTTAAATTATAATATCTAAAACAAAAAAGTCTACTTGAGGAAAGAAGAATGTTGCAATTAAACAAGAATAATAATCATACATAAATTAGATAATATAACATTTTAATCTTTTCATAATCTTTTATTTATGCGATTCTCACTTTATATAAGGAAATATAAAATAATATATATTAAAATACGTAATAGGTAAAAATAAATGTTTTCGGACAAAGCTTAAAATACCCAAATAGAGTTGCTTATTTAGATTTTTTCGAACACTGTGATGAATTACATTGTAATTATACCAAAATGATCTTCGAGTATTCAATTTAAAATAATATCATTAATCACAATATAAAATCTTATTATTATTATACACTCGTAATTACGTTGTTTTAAGCTTTTATTTTTTTTATCATTTCATTGGAAACGTTTGAGAAACTAAAGATATAGTTTTTTAAAGATGCCTATTATTAAGTAAACTTGTTAAGTAACATACAGAAAAATTAAAATATAATAATAAAAATTCTGCATCACATATTTCATGTTGTAATAACATATTATTTTAATTTATGAATGCTTATTTTCTAAATATTAATGTACTTGAAGATAAACACTAAAACCGTTTTAACATTTAAAATTAAATTGTTCTTGCATATAAACATAGCGAAACAATGGATTACCATAATAGTTACTATTGGAGTTTTTTTTAAAAAAATATCACGTAGGACAGCATATCGATTAATCCATCATCGGTTTAACACAATACCATATATGCTCGTAACCCCATCGAGTAATCAATTATCTGCAAATAATCCAACAAACTGTAGTTCCCTCGACCATCGCTTTACTTTTATGTATAATCTATATTATATGTGTGCTTTATAAACAATACAATTTAAGGGTAATTTGCTTTGCTTATTTCAAACATTTTTTTTAAAAATAAATTTGAAAATTTGATTTTAATCAATATTGCATACAAACTAACAAAAACAATAAAAATATATCATATATTTTATAAACTGGCCATACTCCATTGCTTACATTGTATAAAATTTATTTATTTATAAAGTAATACCACTTATAGATAAATATAATTATTATACCGTACATTTACTGTAGAATATTAAATATTAAAAACATATTCAAACGATTTTGTTTTTTATAAACTTTCTAAAGAGTATAAATCATAAACTTCCAAGTAATGAGGAAGATAGGTAAAATTATGATTAAATGCTAATTAAGTGTTAGACTATTTACAATTAAAACTCATTGTTTTATAAACATTATATTATTTTCGCTATTCGAGCTATAATCTACTTTTACAAAAAAAAAAAACACTAAAAACTGTATTTTCATTAAAAGATGTTAAACGTGAATTATATACTATACAAATCATTTTACTATCTAAAATTATATACAATACAGAATCATAATTAACTGTATGTTATCAATTGACAAGTAATTTTACTTTATTTTGAAATATAATGTGGCAATATTAATCGATAGATAGTATTTTCAATTAAATATACTAAAAATAAAAATATAAAATATATATTTTTTTGTGCGTAGAGTGAAGATAAATTTCTACATGGAGTCATTTTCAAAATGTATTGGAAAATAACTAGAACAATTTAAAAATTTAAAATACCTATAAATAGCCCAAAAATCAATTAAAATATGATGAACATGTCAGTGAATAAAGAAAACTATAATTAATGGAATATTATTTAAATGTTCAACGTTTTAACAGTAAATACTTTTTTATTAAAAAAAAAATAACAAAATACTTGATAATCAGAAATCAACATAAATCGAAAAATATAAAATATTTTTAAAAATATCTTTAACAGCTTATAAAACGGAAAGATACATTGAACATTTTATCAAAACTCAAATATTTTATTTAAAAAGTATTTTGAAATGTTCAAGTAGGTATTTAATGTATTTAATTTTAAAATCAAAACTAAAAAAGAAATTTATTTAATAAAAACTATTACTGTGGAAATATTTTATATACGTATCCTACATAATACAAACTTTCTGTAATTTGCTACCCTAAACCACACACAATTGACAAAATTAAAAGTCTAAACAGTTTTAAGTAACAAGAAAAATACATATTCATATTTTAAAATAAATACATTCATCGTCCAATCAGAATCTAAAAAATATACTTTTTAACGAAATATTCAAAAGTTAAAAGTTAATAATAACATCATTATTCATAAATAATAAATGTATATACATACCTGTTAGTGTATACTATAATATGAAAAAAAGATTTTGATAAGGAAAAAATGAATTTTAAAAATAAATGAAAAAAATAAAAAGCCTGGTTTATGGAAGATATTGTTGATATTGCTGAAAGTTTCTAAGTTAAATTTCTGAAAAAAAAAAATGATGATAAATATAAAATATTATAAAATAATAAATTTGCTCAAGAAAATGAAATTGTTTTTGAAACGTTATTATTATAACTTTTTTTTTCTTTAAAAAAGTTTTTTCTTTAAATATATAGTTTAATTAATGACAATTTAAAAACCGTTTTAAAAATATCTAATTCGTGAAATTAAAATTAAAACTAGAATAGTAGAAAAGGTGAAATATTAAAAAATATGATCAATTTAAGTTAATTTTGGTCGATTTGATGTAATGGTTGTAAAATGTATTAAAAACAAGTTGGAAAAAATATAAATCATAAAATCTTAAAATTATAATCTATCTAAGTTTAGAGTATTGTACAAAATAAAAGTGATTGTTTTATTACTATACTAAATTTATAACAATTTTAAATAATTTTTAAGAGACAAACTGATTATTTGAATATTATGAGTATATTATTGTTACAAAATCATATAATTTAGGCATCTGATTGTTCCAATAAATATCAATAGAACAGGTTATGGTATGGAAAAAATGATTATCTTTTTTAGAAATTCTATAAAATTAAAAATAAAAAGCTTAGAACTAAAATAGACCAATTATTTTATTTATATTGTAAAGTAGAAAGCGGTGCAATCTACGTGTAAAGAAATAAACTATTTTGCAATTTTAAGTTTTAACAATAACTGTAGTGCTACCTACTTACTTTTTAAAGTTGTTCGCATTCAAGATATTCAATGCAATTATTACTGTATGGTTATATTTTATTATATTATTATTATAAAATTTATTTTAACAATTCTAACTATAAAAGAAATAACAACCCTATTATAACCTAATTTTAAGTAGGATTAATGTTATATAATATATATATATATATATATATATATATATATTCTATTAATTGCATTCATTAATTGTACTGTGCTAAACAGTAATAATTGACTTTACTTTGTATTTTACAAATACATTTGCCTGAATAAGAACCATTTTTGAAAATTTCAGAGACAATTTTCGTTTTTAATATTTAAAATTAAATGATTTTTATGATAATCAGCTCTTTTTAAAATTCGAACTCTTTAAACCGTTTATTTTGGTGTACACTATTTTATTAGTAATTATACAAACGATTTTATTTTTTACAACAAGCACTAAATATTTAACATTAACATGAATATAGTCTGTTATTATATATATTTATTTGCATCTGTAAAATATTATTTTATTAAAAAATTACTAAGCAATGTAAATAATGTATATTTTATAAAGTAAATAATTTGGTAATGTAGACTATATCACTATTATCTATTATTTATTTTATATTTAAATTAAATTAAACATAATAAAATATCGATAGAATTTTGCTATTAATGTATAAAATATTAAAGTTTTATATATTTATATATTTTTTTTTCTTATTAAAATTAAAATAATAATAAACTATACAATTAAGATTACAATGAGTCTATATTATTATAATATTCAGAATTTTAAATCATTAGTTGTATGTTCACACAAACCTTATATTTTACATTAATTTATGACTTATTTGTGTTATTAATTAGAGTCGAGCGATGAAATATAAAGCAAACCAACAATTAGTTACTACGTTCATAACATTTTTTAGCTAAAAATGATGATTAAAGACTAAATAAATAATGAGAAAATTAAATATTTATAAGATATTATATTGACAGTGTTCAATACTAAGAAAAACATATATTTTTTTATATTTCAGTAACGAACAGAAATTTAATCAAAAAAAAATAAATTGTGACTCAAACTCAACTTGTGTACTCATTGTTGACGTCTACAATGGCTCTTCAAAAGTATACAAATGACAACTTTTGGAGTGGCTTAACATTTTTTAGCTTTGCATTGATTTTTTTAAGCGGCATCTGCATTATTATAAAGATCTGTTAGATATCTAGTTAGTCAACATTTGGTCATCTATGAAAATATACGAATGAATATGAAAAGGTTACCACGTGTTTTTTAGATTCTGTGTGAAGTGAAGAGTGTATTGGTTTTGCAATTATTATGTGTATGTTGTTTTAATTATTTGTGTGATTAAAGTCACTTTTTATAAAAGAGAATAGGTTTTGAAAATTGATATTTTTTTACTAAATTGAAGGGGAGAAGAAAATAAAAGTATATAATTATATTTCATAATTTTTTGTAATTCAAATAATTTTACTCATAGAGTTTTGAAACTTTTCGTTAATGCATATATTTTTATTTAAGCTTAATTCATTTTTAAAAATATTAAGATTTTTATCTAGCTATTTATAATATGTATCTTTAAGATCGTTTTACTTTATTAAGTTATTATAGTAATTAATAAGATTTAATATATTATATTTAATAATATTTCAATAGTTATTAATTAACACATTATTAGGTAGATGATTTGTTTTTAAAAAAATTAGTTCAACCTACCGTATAACAAATAGAAAAATAAATTACTCGTAGAATTCTTAATATCTAATAAAATTTACTTAGAAATATTTTTTATCATATATTATAATGGTTTATGATTGTATTGAAATTTAACACAGCGAACTTATAATTGACTAGGTATATCCGTCACCAACTATATTACTTTAAACGAGATCGTCGTTTTTAAATATCAATAATTGTTTAAAATATATTCGGATGTTTTGATAAGAAATAATTATTTTTATTTAAATAAACATAATAATAACTAATAACCAATAAATAATATTTTATGGACTAACTTAAAAGCTTTTATAAATTATTCTTTTTAATTGATACTTTATTAACTGTTAACGTGTGATCATGCACTTCGTTGTCCATACAAAATACATTTGTGTTAAATTTGGTTGCCTAATGTTAACATTTAGCATAACGCTTGTGAATAAATAATATTTATTTAATATTTTTGGTTTTTTGATTTCCAACTTATCAACTTTACATAACTGCCCCCAATGACGATACTTGTGCAATATTATTTATTTGACCACTTAAAAGTGGAATTTTTTAAACGTACACTTTAAAGTTTTTATAGATTTTCTAATATTACTTTGTAAACTTGAGTATTTGTTTTTATAATCAGGGGCATAGTTATATAAATTGTTTTCTGAGTTAACTCGGTAGCAAAGAACATAACAGTTATCCTTATGCACTTAATTGTTCATTAAAATTATCACTTTTATGTGGTTCAAATTTAGTTTATGCTGGTTTTTTATATATGACATGGTGTTTATTTTCTTCCTTTATGTGCATATCCGATTATTTTAAAAATGAATAACATGATTTTTAATTAACTTATACAGTCGGAAATGGGATTAAAACATTCTCCACCTGAACAAATGCACAGAGCTACATTGTTATTGTATCTCGATTTGAATGAACCAAACAATAGTCACTGGAAAAGTATTAACTTTTTCAATCAATTTTTATAATAATTGTTTTAAAATTAACCAAAATAACTTAACTAATACAAAATTAACAATTCTGCTAATTATATAAAGTTCGACTTTGGCAATGAAGCATTTTTACCATTTTTACCATTTTCGCATTTTTATTTTTCTGAACATATAGCTCCACTGATATATTCATATTTTATTGTTTAATATTTCTTGTACGAGAGTTAGGTTCATAAAATTATGCTTAAAACCTACTCTGTAGTATATTCTTTCATTAAAAAAAAAACCATCTCAGTATAACAATCAGATGAGTGTTTTCCAAGGTAGGTATACAATTGATATTTAAGGTTAAAATATGTGTTAAATAAAATATATCCATGTCAAAATTACCTAAAATTCAATTGCAACGCCACCTATTGGGCCCAATTATGAATCTATGCCATTTAGGGTTCCTCTTAAAAACATACAAAGAATTTTATCAAAATCGGTTCAGCCGTTTAGAGAAGTTCAGTGACATACATACATAAAAAAAAGTTATATATATAAGGATAACCTATACAGTATACAGTGTTATAAATACTAGCAAATAGAAAACGATTTTATTGTAAGAAAAAACAAATTTTATTTTTGATAATAGTTTTACTACCCACACAAACCATAAAATATAACCAATCATAAAAACCCCATTGAACTATCACACAATAAAAAAATAAATAATTATTATACTTCCATATTTTGTATATTTTTTACAATTATTATTTAACTAACTTTCTATGTTATAAGATGCGTTTATTTTTTATCCTATCGATAAAAAGATATTAAAATGAAATAATAACTATGTACATAAAAACAAATTTATAAGTAAACTTATATTTTTTTCTACAATATAGTATTTTATTCATTAGAACTTTAAGTTTAAGCATATATATATATTATATATATATATATATATTTATTTTGGTTTACTACAAAGATTTTTGTAAATTAAAGTTCTTAAAATTAAATAATATTCCAAATAAATATATACTAATATGACTATATTATGAAACTTTATACTTTGTTATTCAATTTATGAAATCGAATTTATTAGAAAAATATAAATAAATTCATATGGGTACGTCAAACATACAATAAAGCCTTAAATTACATAAAATCAAAAATGATTAAATAAACTTTGATTTTAATTTTGAAAAATCATTGTTGTGTGTGTTACAAAATAAATAATGATAATACCTATGTATAGATAATTCTTGCCTAGAGTTCGCAAATATTTGCGTCTGATAAATTGTTCAATTTAAAACTATCCGAAAATGATGTTGAGGATGTTAAATAGAAACTTTTTTTTTATAGCATACCTAACTTAAATACTTTTACAAACTTTACGATGCTGAGATAACATTTTGTGATATACCTATATGTATATAACTATTTCGGGTATTTATTGTTGGAAATATCATATGTCTTAAAGATTTAACCAATAATATATGCAGTTAAATAACTTTTTGATAAATTATACCAAAACTTAATTTAATGCAAAAAAACTTCATTTGTATTATACGTTTAAACAAATATTACTAAATATGTTAAAAGATATACATTGATAAAATTAGTTTTGTTAATCGAGTCTAGTTAAATTTAATAAATTCTGTATGTCATAATTGTATAAGTGGATACGTTATTTATGAATATGATTTATCATTAAATCATAAACACCCATTTTTATTGAACATTAAAATTTTTTTTTTATAATATTACAAGCTTTAAACAGTTGAAACAATAATTTAGTGATTAATATTTTACAAAGTTAATTTATTTCAGTACATTACTAAATAGAATACAATTTATTTTTATACACAAACAATTTCATAGTAAATATAACTCTGATATTTGTTTGAGCATTAAAATTGTGTGTATATTATGCATTTTTATAAAACGCTACGTCAACTGAAAAAAAAATTAAGATAATAAGACTAGAATATCTAGAATGCGGATGCTATTTTAATAGAATAATATAATTATGACATAACAATTTTTAAAGAAAAGTCAACAACTAATAGTAGGTAAAATGTAAAAAAAAAGTCTTCATAAGTAGAAACCTAAAATGAATGTCATCATTTTTTTTTTTTTTATGATCCTAGTATGTTTCTACATAACGTACAAACTGTTTAAGGATTAGTACAATGAGTATATTAAAAGCAATACTACAAATTTAAAATGTTAAATAAATATTAATAATAAGTTTTTTTTATGTGTAAACACTTTATAATTTTAAAAAATATTCCCTGAAATAAAAATATGTATTTTTATTGTTAATATGAATTTCAAACATTACAATATGATAATAACGAGTCTATAGGGAATGTTATATGAATTGGTACTACCAAGAAACGCATAAGGTAAACTTACCGTTTATGTCATAAAAGCCATTTTTCTAGGATATTGTTACCATGTGTGTATAATGACGTAAATTCACTTAAGTTTTGGTTACGACTGAATTAAGAATAAGTACACGTTTAACAAAAAAAGTGTAAGGTGTAAAAAAAAAGGACTACGATTACGTACGAACATAACGTTGAATCAATGCCACGAATAGATGCCAAAGAATTTTTTCATCCACCGCTAAAGTATCTGAAAAATGCAATCAGAACCTAATCTAACCAAATATCATACTACCATAGTAAGCTTCTGTACAATACAAAATACACAATATGTTAAAGTCGTTTTTTTTTTACGTGATTTGTATAATTTGTATATTAAAAAGAAAATCTGCTTTTAACACAATTTTGGAATAATTTGTAGTGAATAAATTTTAATGTAAGTAAAGATCATTTTCGTGTTTGAATCTAACGTATTTATAGCATGTTAGCCATATAATGTCTTATGTAATTAAAAAAGACGAACAATCAACAATATTTTTGTTAAATACATGGTATTGATACTATAGTAATAATATTTTCAAAAGTTAAAATACATAATACTAAGTTATCACGTACAATCTATTTTTATTACATCAACTCCAAACAAAGATTTAAGCATATCATATTAACTCTATGTTAATTTACCAGCATAATATTTTGTTAAATAATAACAAACGCGAGAGTGAAATATTCATCATAATATAATATGTTTTTGTTGATCTAACCGTGTTCAATTAACTAGGTAAAATGTGTGTATTTTAAATATTTAACTAATCTTTAGTGAAAATAGTGTTAAATACTTAAAAGTATTAATATCACATTATAATAATTGATTATACGTATATTTTAAATCGTTACTTATTTTAACAAAGTATATTGTCATAGTGAATATAAAGAACACATAATACCCATATAGTATTAAATATTGAACACATTATATTAGTTTAATAACTTATAAATAACGAACTGTTTATTGTTAAGTTTATTCAAGGGTAAACTATTTTCTTTGTTGTATAATTATATGTATCGTAGGTATATTGTGTTAAAGTTAATATTGATAATATTATGTTAAAACGGCAACTCGTAAAACGCGGTATATTTTGTTGAAAACATTTTATAATTAAACCACGAAAGTGTTTTACTCCAACGTTGTCAGTTTTGATCATTCCAAAGTAAAAAGTTTCTAAGTTTTAAAGTCCCGAACCTTTGACTGTAATATTTGAAAGGTTTGTACAGCGAGTGCATATGCGACTAATTAATTAAGTCCTACATTATCGCAAGAGTAGAAATTCATAATATTAGATACAGATTTATTAAAATAATAATAGCGTTTCATAGATTGGTATTACATTATGCGTATAAAATATTAATACAAAAATATGTTAATAAATATCAAAAATTTCATTAAGATACATTTAACTACATTTAAAGGAAAACTCAATTATATTTTTGCATAAAATTATATTTTTAGGTAGGTGTGCATTTTTCCAGAAGACGCATATTTGTAGATTTTTTGTAACATGTATGTACCTAAATTAATTAATCAAAATGTAATATTAATGATTAATTATATTAATTAAATGCTTTACAAATATGTATTATTATGCTCGTATATTATGATACAAAAACTCTATACTAATTAACAAGTATTTTATAAACACAAAACTAAGAAATGTATAGTTTCTTTTGATATAATTTTACCTTTGAGCGAGAATTTAGTTAGTTATTTAGTAATTCTTCTGTATTAACTATCAGAACCATTAATAATTGATAGTGATTATTTTATTGTAAAATATCGAAGAAAACTAGTGTTTAATATTAATTATTGTTCTCAACGTGGTCAACTAAACTTATTATTTTTTAATTTAAAATTGAAGTAAGTATGAGATAATGATTAAAATGTTAAAGTAGAAATAAGTATCTTATTATTAACAATAGTTTAAACAAGTATTCATTCACTCAATACCATAATAATAAAATAAAAATTGTATCGATATATTTGAAATAAAATAACATTATACAAACATTTTTCTATAATAAGTTTTTCTTAATATATGCAGGAAGGTGAATAATAACTCTAGGTACTTAATTATTACT
Organism: Aphis gossypii; assembly: GCF_020184175.1. Lineage (NCBI taxonomy): Eukaryota > Metazoa > Arthropoda > Insecta > Hemiptera > Aphididae > Aphis > Aphis gossypii. Next base: position 12,477,398 of record NC_065531.1, on the reverse strand, counting down.
AAAATAGCAAAATGCATAATTAATCTCATTTAAATTTAATACTCCTCGTTAAGTGCATCATTTAATACAGTTGTCTGTTCAAATCCCAAGTTGTTATGCATAAATTTGTAGTTTATACACAATATATTTTTATTGGCACCCGAAACATATTTGCTTGAAGTTATATTTATGAACAATTTTCGTATGTACCTACTGTGATGAAAGTGCAAATATAAAATAAAAAATAGGAAGAATATGACCGATTTACTTTTTATGGAGCATTACTTTTGACCTCTATATAAGAACTTTTACCCATTTTTCCTTTCACCCATTTATTCCAAAATCGATAAATCGTAAATAATTTTTATTAGTCGTATAATATATGTTGCGTTTCAATCTGATTGAAGTTATTTTAAGATATGTATCAAGTATGCTCCTCTTTGATATGTTGATAATTGTGATTAAATGTTTATAATTATTAGTATTAACTTAAATTTGTTTAAATTAAAACTTTTGTTACTACTATGTCTATAGTTAGAGATTACAATAGTTTAAAAATATTTAATAATAATTGATCATCAATCATTATTTTCAGTTGACAGTAACAATAAATAATTATGTCACTGATTTTGGCGTGTAAGCAATATTTGACTGTACTTAAAATGTATGTTAGATTTAAGCACGATGTAGTATAGCAAATTTTCTTTAATAATTTCCCCTGAAAACGACTGTAATTACGATTTATAAATTGCATTTACGCAAACAACTACAAATCGTTTTAACACCTCTAATTTCCACGGGTCACTTAGCTCTTGCGTTGTATATCGAGAACTTAAAATAATTCTTCATCAAATAATATCAAGGAATTAAAAATGATAGACATGTCGGAGACTTAAATCGCTGAAAAATAAATCCTGGCTTTCATTGTTTGGTGACTGATTGGGAATGTTTTGTACTTGAACACGAAAACTCGATGTACCTATTAAATAAAACGGTGTGGCTTATCATAATAAATTTACAACGCCCCAATGAATATTATGAATGGAATAATTAATGAACAAACAAAAAGTAGATTTACTCGATAGTAACATAATTTTAACGCATACTTCGTTCACGTTTTGAGCAATGTATCTAACGAATCTATGTATGCGCATGCTGTACACTATCAATAATAAATCGTGCGACTATGCATAAGACATCGGCTCCGTTCAGCAAAATCGATAACAAATCACTTACTGCGTGCATAATATTATTTGATTGTGATCGACGTATTTCATAAATATATAATTTTTAATCATGATTCAAGATTGTGAACAACTTTGATATATAATATGTAGCATGGCAATATTATAAAGGTACGTATCAGACTTGTCGAACGTAACCGAATAAGGTTGTCGCGAATACAATGGAAAGGTCTCCACATGCCGTACTCGGTTATCCACAGTACGCTCGTATAATACACAAGTCACAAAGGGACTGAAAAAAATGATATCTTCTGTTCATAAAGCGCAGCGATTATCTGTCGGATTCGTTTTATTGTTGTCCGATCGAAGACTTAATCATTGCGTCAACGATAACGCGTACCTCGTTCCACGGGCATTTCGCTGTGTGGTGTGCGTGTGATTTAATATTCTTATGAACAATATAATCTGAAATATTACCATTTATGAACGAACGCGACCGAGCAACTGAGTGTGAGATTAGTAAGGTGTTATCGTTGACCGGTCGGCAAACACACTGGTTCATTATTATGCATCGCGTTATGATAGTATATGTGCACATACATTTCGGACGGTTTAAGTTTATATGAAGTATCTATTATATTTTATCGCGCGTAATACAATATAATATGCTAATGGACGCAATTGGAAACGGCGAAGGTAGGTAATTGCGTGAAATGTCAATCAGCTCTGACGTAGTTCTGAAATTTCTGGTAGTGCCCTAGTTCCGATGACGGTTTGCGGTATCATCGTGTCAAGCTATTCAAACTACACTACGATGCGGTACACCAGGAGTTAGATTCTATTAAAGTAATAATAATATTCTATGTATATTGTAATACTCTTAAACGTATTTTCTACATCAAAACATTTTACACAGGATACGAATTGTTTGACCTCCGTTTATTTATCATTGTCAATGCAACGAGGCCATTAAGTGTATACTAATTATATTAGTAAAATTAAGAAATGAGATAAATTATTAAAAAAAAAAAAAATCAATTTAGTACTATAAAATATTATAATATGTAATATACTTCGGCTATGACAATAATATTTAAAAACTATAGTAATTGTTAATAGTCCTTTAAAAACTTAATAGATTACATTGTTGTTGTGAGATAATTATTAAAATCAATAGACATCAATGGATCAAACTGCTCAAAACGATTCATGGAAAAAATAAAAATAAATAAGTTTATTAATAATAAAATGTAGGTACTTATTATACTAATTCTGGTTACTACTTTTTTATATAATAAAAAAAAAACACGTTAACTATTACGATACAGCTAATCAGAAAACTTGTGTCGACGACTAGACGACTAGAAATCTAACAATTTTCTGCTCATTAAAAAAACCAACATATTTTCTTAAAGAAAAAAAATGCTATACGCAACCAACACGTCTGATATTGACTGCCATTTTTGTTTCTGTTACATTTTTGTCTCCGTTACAAAGTCACTATGTGTTGTCTCACTCGATCTTTCAACACTCAAATTGTAACCAGCTAAATGATTGCTCTGACGCCAGCACTTAAGAAAAATTAAATCGTTAGATTGTGGGTAATTAGGTCACTCATACTTTTTAATGGCTTGGAACTTGGAAGTGACATGTTCACTAGATGTGTAGTTGATGTGATAACATTGTTTGAAATGTTCAATTACCTGTATTATACTATTTGATGGATCGTCGAAGGATTCGTCGAATCCTTTTGGCTGTTTCTCTACATGTGACCATTTTTGTCGTAATATTATTTTGTTGAATTATTTTCATGACGCCGAGTCTTTATTGGCTAGAGATTGCAATATTTTTTTTTTCATATTCATTCAATAAATATAATATTTACTTAAATTAATCAAAATATATAGGTACCAGATTTGAAAAAAAATAATTTGTAAAAAAAAAACGTTGAGTTAATTAATCTAACATACAGTCTTACTTATTACTTATTGTTTTTTACTTTAAATTATACATATATTATTATTAAGAAGCTAGATAAAAGCTGATGAGCTGTACTAAATGTATGCAACATTTATATTATATATAGGTACGCGAGTGCAATTAAATATAAGTACATGTCTTACTTGATGATTACCTAGTGATTGTTGTGTACTTGTGTAAGTACCTATATTTATTTTATTATTATTTATGTATAATATAATGGTTATAGTTTTACCGGGTATCCTTAAGGTACTTATAAGTATTATATAAATGATTTTACATTGATTAATTAGGTGTATAGTAGTTATCGTGTATTGAATAAGTATATCATTGAATATATTATACTGTTGAATATAAGTAATACTTTGGGAATTCTGCATCAATTCGTTTTAAAGTATTTGTTGTTAAATTGAAATATGGAATTGTTTTGTAAATACGTACATTTTATAAAGTTTACATACGAAATATATAATTTAGAATTTAAATAATAATATATATTATATGAAATCTTTTAAATTAATTGATATTTATATATTTTTAATTTATTTTCGTACGCACTAGTTTATTATTAATGATATAATTTATGTATATTATCATTAAAATAATTATATTTGTATTATTATTATTATTGTGGCTAAACCGATTTTCCCTTTGATCATTATATACTGCATGAATGTAGCTATTAGTATATTTGATCTTATACCAGATTAAATTCAACATAATTTCCGTCGTTTTCACCATTTCATGGTACACAACACAAATACTCGTGCTATCATCAGTTGGTAGTTTATAACCACTGGTAACTGATTATAGGAATGCGTATTTGTGTAATGTACCGTGAAATGTTTAAGGTAGTTGAGAATAAAGTTAAACACAATTTAGTGTATACGCATTGTGTACATCAATAATATACTATGACTTAAAAATTTGGTCATGCAACGATGTGTACCCAAATCAAGTCGAACATTGATGTAATAACAAATAACCAAACACTCAATATTAGCTTTCAACTTTCACTTTTTATTGTTACGAAAATGCCAGACAAGTACTACCGGAGTGCTATATCTAAGGTTTGGTTAGGTACATCTTAACTGATTTTCACTCAGACATGATTGATACATAAAATTAGAGGTTAAGGAGTAATATCGACCGACGATACTACAGGTACACTTTATTACACCATGATGCACCACAGGTTATAAAATAGTTATTATACCATAGCGTTTTAGTTTTATATAAGTACTTTTCTTTACGTGAAAAACAATAGTAATAGTAAAACATATTTAATAAGCAGCACCAAAACTTTTATTTTGGATGATAATTGTTAGTAAAAAATAAATTTTAAAATTCAATAATAACTTCTTTACAATAGATTGATGAATGATAAGTATCTTATTTTCACGCTTAGTAGTTATATTATTTATTGTTCATATAATCTTATATAAATATATAATTTAAATATTTGGTTTAAACTAAGTTTAATATAATCTAAACATAACAATGTGTTATAAAATAATAAATTTCCAATAATACATTTTACCAATAAAAAAGTTTTACTCTTATGTTTAACTTAATAATGAAAAATTGTCATCTGATAAATTAAAAAACTTTTTTTTATATAAATTACTACAACAGTATAATATTACAGAGAGCATAATATACAGGAACTCATTTTTGAGTATAAATACAACGTCGCTCATATCGATGCAAGTGAATGTAATATATTATATTATCAAAATGAAATTCATGTAAATCATTGAGTTTAATAAATAACTATAAAATATGCTTGGCGTCAGTAGCATTTAATATTTATAGATAGTTTTATATTTTGAATAGGTATTCCCAAAACCATTTTTTTTTTTTTAGTCACGAAAAAAACAAATAAACAAATAAACAAACAAAAACAAATCATATAGAAATATACTGCGTTTTCAGTATTATTCACCAAATGGAACAAAATGACCGGCACAATTATTGGTTTCTCAACGAAATAATAAACATATCGCTAAGTCCCGAAACTATTACAGTATCCCACAAATTACCTTTTATCAATATATCATAAAATAAACTTAGTAATAAAGGCTGACAGACTAACTCCGCTCAGAATCGTTTTTCATAATATGCAATGATTTATCACTGAATTCAAATTTAACACATTCATTACAGTGACCTACTCAATGACAAGGTACCTACACCAACACATATTGTAAGCAAAGTGGTTACCTATACACTTGACCACTTATTATTATTTGTATTAATTCATTTCGTAATTTTCAAACAGTTATAACTTAAGTTCATACAATTTTGAACATTTTCGATTGGTATTTATTCTAATAGATACAATATACAATATATATATACTTATATATATATACATATTAAGTGAGGTTTCACGACCCACGATGTATTTAACGAATATACCGGAATACTTGAACAATCATCAAATTATACGAATTGTGAAATAGACCATTAACATTACTCATGTTATATTTTATTCATTTATAATATATTTCTTTGATTCGTGTCACTTTACCGTCGATACCTGAAAAAGTGGAATAACGAATATCCAATAGGTACCAAATATTCGCAAAAATTATCTGTTCAATAAAACTGTACGGTGTATTTCAGCGAATAGCGAATATTTGTCAAATATATAAGTCGTGGAAACTCGAATTTAGAAAGCATTAATACATTACTAATTCATTTAAATAATAATAAGTCGTTGATGGATTTTGAAAAACATTTTTCTCATAAAATATATCATTAATAAACAATATATAAAATACTATGATAGGTATTAATGCAAATTAATTCTAAAGCTTTCAATTTTGATTTTTTAAAAATTAAAACATACCTATTCTATGCCAATAGTCTTTGCCTAAACAAATGGATTGTATAATGACAATCAAGTATACCTACATCAATAATGTACTATATATTCATTGTTGTGGCACCAATCATTGTATTCTCCAGGAAAATCCATTTGCGACCACATGAAATATTACGATGAATTGAACTCCCCTATGATTATGCAATTTTATACACCTGTATACGTCATAATAGTGTACATATGATTAATAATAAACAGTTTCAACATAAACTCCCACGACTGAAACTCATATTGAAAAATCTTCATTGAAAGGTAACTAATTTTGGAAAGTACGTACCTAAACAATGACTATCCTAGCTTAGTTGTGGTTTATTTGTCCTATTTCCGTTGACTAGTCAAACAATGATGAACAGAAGTTTATGTTTCCTTTATCTTAAGAAACGTGCCCTGCGACTTTCCACTTAACTCTTAAGTTTAGTAATTTAGTCAAATATACATTTATCATATCTAATTCTTATCCATCTACAATATATATATATATTTTAAACACTTTGTTTACAAAAAACTAGTAAATGCTTTATTTTTTGTAAACTAATTTATAAATTTATTGTTACATAATATTAATTAGGAGCAAAAATCTTAATCTAGAATGTAAAATATTTTAAATTTTTAGATGAGTACCTACATAAATATACTAAATTATCTACATTTTAAAGGAATAGTGTACTTACTTAACTATTTAAATTTAAAATTGAACTATTCTTAATTTTACATGTACTTATAACAGTTAATATTAAAATAAACCTTATATCATGTTTTAAAATTTTCATTTATGTTAAATATACATAAATATAATTTATTTATATTATGTTCTAATTTTGCTATATGAACCTCTAAAAATTTGTAAAATAAATACTTTTAAAACTAATAGTAGACAATCTAACTTAACAAAGAGACACTACATAGAATATGTCTAAAAATGTTTCGAAATTAAATGGTCTACCTTAGAGTCATTGACCCATGCGAACGCTATTGGCCTTAATGCATCTATGTGTAAAATTCTACTGGGCGTCTACAAGCATTTTTGAAATGTACACTTACTAATGGCAGTAGAGTAGACACATATTGTAATTTGCCAATTCTTTCCCATAACTCGTCGTGTGATTCTGGGGAAAATAAATTGTGTGTACAATTGATAATTCTAAAAATAATAACACTGTAAACAATACAATAAAATTGTAAATTTTTGAAAATTAAATTTAGGTATAGTCGTATAGACGATAATGCCACTCCATAGAAGAGTTACAGTATTTAATATTGATAACTATTGACACGAACGTCCATCATTTTTAAAATAACGTTTAAATGATAATTGGGTATTAGCTAATAGGTACCTTTCTTTAGTATTGTAATATACGTATGTTATTTTTTGGACACCTATTTACTTACTATAATTTATGTGTACTAGACGTCTAGGCGTCTAAGATATATTTTTAAGATAATAATTAAACTTAAATACTTTAAACTTTTAAATAAATTGCATACTACATTCATTTTAGTATATATTATTTCAGATAAGATATCGTCAATAAGGAATTTATCATTGTTAAAAAAAAAAAATTTAGATACTGCTAAGAATAATTATTTATCAATTGTTTTAAAATAAATATTAATGGTATTCAATCATTTATTTCACATTTAAATTTAAAATATATAATTATCTTCAACAATTTTAATTAATATTTTTAGTTTTAAAAAATTAAATTTCGAACAGTTTTTTTTTTTATATTATTATTAAATTAAATTGTTTGTGAATTTATGGTTTCACATCTCAATTATTTTAAGTGTCATTTTAAAATTGTCTACCTAAATCTAAGTAAGAGTTAGATAACGATTATGGTTTTTTGGGAAACATGTTAATATCATAAATTAATGACATAGCAGGCTTACTTCGGTTCACTGTTGTTTATATTAATATAAAACATTTTTTATTTATTAACAAATAGACACAGACAATAATAATACTAACATTCCACAAGTTACTTGGTTTTCGAATTATAATTTACCCAAATACCATATGTTTGCATTCACATGGATCAGACTCGAGCATAATATATTTATAGCTCTTGCCAATCATCTCAATCTAAATGCTCCCCCATATACTCATAACCGTCCCTCGGGCACTAAGTTATGAGACTAAAACCACGCACTGCTTAAATATATGATATGCCAAATTATGTATCCTTCTTGCTTCTGCGGAGTATATCTCAAAGTGTAAAATATGCATTTGTGCAATGTAATATCTGTTTCCTCGCCGCTACTATTACTATCACGAATTATTTAATTTTATTATTTAGGTTTTGTAATACTATTCAAATAAACGATATTATCTTTCATATTAAAACTAATTAATCAAATTAATACCTTTATTTATTACCATTGTAAATTTGAGTTTAATCTAATATGGCACATGTTATATACCTATTAATAAATTATTATGTCTTATTTTTAATAAATAGGTAGAAATAATTTACGAATCAACATTTTTATCTCTGCTTATCAATGTTATCAAACTCGTATAAAATAAATAAATTGCAACAAGTGCACAATTATAATGATGACAATATATTAATTTGATGGAAAATTCCCACTTTTATTATGACTATTATTTTAATTACTCAATATTCAATAAAATAATTATGTATAAGTATAACAGGGGTGGCCAGCATGAACATGTTCGTGAGCCACATGAACAAATACAATTATGTAAAGAGCCAAAATATTTATAAATATATTTTATATAATTTGATAATTTGATATATATGCTTTAAAAAAAAATTAAAATTCATAACAATAGTAAGTAAATTTTGTTTTTATGAATAAGATGCAAGCCATATCTGACTATGAGCAACATGTGGCTAAATTGGCCCCCCCTTATGTATAATGATCAACAAGATAATATTTAAATTAAACTTAATTGTTGTTTAAAATTATTTCGTTGCTATTTGAATAGCTCCAATGGTTACAAAATATATATATCAATATAACCTATATTATTATTAAATTTATTATTTTAAAAATAAACAGTGTAATTAAAAATATAACAAGGAAATAGATAATAAAATAAAATGTAAATAATAATTACGTGAACAATTCAAATTAATTTAAAATAAATTATAATATTAGGTTTTTAATTAGTTGGATACGTAATTATTATTATACATTATAAATAATTGAATCACTAAATCTTAATATTGTGTTTTAAAACGGTTTTAGTTGCACACGGTAAGCATATTTTTATTTTTTTTACTTCACATATATCATATATTGATATATATTATACATAATCAAAATAAGTTTTGTGAAATATAAATAGTTCTTTCTATGTTAACATGTCCTACTTATGAAACACATTTTACTGAGCTTTAAAAATTCAATCTAAAGTATTAATATTATTTTTTTAATCTTATAATGTCATGTGTTTTTCTATCATTTGTGATATTTTTCGGTACTTTATTTTTAATTTTAAGGGTGGTTTAAGATAACAAATTCAATCTAATCGGTACACTTTGAGGGAGTGCCAAGATTTAAAATTTAAGTTTATTGTTAAAAGAAAAATGAAGGTAATCATACTTGGTGAATCAATCTGTAAAAACATTTTGATTTTGATTTCTTATTTGTTCTATGAATATTGAACAAATCATTAAACATATTTTTTTAGAAATTCGTTGTAAATGCGAAAATATGGAAATAATTTTAAAGTTAAAAATGTATGCATTTTTCAATGTTTATACCAGTTAGGTTAAACATTTTTTACAAGGTACCTTATAAATTTTTATGTAAGAATTAAAAAAATATATTAAGTTGAACGTAATTTAACAAATATTTTTTATGAACATCTGAAGTTCAAATTTTGAAAAAAAAAATAGATATTCACATGTAAAATAACAATTTCTCATTAATTGATTTTCATATTTTATTTTAATTCAAAATGAATAACGGTATAAATAATGAATACTTGAAATTATCACCAAATGTACTTTTTTTATTTTATATAAAGTATTGTATATTATATAATTCTCTAAATGTTGGCTCTTATTAATATATTTATAAACATATGAAATTTTCAATTAATTTATTTTTTTATAATTATTGATAATTTTAATTAGATTAAAAAGTTCGAAAAATCAATACCTGATTTCTCATAAGTTATTGTATAGCTATTTAAAAATATTAAAGATAAAAAGCATATTTATATATATATATATATTATATATACGTATATATTTGAAATTCAGATTTTGAAAATTTGCAAATTATTTTGTAGATTTAAATTTAAATGATATTTAAATTTTTATAGTTAAATATTTAAAATGTAATACAAAATGATTTATAAGTTAAAAGGAATTCGTTTTGAAACCAAAAAGTACAAAAAATAAATATACATATTTTTCTTTTTAGGCATATTTATTTCAAATTTGGATATTTGATATTTTAACGAAGAATAATGATTTTAGTAATTTAAATATTATTAGAAGACACTTGAAACTTTTAACGTATTTTAATACATTTACTAATGCAATATTTTTGACAAATATTGATTCAACTTATCATAATAGTAACAGTAAAATAATTTACGTTAATAGAAATAGAAATATATATTATAGAATAAACCTAATATAGGTATGCTGATGGATCGTCTTAGCTCAAAATCGTTTTCATAAGCAGTGATTTTTCATTTAATTCTAATAATATTAAGCATATTAATTTCAGTAAACTCCGAGCATTTTGTGTACTCCATAGCAGTTTTATATTTTTTAATCGATATGGTATGCATATAGACGTTATATATATGTATTTAAAAAACAATAAATCAAATATACATTTTTTATATTAATTAAATTTCCTTACATAATATACCTACATATGTAATATTATTCAATATATACTATAAATAAAGAATATATTCCTTTAAGCTTAAGCTTGCTCTGGAATTGAAAGTTATCAATTGAACCACATAATAATATGTTAAATAAATAAAAAAAAAAAGATAGAAATAAATTTCAGATAAAATAAATTAAAGGTAAATTAAATTGACAATTTACAAAAATAATGAAAAATAAAATACGTATACACTTTTGTATGGTTTTTATGTTATTATAATTATAACTATTTTATACAATTATTTTTTAGATGATAGAATGTTAATAAACAATATTATAGAAAGCGGGCTTTTATTAATATGCTTCTATTTTTGAAAATAACCATATTATATCTTTGAAAATTGTACATGTATAAAAACAAATTTTTATGATATTATACTACTACAGAGTAATATAAAATAATATAGTATAGTATTCTAATAACAGTGTACCTAAGCATTATTTAATTAAGATTTCATAAAGTGTTTAAAACAATTATACGTGCATTATTGTGCTGTTTAAATAAAACAAAATCAACATCATTGTAAACCAATAACTTCCACCTGCTCAGACTCTAAAAACATTATTTTCTGAGTTAATGATTTTGTTTAACGCAAAGGGCTGCAATGTGTGTGTATTCAACCTGAATGATAGGCACGTGTTTCGTTTTTGGCCCTCACTCAAAAAGTCTGTTCATGCGTATTATTTGAAACTAATAACGTTTTCTCTGAAAATTGTTTTGTTGGTCCCAGATGACATAAATCAGCAAAACATACAACACGCGTTTAAATTATATTTTCATAAATTTAATTTATAATGTATCTTTTTAACAATTTAAATATTAGGTTCATATCTTATGGAGTTAACAATATTCTTACATTATGCATTTATGCCAAATTATATTGCATTCTATTCCTTTATATTTTTTAATGAGAAAATTGTGAACGGGATTTTGGATCAACTATATTGTACCCTGTCTACTCTAAAAGGCAACAAAAAAGAGTATTACATTGTTACTAAAAATATATGAAGACCTATTTGGTTATTTTCCGTGTATTATGTGTAACTTAAGCTATAAATAATTTAAAACAATTTAATAATTGTTTTTAAAACAGAAATTTAACAATTTAAATTCGTTTGAACGATTATTTAATAAAATATAGTTTATAAGAAATATTGAAAAAATTTGCTGCATGTATTGTAGATTATTGCTTTCAAATATAAAATATGATAAATATTGAAATATATATTATATATATAAATCATAACAAAATAGATGATTTTGGATTTAGAACCCGAATACCATGTAAATTTGACTTCCCCTTTAATATTTAAAAAAAATGACCGACCGCTGTTTGTTTCGATACCTAGAATATTAAAATTGTATAGTGATATATAGTGTATTCAATATAATTTTACGGCTGTGTGCTTGTGTTTAAAAATTTAAATGCTTTCTCAAACATTCCGTAGTGTTGGCACCTATTAGTATTAAATATTAATATGTATACGATTTTAAATATTTGAATACAAGCTACAACATACTGAATTTAATAATTGTTGAAAATCGTATCTCATTAATTATTTTCTAGAGTTTTTTGAAACTATAGAAATCTTCCATAAACACTGTCATACATTATGATCTTTTAGAATAGCTTTTAATAATAATTATCACCGGTTTTTAATGTACAATCTATTTTAACTTTCTAATAACATGTTTCTAGGTAAACGAGTGTCATCATGAAGGGTTTGTGTCTACCACGATAATATACGTATGTTTTTGTTAACTCATTGTATGAGTTACAACACCCTCTTTCTGAGAATGTTGTCAATGTTTGAGTCAAGTATATTCTATGATCTGTGCCAAGGTTACAACGAACTCAATATCTACACTAAATTATAATAAATAATACTCGATATCGCCCAAAAAAAAAAAAAAAATTCAAGTCATACCGACATTTTCCCACTTATATTATATTATTTATATTCAAAATACTAACGCTATTCACGCGAATTATTTCATTTAAATAAAAATGTATATAATATTTAATAATTATTAATTAAATATTTAATTTGAGTATATTATTGAGAATATCATATTATTGAGAATATCGCTTCGATAAATAAATATAGTAAAATTAAAATTCTATACCTATGAAAAAAAAATGTTTAAATTATAAACAGGAATGTATTCTATACATCCGCATACATACTACTATATACTCTAATAATTAACATTTGATTAAAACATTGGATATTAAGTAAAAAAATAAACACATCACTATATTTTAACTGACAGATTCAATTTAAACCATTATCATTTTATAAAAAAATACATTTTATAATATAAAAGATCTAATATTGATAAAAAGTTGTAGGTATCATTAACCATCGTTTTAAAATAAAAAGAACAAATAATTCAATTGTAAGTTTACCAGTTTTGGCACGAGAGTTATACTAATATTTTACTCAATATAGTCAGAGACAAATTCAAGGGAAAAAGTCATGCCTTCTCACAGAGGTCACACATCCATTATTCTATGTCATTTTTCGTATAAGAATATATTTAATCAAAAATGAAAGAAATTTAAAATTATGATAGTACTTTTATTCATTATTTGATTATTAATATTATTATTACTTACATAATATATTATACCTATGAATAAATAATAAATTAAAAAAATATTACACTATTTCTAAAATAATGATAATTTAACAGTACAAATCTCAAGTGTTGGATTTGTTACTTATACATATAATATTAAAAATGTACAAGTTGATTATTTATGTGAATACTAAATTTTAATTAAATAAATCTTATCTCCGTAGACATTAGCTTGGGTTCCGTCCTAAAATACAGCTATTTCGTGATATAAATACATAAATGCATTATTTGATATATTTTATTTGTACATATATTATTTGATATTATGGGTTATTAATTTCAACAAATACCCTAAACTCTATGAATATATTTAATTTAAATTGTAAAAAACAAAATACTATAGGTATAGCGAATATCTTAAAATCTACGTATTCTTAAAATAATTTAAACTATGAACAATTTAAATTAAACAGGGTACTAATAAGTTATTCAACAGGGTATTTTTTAAATGCAATTTAACAATTTGAGTTTTCATTTATTATAAATAAAATAATCTTTTATACAATTCATCGAAAATAAAAAAAAAATCAATATGTTTAGTATCATTAATATCAATACTTATATAATATATATATATTGCATTCAATCGTTTTTAAAGGTGTAAAATAAATTATTTTTACGTTATTCATGTAAAAACACATAAGTGTGTTATTCATAAATATCACGAATTTCACGATGAAATACCCATGTTTAGCATAAATCAGAACTGGATATCAAATTGAAAAAGGATTACTAAAAGAGCTTTGATGGTGAACTTTGGTTTATGCGTACTAGTATTGAAATTATTTTCCATTAAGTTTTCTGTACACGAAGAATAGACGTACACATAAACCGATATTGGGCTTTATTTTGTGTGTATGTGGGTGTGTGTGTTTTTTTATTGGAAAATATAATTTATATATGAATACATTAATATGAATTCATATGATATGTTTTAGCCAAATCAGTAAAATAAAATACTTTGATTTTATAATAATATGTCAGCTGTACCTTCAGGTAAATAATAATAAAATATTTATTATATGTTTAAATTATATCTCTATTTCCTTATATCATACATTCATAAGTCATGCCATTATAAGTAAATAAATAAAGTCTGGAATCTTTTCCGACATTTATATATTATTTATAAAAATATAAATTCATTAAAACAATTAAATTATCTATACAATGTAAAAAATATCATAGGGCTTCAACTTTCAGGGGTGTCAATTAATTTAAAGGTGTAAATAGTAAATATAATATCTATTTAAAATGGTTTATTAAATTTTTATATATCTTATGAAAGCTATAAGTAACCCAAACAACTTATAAGTTACAGTTTGAAATTTCTATGGCATTGTAAAGTTCATTTTCTTATTCTCGTAACATATATAGCTATTAGTATAGCCACAGGGTCTGTTTCTAAGAAAAGCCCTTTAATGGTTTCGAAGCAATCAGCAACTTAATTTTAAAATGAACGATTGTATATTAACAATTGACACAATAAAACAATTTTCCAATATCTCAACATTATGGCAGATAATTATAATTGTAATATTTATTAAAAATATTTATATTTGAATTTATGTTTTCTGTTGATTAATACATGCAAGTAAGCAATAGAAATAAAACTTAATTGTTCATGCCAATTTCAGCATTTTTTTAGTGAAAAATAGTTTGAATGCATGTATTATGGTACAAGTACTTTTTAGCTCATAATACTTTACTATTTTTTACTTAGTTTTTAGTTTATTATTTTCCTGATAATAATAATAATAATATAGTAACAACGTAACGTTTGTTATCTATATGTTTACCAACATTTATTTGTTTTTCTTGGTTAATTTCTATCATGTGTAAGTTAAATAAATATATATATAGCACAAATAAACAATTTTTTCTTGGTAACTCATACAATCATTAATTAATTAATAAAAATTTTATTGAATATTTAAAAATGTACCTAGGGATACCTATTTAAAATTAAATAAAATTTAATTATGTGTACGATTTTTTTAAAATTATTTAGGATTGCTTGTATTCTTAAATGCACATGTAACAACATTGTTTTCTAGCGCAAAATAGGGCGTTGTCTTCTTATTTCCTAAAAGATAAATTATACACCCACAGCAATCAGAAATATTAAGACAAGCCAAATAGCTTATATTTTACTAATTACTCTTATTTTAAGTTTTATGGTTGAATTATATTATAGTTCAATAAGTAAAGACATATTATATGAAATTATATTTTGAAATGCACTTCAATTTGAAAAATAAAACAATTTTGACGAAAAATAAAACCCCCGGAGCTGTAACATTTGTCTTATTTATCAGTTCTTGTCGTAATAGCGTTTTGGTATTCTATGAAGGGAATGAATGTAGTTTTTTATATCATTTTATTATTATTATTTTTATTTTTAGTACCTACCAATTTTTGTTTATTTGTAAGAATGTTGATACAAAATGTTTAAACAAAAATAATTAAATTAAAACAAGTAATAATAATACATTATGAGGTTTTAAATCGAAAACTTAAAATATTTTCTTCAGCCTTACCCTCTATAAAACTCAAATAGAAGTCAAATTATGTAAAAATCTCATTTTATATTTTGTGTATGACTTTGTATCACATACATTAACAAATACATCTTATAAAATCAATAATACTTATCATTGTTTGTAATGTGTCACAAGTCATATTTGAAAATATTATGCAGTAAATAAATTATTATTTTGAAACAACTAAAAATGTAAATTTTTAATACATTCAATGGTTTACTGTACTAGATTTTTAAGATACAATTTTGCTACTAAAATATGTAATATGTGAAAATCAATGTTGTTTTTAACATATCAGTTAGATTAGATATACATTTTTATTCTAGATAATTATGTTTATTCCTGGCACAAAATACTCTTTACTAAAAATAGTTACACCAATTTAAATTACACTCTAAATAACCGATTGGCAATAGACATTACTCATAAATATATAATATTAGCAGTATAATTTAAAACCAATTAGATTTATTCTTAAACAATAATCAAACAATTATAGATTGAAAATATGATATATTATTAATAAAAAAAACAAAACAGAACAAAAAAAATAATTTATACTCATATCTGGTTCATAAATCATTAAAAATGTTTCATCGTCACGCACTGTCTGTGTAAATGTATAAATAGTAATACGTACCAACGTGCATTACATTAGTAACAATACATTTGATAACATAATGGTTTTCATGCATAATGTGGGTAGATTTCTGTAAGCCCTTTCTAAATACATACATCCAAAAAGTAAAAAATATGACGATGAAATGAACAAAATTACTTTTGTTTTTAAATGCTCATAAAGTCATAAACGTACAAAAGATTACTTAAAAATTTGGAATTTTCATCAAATATTTATACATATAGTTGTAATCGAACATGACATAATATTCAAAATATTTTGGCTTTTTTTGTGCTATTTATATACTTTTGAAATCTTTGAAATTTTTAATTTAATTTTTTTCATTTTTATAGTGATTTTGTGTAATTTAATTCACGAGTTAAAAACCTTAAAAATGAAATACGAAATACGAAATCATTCATATATTTTAACTGTAAATTGAAAAGTTACAAGTAATATAAATGAATATATAATATAATTGAAGTTATTTTATGACATATTTAAACTATCAAAACTTAACGATTTATCTTTAAATTATTATTGTCATTTTGTTATTATTAAATAAAAAATAATAGAAGTTTGAATCACTAAAATTATGATTTTCTAAATTCTGTTTCAGATGTCGACCGTTTTACATACAGTTTGGGCATATAATGGCCAGCCCTGTGTTAACGGTTTTTATTATTTATAACTGTATAAATATATTTATAGTTATATAGGCTGACTAATTGTTTTCACTCACAACTTATTTGGTATCAACTAAACTTAACCTTTGGTATGCAATTATTTATAATAATATTCAAATTGAACATATCCAGTAACCTACATAATAACCAAGTATACTAGATCTTTAACGTACAGCGTAGCCACTTTCTTGGTTATCATTATTCGAAGTTCCCTATTAAAATAGATTACGATCATATCAATTAAATTTGTAGAATTCTAAAATGTCTAACAATATGTTTATTTATTTATTTGAGTAAGTATAATATTTTCTATTTGCTAATTTCCTATAATATTTTAATTATTTATTTAAAATAAAAATTCATAGTAAGTATAAATACAAAGAATTATGTGCCTATTATTGTGTTTTAATAAATCTAAATAAAACTAAATTTTGAACCTTGCTGATAACTATTATAAGTGCATCAATAAACCGTACTATATTGCTACTAAAATTATGACGTAATTGGTGTTATACATTAACTATGCTTACCTATACTTGATTTCAATTTAAATATATTTATAGGAACCAATAAGTAAATTGATTATTACAATTTCCACACATATTATTATACATGTATATTTTTACAGCCAAGTTAAGTTTTCAAAATCAATAATGTAGTATAGTGTTACGTATAATACACGTGAGAATAAATAGAGGTAAGCAATTACTATTCAGCTTTGGGGAAAGCTGAACATAGCTTCAGTAGGTACATGCAGTACACGAGCGTAGTTATTACAATTTATCGACAAACGGCTTGAATGTATGAATAATTTAAATATAATAGTATGCATACATTACATATATATATATGTATATACAAATAGATGGATAGATAGATTTATAGATATAAATATAATATTATAGTATACGAATGATTTAGCCATATCAATTAGATATGTTTAGGTATGTAAAGATGGAAATTATTGAGTAAATATGATGCAAAATAATAATTTTTCATTATTTTTAACACGTAACAATATGTTGACTCTTAAGTATATTATAATATTATTGCCTTTAACATTTTCTTTCAAGTGTAAGACGTACAGATGCGTATCGTGTTTGGGTTAAGAAATAATGCCGAAAAATAAACATGCATTTTAATAAACATAGCTACTTCGTAGACCATAAATTCGAAGTGTGACAGTATGGTATAGATGAATAGTTATATTGATTTCCTTTTTAGGTCGTTTGGGAATTATTTATACGAGCTTATCGACGATCGAACGTCAAAGGGGTGTGCTCGGAAAAATACCACTTTCGGTCTAGTTCATCACAGTGCACGTGTGTTCAGTGAACGTGTGTGTGTGTGTGTGTGTGTGTGTGTGTGTGTGTGTGTGTGTGTGTGTGTGTGTGTGTGTGTGTGTGTGTGTGTGTGTGTGTGTGTGTGTGTGTGTGTGTGTGTGTGTGTGAATGTGTGTATGTGTGTATGTGTGTGTAAAACTAAACCGATAGAAAAAACATTAAAAAATGTTTTTATTCTTAAATGATTAAAAAAATATATTATAAATTATATTATATTACACAAAATATAGATACCGATGTACGATTTCGTAAATTCTATATGACTATAAAAAATATTATATATAATTTTGTTTTATGACAATCAATTCAATTTTTACTAGTAAGTAATACATAAATAGGTAAATTAACAAAATATAACAGAGTTAAAATAAATAATCAAAAAACAATTATAGCCATAATAGAGTTGTAATATCAAAAAAGTTTTAATAATGATAAAACTTTTTGACACAAGTTAAAGATTTTTAAAATACTGCGTGAAGTGAGGAATGGATTTGTTTTGCAATGATGTTTTTTCATTTACTTTTTTTCTGAGCACACTTTGGTTTAAAAAAGTACTCAAAAACTTTCAAGTAGTCCTATCTATCGATCGGAAATCGAGTCTAGTCGTTACTTTCGAAAAGTAATTTTTCGATTATCTAAGTAACTTTACTGAGCTACAAGCTAAGGAAAACTAAACAAAAGTTTTTAAGAAATAAAGAAATTTAAGCAAGCGTGGTTATATAATAGTGAACATTGCTCTGAATCGTTTTTCGAGTGCGATGATTTATCAGTGTTTATAGAAATAATATCAAAATAAAAATCCAACACGTCTGCATCAAAATATTTTGTATTGAAAAAATTTAATAACGAAGGACGGACGTTTCTACAAAACTGTAAAACAGTATCTATTTAGTAAACGATTAGTTTTTGAATTTTAAGTATACCTAAAATTCTTTAAACAGACATCTATTTTTTGATTCGGTTTTTTAATCAAAATGGAGTACAATGTTTTTCATCTCAGATACCTATTACAAATTTCATTGATTTAGTTGAAACTAATGTACAACAAATGGTTAAATGGATACTGGTGAATACCTTTCTACAAGAGTCTATAATGAAATCCATCGTTTTGTATATTATTAATAATATATATAATATATATAATAAAACAATTGTTCGAAATGTTCATACTTGAACAATAATACATTTTTTTAGTAAAAACTAAATCTCATAATAAAAATATGAATTCTCGAGTCTTAAACTAAAGAAATTTTAATTTTATTAAAACTTTAAACGTTAACAAACATATTCTCTGAGAAAAGTTATTGAATTAAAAGTGATTTAAACACAAAAAATGTATAATATAATTTATCTTCTACAGTCAGTTTTTTTATTCTATAAAGACGATTAATTTATCAATTTTAATAATTTCTAGATCAAAAAGAATCTGTAGTTATTGTTAAGTTAATAAATTTTTTTTCGTTTAAAAGTAGAAATATAAATATAAGTTAATTTATTACATTTTTTCACATATAGCTAATTTTTTTCATAATATTTTATTATTACTATTTAATATAATTAATTTGCATTTACTAGAAATTAAATTATATATCTAAAATCTAAAATATACACTATAACAAAAGAAAATTCAATAATTTCAAAATAATACCTAGTAATTAATAATGAATAATATTATTAATAAACATTATTTTTTGTTTGGAATTCGATTTGGTATTGACAGTAAAATGAATTAAAAAGTTAATATAATGAAATTGATTTTCATTATGTTTTAATAATTTTAGCAACATAAAATTATTTATTTAATTAAAGTGACTTTTAATTTTATACATTATATAAACATTTTATTATTTCGAATATATTCGTTATTATTTTAAATTTTCCAGAAGAATTTGTAGTATTTAATTTTTATTTATCCAGTTATAATAGTTAGTTACTTAATAGAATTACATATTTCAAAATAGGTAATTCCGAAAATTTATCTTAAACATTTTTCTGGATATTTAAGAATAGAAAAAGTAATAATTATTTAAGTATATCATGCTTCAATAAAAATTAATTTTAAATGTGATAATGTATCGCTAATTTCAAAGCCAAACAAATAAAATACAAATTTAAATTGTGCTTAAGTAAGTGAAAAGAAACGAGTACCCACTCCTGGAATTTTTTTATATTATTCGTATTAATATTAGTAATGTTAAATATTGTCACAAGAAATAATCACATAATAAAAAAAATAAGCTTTGCTATTTGTGTTAAGATCATAAATCAATCTCATACTTTGTAATTTGAATAAACGAAATATACGTTGCTGCAATAGCTTTTGTTTTTATATTTCCAATACCAATGATTAAAGTTTGATTTTTTCAAAACAGTTTCTAAATCTATTAAATCAAGGACTATTTAGACGTGACTTTTTTTCTCGAAAAAAAAAATTAAAAATTCCAATAATAAAGTAGTAATTTTTTGTGCTTTATTTTTACCAAAATTTAAGTAAATATAGTTCAATTATATATTTTATAGCAAATTGTTTCATAATATTTGTCTATAACTAAACATTATTACTATAATATGAAATACCTAATTTTCAGTATATTTATTTCTGAGAAAAGTTTTTAATTAGTTGTTTAATGCAGGTTGCTGCGAGTGTGTTCCAAATGATAAAATATTGTATACCAACCAAAATATACTACATAACGGTATGCACGAACTAACTCATGCAAGAAAAAATAATAGCACATAATTTTGATCATTATCATAAAATTATAATTTAAAACAGCTTAAACTCGTTTTGTTTTATAAAATTGGATAAATACAATTTTAAATATTATTCATCAAGTTATATTTCGCTTAAAAACAAATTATCTTTAAAATGTAATAAAACTATTTAAGTTCAGTTTTATCTTATTACCTATCCCGCTGGACAGGTTTATACACTACTTATTAAACCAAATAACTCAATAAAGAACCTCATCAACGAAAGACAGAGTAGTACATTTTAGTTCTGGAAGTTAAAGGAAATTTAAATTAATTTAAATAACGTTAATCCAGGAGAAAAATTGTTTTTAGTTTTTCAAATTACATATATCTACTACCATGACATTTACACACGTTTCAAAAATAAAATTACTTAATAAAATTCAATTTTTTTACAATTCATAATTTTCTTGATTTAAATTCATGATTTTTTTTTTTTTTTAGTATCTTTTTATTTTTATTTGACGTTTAGAATTTATAAATTTAACAAAAATTACTTCACTGGGGATCATTAGTTATTTATTTTAAAAAACAAATAAAATACAAAAACATTTTTCTAACTTAAATGGATATCAAATACTAAAATTATAGTGTTTTTAACTTTTCAATGTTTGAATTCTATGAATTAAGCACGCAAATGTCTCTTCGTTGGTGAATTAGATACTAAAATATGTACAGTATATAATATATTATTTTATATTTATTGTCTACACGTTATTCTCTATAGAACTTATGTCTAGAATATTATGTGTTTGCTTTGAAATTTATTTTGTATTTATTTTTTTGTACTGTACTTCATTATTTAAAATACAACATGTAAAACAACTATAATAATAGTATTATAATATGAGTTCAGAAATTAATGGAATTAATTATTTTGATATTTTCAATATGTATAAATACGTATAGTTTTACGTACTTTTAATAAGAGGAAGTATTATCATTGTAAAAAATAAATGTATTCATTAATATGGATTTTTTATTTTGGCTTTTCAGTAATTTATTAATGCTTTCTGAACTCTCAATAATAAACAGACTCCTTTTGATAATAAATACATTTTTTAGGGCTAATTTTCTCTCTGCTAGAGAGTGTTTCAATTATTTTTATATTACGATGACTCAATTATTTCTTCTATTAAAAAATGCTTCAAATAAAATCAATAGTAATAATATTTTATATTTATTACATTATTAATTTTACGAATATTGACACTTGAATTTATTTATTTTTAATGAATAATAGCTAATAAGTATTATGGAATAATTAATTTAACAAATCTCATGAAATTAACCTAATAATAAATAATAATACATATATATTATTGTAATACACAATACAGTAAAGGTAGATGCAGTGACGTAGTATCCTGTTTCGACAACAAAGGTTTTATTAGGTCGCTGCTACTAATTTTGGCGCTTGGTGTTTACTTTATTTTGGTTTATTATTCGTGTATTATTATTTATGATTATTTATCGTATTATTATTTAGCTGTAAATTATTGACTTGTGTAAAACGTAGATATTACGATGTAATATTGCGGTATATCTATATTTTAAAATAAATGCCATTATTTATAATGATAATAGTTACTATCAATTTTGATAGTAAAACTACTAATTATATAGTTTACTATATATTTTAATGTAATGTTATAATGAACTTGTAATTTAAAATTATTTATATTTATGATTTTGTTATATTTTGTTAATTTTGTATTAAATTTTATATTGCATTTTATTACTTGCAAACTATTTTATATACGACTATACGAGAAGGAGCTCTTGAATTTTGAGGTTTTGAATTAGAAGAAGAAGATAGCGTGAGAGTTTTTTAAAGAAAGCATTATACAACTTGTACCAAGGCTCAGTACCAGGATATAACAAAAAGGAGATGTTTAAAAATTACTAAGTTATTTATATAAATATACATATTATAAGTCTTATATGCTCGTATATATTACAAAACTATGTGTATTAAAAAAAAAAAAAAAAAATAGAAAAATCAAATACCCTTAAACTCTAGAATTGCCTTGTAATTAAATAATATGATTTATAAATTTAAAAAAAAAAATGGCAAATGGGATGCAAAAAAAATAATTCACAAACATCAATATTTACTTACTGTGAGAATGTAACCTATACTCACTAATTAAGCGGAGGTACACCAAACTATTAATTTTCACATCTGATGGTTGGACTTATACATTTCTTGATTAAGTACCGAAGTATACCTAATTCAAATAACTAAAACATTGTATGTGCAGTTTCTAAAACAAATCAATGTATTCGTTTTAAATATTATAAGTAGGTAATAGATAAGTATATAAAATATTTATTAATTTATCTATGATTTTTTTTTTTTTTTTTTGATCGTAATATTATTTATTTTTTATTTTATTTAACTTTTTGATTGGGTGCATATTTTTAGTACAGATAAATGAAAACACAATTTTTTTATAGAAATTTTAAATAATAAAATTCATCACTATTATAATTAGTTATTATAATTAATGATTTTAAATGATATAATATGTAATTATTAATACAAATTTTATTAATTATGTATTTTAATTTCGTTTTGAATGTATGTTTTAGTTCACTATGCTGAGTATTCATTGAATTATAATATTACCAATAACTTTTATGAACCAGATATGTTTAATATACCTATTATCACTTAAATTATATGTATAAGATTTACATCGCCTTAATAAAAGATTAACCAATGTTTAAGACTAACGATATAATTTGAAAATAAAACTTTTATAATTTGACACACCCATTTTGTGACCTTTTCTGATACTTCAGTTAAAATGTATTTAAAAAAAAAAAATCATCACTTCGACTGAAATCGCAATAAAATACTGTCGTTGGTTTGACGGTTATATTCTGTGTCGTTGATACAACAATGATTTTTAGTATCGACTCTCGAGCCTGCCATTTTTTCCAAGTAACAGAGTATAAATTTACTTCATCAATAAATCGAATATCCATTAACACTTTTATAATATGTTCATTAAGAAAAAAAAGAAA
Source organism: Aphis gossypii (assembly GCF_020184175.1). Lineage (NCBI taxonomy): Eukaryota > Metazoa > Arthropoda > Insecta > Hemiptera > Aphididae > Aphis > Aphis gossypii. The sequence goes on along the minus strand of NC_065531.1, from coordinate 12,452,860 downwards.
AAAAAATAGAATTTGCTTGATGGTTTTTTTTTTCAAAATAAACTTACCAAATGATATTAAGATCTGTGTTTGTAGATGTCAGGATTTTATGCCCATTCTGACCTAATCCAATATGCTAAAGGATGTGATAATATTTCAAAACTGTTGTTCTATCATCGTTGTTCAGTCGGCGTACACTTTACTCTGCGCGTAATATATAATATCCGGTCGAACAACAGAAATAATGATTGAATACCTCTTTCCTCTTCTATATTCACATAACTGATTACGTTTCACTGGCGCTGTTCACGTCAAAATAGTTGCGGAATGTTGTAGGAAATTTAACATTTATTATGACCAATTTAATTATCTCTCCTAAGTTCTGATATCTTACTCCCGTTAACATAGGAGAAGGTTAGGTTAGGTTAGGTTTATTAAAGTAAATTATAATTTTTAAGTATACTTTTAATATTCTTCTCTTTCATTATTTTTATACGAATATTACGTTTTGTAATACTGTTTTTACTTTTCATTACACCATTTAATAATCTGCTTGACTGGTTTTTTAATACATACAAAAATATTAAATAAAAAAATGCACTCAGAAACAGGAATAATTGTGTTTGAAAACTACATAAAAAAAAGTTATTTTTAAAGAAAAAAATGTGTTCTGCCTTTATTTCTCTCTCAACGAAAGTATGGTGCCCGAGGATAACATTAAACGGTAGGTATTGGTTCAGTTGGGACCCCCAAAGTAGATTCAACAAACCTCTAGAGAACATGAATTGATGCTTACTCAAATTTCAGTGGAATCCCCGACCAATATTGATTCAAAAAACGCATTATTCTTTACGAAATCGAAAACAATCTTATGTATGATAAACTAAGTTTGTGTAATATATTACTCTGAAATACTTAATTATATAAATTCATTTATTTGAATTTTGTAAATTTGTGTGATTTGATTTGTATTAGTTTAGAAAAAATAATATATATTATATATATAAATCGTTTATAACATTCAACGTGAAGTAGGTACACATTTAACAATTCTTAAGATAATATTGAAATTTCTTTTTTAGTACCTATATCAAGTTAAGGTAGGCAGTTTCGATTATTATTTATTCATTTCATAATAACCATTAACAAAATTGTATTTCTTAAATAATTGAAATACTGTACTACAGCACAAGATCAATAATTCAAGGTAAATGATATAAGTAATTATATTAAAGATATATATTATTATAGGTTTACTTATTTAAAAATTATTCTTCAGTAAAATGTATTTGGAAATATTTATTAATAAAAATTAATTAAGTGATGTTCACAAGGTAAGCAATTTAATAATAGTTTCTGATGTAAATTTCGAAAGAAATAACTCTTTAAAAATATATAATTTATGTTTAAAAATATACAAAAATCTCAATATATTTTTATTAAAGGTCAGTTGTAGATACTACTAAATATTTCAAATCAATACTTTTAATTTATAAAAATAAAATGTAACGTCACGGAACGTTATAAATAAAAATAGGGATATTAAAAATAGGTGAAATAGAATTTATTAAGTGTGTGTGCAGTATAACGTATTTCAATTTATTATTATACTTATACATAATACGTGAATAGATGAAAATTATTATAGTCTAATGACTAATACTAGAAGCCATGAACTAGTCACGCGATCTCAACAAATTACTATAATATCGTTTTACCTCATCGTTCAGTTTTCTACCACGGAGACAAAAATTAAGGGTCACCATCAATATTTTAAACATTAAAATATAATATCATGTTTTTACAAATTAAACATATTATAACTAACTGAATATGTTCAAACCCTAAGATTTATTTATGTGAAGGAAAAAAATGTAATGTGAAGTGCATACGGTTTGTAAGAATTAAACGGATCTGAATATAAAATGTGATTTATAAATTAAAGGAAACCTTTACAATATATTTAGATAATATTTCAGTAGCATATAAAATGTTCTATAATCTATCATAATAATTAAATAATTATACTAATGCATATAATATATTAAATGCTGTTTATACACAGCAATTACATTTTAAGCAACAAGTGTAATTTTAACAGTGTACACTTTTATGAAAATCAAATCCAATATTTAAAGATTTTTAAAAACTAAACTGCGTACTAATACTTTATATATCATAGGCTATATAATATGATTATTCAATCATAGTATATCGACTTTTTTGGGATAATATGTTCCTGTCCATTGAGTATCGATTTCATTATAAGGTCAAGAGTTGATTCGTCCTAAAACAAACAATAGTCTTGGTTTATGCTATAATAAAACGTTAAACATAGGACTTATAACATTATGTCCTTATGTCCCATAAGTCATTGTATGTTACACTGTAAATATTTTTATTTGACAATTATTTTATTGACTGTGATGTAAGTTATATAATAATATATAATATCTACAGACAAAATATATTATTATAAATTTATTGCTATTATATTAAAATAAGCTTGTAAGTTGTAACTGTACAAAAATATAGATAAATTTAAATAATATTATAAATTTTTTTTATTTGTGTATGATGTTGAAAGTTGTAAATTAAAAAGTTAAATTTATTAATTTAAATTAGATTAAAAAAAGTGTATAAGCTGTTAAAAATATCCAAATTAAGTTTTAAAATACTTATTTATTGGTTTAATTTTTTTAAATAGTAGAAAGTAACTAATGCATTTTTAAATTTTGAAGACAATATAGTTATTTATTCAAAAAACAAATATTATAAGTACTTAAAATAATATTAAAAATTATTCATTTTGCATTTAAATATTTAGTACGTAGTAAATATTGGCTACATAATATACGATGGATAGATACTAATATATTAAAATTATTATGCTAATACTCATAATAAATAAAAACCTTTAAAATGTATATATTTATAATAATGACCTGTGTTAATTATTGACTTATTTTAAAATCTTCACGTTAATTACTGTTAAATGACAAAAGCTATATAGTCGAGAGTAGTAATTTATGTAGCATAATCGAAATATTTCTGATGAACAATTAACTGTCAGAGCTACAAAATGTTTATCTAAAAGACCCAAACTCATTACTTTTACGCATCATAAAACAAGTTTATAACAAAATAATTAAACCATAATACCTTTTACATTATACAAGGTCCAATGATTCAAGAATATTTGATTTTAATTTATTGATACTATTTTTATATCAAAATATAAACATTCCACTTATTTTTAAAATTTTAAATACAATAATATTTTTATAAAAAATTATTATAAATTTTTATTTAAATTTCACGATGTTTTATATTTTTTTTTTTTTTAATTAAAAATAAATAATGATCGATGTACGTAACACACATAGTAAATTATTATAATTAATTACCTACCTAACTACAATAATAAAATACAACTGCAACACCAAACATTCAAACTGGATAAACAATTGTTCGAAGACTTAAGTAAAACAGCAACGAATAAGGGACAAGGGTGTATAATTTTCTCGTGATATAATAATACTTAAATAGTTAAACAAATACTACTGAAAAACATACCCATTTTGAACCGTCAATCGTCGTCTTATGTAGCTTCAAATTCTAATCAATTATGGTTACACAAACACACACTAAAATTTATCATACACGCAAACGACAAACTGACGTGTTAAATTGCTATTGCACTTCCATAAGGCACCAACTAACATATATACAGTATAATATTAATTCTGACATCAAATTTCATTTAATTTCATTGTTCATTCCCATAGCTCCAATACGTAATACAGGGTGTTAAGAAAACAAATGCATCGAAAAATATATAATTTCAACTAAATGTTAACTACAAACAATAATTGAACTGCAATATCTGAATTTATTGATTGATTTGAAGATTTATTTTGTCATGCAAGTAAGCGAGTGGCGTATTTTCTACGTACTTATCATATTTATTTGTAGTTTGTCTTTTTTCGATTATACCTACTTGACGATATTATCATGACTATTCGATTTTTAGCGTACTTACAATAATATTATTAATACAGTTATGAATATCGTGTTATTGTAATAAATATATGTATATATATATTATATAAATTATTTGTAAAACAAATCAGTCAAATTGTGTACGTTGATCAAGCAAATAAAAGACAACTTACTATCACCCTGTATGATGGTAGAAAGTAACGCAATGTGTGGAATAATGACAATGTGTGTATAGTTTTATAGTGTATGTGTGTAAATATATTCTACGAAATAGGAACCAAGGACTTACAACGGATTTTACTTTCAAACGCTTTACTCTGACGTCGCTGTTCTGTCAGCGTTGTCTGTTGTGAATGAAAATTAGCTTGCCGTTATTTTGTAGGACGCCGCGCGCCGGTTGAATATAATATTATGAATATGATATTGTGGCATTTCGCTGCCACTATGATATATAATGAAAAACCTTCACCGACAGTTATGAAAAGGAAATATTTTGTTAGTGCAATAATAATAATACAATAAATTTTAAATAGACTCAGAGTAATCTTATATACGTACACCAAAATATAAAGATTTATTCACAACAATTTCCTCGTCAATAAATAAATAATTATAAGTCAGAGAAGGGTTGCATCTTTGCAGGGTATCTTCTCACATCTGTAATTTATGTCGTTTGCGTACACTACCTACTGAGAACATTTTGTCACTTTAAACATTGTAAAGAATAGGCTTTTCATAATAGTTTATTTTATGCTCTTCAAAAACAAAAACAACAAAGCACTTAAACTATGATCGTTTTAACAACAACACAATGTTTTACTTTTAGTTATATAACAATAAAATTCCACCTTAATCTTAAACATTCATAAGTAATGAATGAAAGAAAAAAATGTATAAAATATTAACAGAATTTCAATTATAAGCAGTATTCGTTATAACTTATAGTTAATTAAATCGTGGAATGACGAAGTTGTTTGTTTAATGATAATCTGTGAATGTTTGATGCATTCAATATTAACTAAAATACTATATATTTTAAAGATAATACTTGCAGATTATTTAATAAATTAACAGATATAAATGGTAGGTAATCATTACAACGGAAATCACTAATGGTAAACAGAGTGATTATCTTATAAGTTATTTGGTACTTATATTGTAAAGGATCTTTTATATGACGTGTACTGTGTACGTGGAGTAAATAAATCTTAAGACACTCCAAAATCCGCAATTAATTTTTCTTTACGTATTTTATTGTTTATAATAAAGAATATCAACAAATGATTATTTTGTACTGATTCTTTTTTTCAATCGTTTTGGAGGATTCTGTGTGCTATACTGCTATTTAAATATTTTTTATTTTAATAAATAAGATAAATATTTAATTTTAATTTTAAATGCAATTCCCGTTGAATCGTATTGAACTTGATTTAATAACCTGTAAGTAAATAAGTTCAAAATTGTTTTTTTAATCAAATAATTACTTTCAATAATTGTATGTATATATAAAATAAAATACACATTTTTTAAAAAAAAATAGTCATAAGAAATCATTTAAATCATTAAAAATAAAAATTTGAATTCATAATTTAAATATTATTGTACATAATATAACATAATATATAATAATATATAAACAGAGAAACATTAAAAAAAAAAAAAAAACTCTAAATTTAATGTTATTTTACTGTGATCGGATTTTAAGTTAAAAATATCTATGATTTATAGTATGAAAATAAAATAGCAAAGTATTCACTAATATTTGTTGTAATGAAATTTTTATGATCTTAAATAGATAGTTGAGAAGTGTATTTGTATAAGTTTGAATTTAGTTACACATTTTTATACATCATTTGTAAGCTGTTAATTTAATAAATTAAGTAATAAACTGTATAAATTATAAATCAACTATTAATTATTATACATAATATGTCTTATATAATGATAAAACTCGATGCATACAATAGTTAAATATACTGTTTTTAATAACTAATTTATTATTTACTATTTAAATAAAATTAATGCATATAAATTTAAATATTAAATTAAAACTAAAATAGCGATTTGGCGAATAATTGAGACAGTTTCGAAGAATGGAAAAGTAAATATATGTTGACAATCAAGAATATCAACTGTGTGGTGAGGAAAGCAGTAGATATATGAGTTAAGCTCTAAATTAAAGGCATGAGCTGGTAAACGGTTGTGTATCATCTTTAAGCCTGGCAAATGAGATATTATAAAATACTACGGGAGAGATTATAGTTAAGAAAACAAGGAGCCTGAGGAATATCAGTTGTAATTAATTTATACCAACTAGACGAAGTAAAGTTGACTGTCCATCAGGGATTTAATTACAAATTCTTGATCTTAATTATACACAGGACAATTCACCAAGCATACTCACCAATAATGAATTTAACAAACATTTGATTTTTTCTATTTTTAAGTACACTTAAGAACTTAAAATACTTAGATTCCGTATATAATTTATACAATTTATGTAGCATTAAAACCTTCAATTATTCTAAATGTCGATCACATTTTTTATTAATTTTGTTAAGCAGATTTTTTTTTTTTTTTTTAATGTGGATGTATATAATATATAAATTTTGATCGACTATATTTTTAGTTTTAAATCTATAATTTCTTTTAAATGATAAAAATGTATGATAATATGTTTATAAAATAATATGTTCTGTGATAATTTGAAATATAATATAGTAATAGACGTTAATTTCTTAAAATGTTATACTATCTCAGTATAACAAGTACTTGACTAAATATGACATGTATTTTATAGTTTATACTTAGTATTATTAAGGATAAAAATTATCCTTTGTGCATACAAATTAATAACACAACAATTAATCAATCAAAGATAGATTTTTATTTTTCAATATTTTCCAATGACGTCTGGTTAATAATTAATAGTAAAAAAGAGTGTTATTTATTTGATGAAAAAAATAAATTTTTTTTTACTCTGATTATTTTTGAATGAAATAAGAAATTCTAAGAATTGGAAAGTATAGTATTGTTTACATTTCTCAAATATCAGAATAATTATAAATACATTATCAAAGTATAAAATAAAGATGACCATCTAGGTAAATTATTCTGTATAGGTAGTCTACCTGTTTGAAAGTAAATTCTAGTAGAAAATGTATCACCAATGCTTGGAAACTTAAACCTATCTTTTTTGTATATTTTTCTTGATAATATTGTATCCATAGAAATTATACGATAATAATAATTATTGATTATTGATTTTCTAACAGAATAAATATTATTGATTATTATTTAATAAAGAAAGTGTGATTATAAGATTTGAAAGAACCAACATTTTACTTAAAGTTACAATCGCAGTTCAATTAAAATTAAAAAAAAAATAATAATAGTACTAAGAAAACACGTATATAAATATATTATTTTAATGTCCTTATACACGCATAGAAAAAAAATTAGTCAATCATTATTTTTCATCGTTTTCAAAACATTTGTAGATATGCTGCAATTCATATTATGTATTTTATTAAACGAATGATGTGTACTATACATATTAGTATAGTTTGACTCTGCTTCAATATAATATGTCCCATAAATATCTTAAAAAAACCATAATATGAACATTTCATTCTAAAATTTAACATAGGTACCCATATAAATATAAAATATACTTGTACGAATCATCACCTTAAATCAACATGATTATTATGTGTATACTCCAGGTATATAATTGAAAAGAAAATTATTTTATATGATTGTACATAAGTGTCCTTGAGATATACGACGTGCAGTGAATGCGAATGCTTGACACATCTCATTATACGGACACTTCCGGTCAACGGACTTTATTAGCGAGCGAGAACTGAAAAACACTAGAAAATAGGAAATAACGTATACCAACAGATACATCAGATGAAAATAAGTACACAACTGTAAAGAAACACATATTTTCAGACGTTTCAACTATGTTTATACTTTAATACTCGTGTTGAAAAATATATCACAAGCACATAACATTGTCGTCTCGTGGATATTCCATCAAAAATGATCCTATCAAATTTTCACATCTACTAAAGCACACATTACTCAAAGACTATATAGCTATACTTATCATCAGGTATTTTAAAACTCGAAAAACTGTATTTATGATTTCACTGTATTTTAAAACCCGCATTAGACGTGTGATATTATAATAACTTAAAAAAAAAAAATATAATTAATCGAACTAACACGATTATTTGAAAAAATATATTTTATGAATAAGTAGATAATATAATTGCATGTTAAGTGTTATTAAAGTTGATTACGTTTTGAAAACAACGAAATAATATAGTATTACTTAACTTTTTTCAAAAACTCATTACACCATAAAGTGAAATGCTGTTAAGTATAAATACAATAAAAATATTATCTTTGATTTTCGGTCCCTCATAGTCGAAATCAAGATAAAAAAAAAGCTCTTAAATCTTAATAAATTAATTAAGTATCCAATACAATTTGACATCGACAGCTGCGTAGTAATGTTGGGATAAAAATAATAGTGAATAAATACCTACCTGTCCGAGTTAATAAATATTACTAGGCTGCAAGGATTTATTTGGAGAGAGTACTAAACAAATCGAAGAGGATATTTACATGAAATAAAGCAATTAATTTCAAGCAGTCCATTCTCATATTTATTAAATAAATTAACCCTAAACGTTTATGTTTTCAATGAATAGTTTTTTTTAAAATGTTAAACACAGTTTAGTAAAAAAAAAATAAATAAATTATCAGTTGTTCGTTTTTTAGGTTTGGTTGCTAACATTACATGAAAAATTATTTAAGTTTAAGAAGAGTATGTTATTTTTAATTGGCTCTAGAGTCTAGACTATACATTTTTCAAAAAATAATTAACATCTGTGTACATAAAAAAAATTGAAGAACTTGCCTGTTCTATATAGTAATTAATTTTTCTATTAATAATATTTTTGGTTGAACTATATTTTTCTAAAAATAAATTGAATAATATTATAATAAAGTAATTATTACAATATTATTTCACATAATATTATTATTTATTATTAACTTATAAGTCATAAATCAATACCGACATATCGTATTACAATGTAAATAAAATTGAAGTAAAAATAGCTAAATAACTAAATTTAAATATTTTTAAAAATGAATTGTATTAAGAAAATAATAAAAATATATATTGTGTCGGGTAAAAATTTTTAAATTTCTATGATTAAAATATTAAATTTTAACAAAATAACGATTAAATAATAATATTTTGTCAAATATTGAATTGAAATTTCTATAAAAAATAAATAAATATTTGCCATTTTAATGTATTTGATTAGTTTAATTGTAACAGCTTGATCTAGTCTAATGATTATTCAAAGGAAAGAAGAGGATAGGGTTTCTTCTCGGTGCTGTTAAATTTGTGACATTTGATTAATAAGAACTATTTATGAGGAACTTTGAAATAAATTTTGAAAGCCTCAAATTTTAAAATTAAAAATTATTTAAATTTTTTAATATCAAATAATAAGTAAACGTTTAAAATTTTGAAGCTGCAAATAAAAAAAAATGTGCGTATTTAAATATTTTTTAATCGCTATAATATCTTACTTAGGACCATGTATTAATTAACTTTTCGATTGAAATCTAAAAATATAATTGACACAAATTTAAAATAAATAGTTGTTCGTTTTTAAATGCAAAAAAAAAAAATCAAAATCGATTTTGTCAATTTTGGTTGTTAATATTTTTTTCATTATTATTATTATTTTAAAAATTACGAGGAATTTACTTCTATTTGATTCGTCTCCTCTCTAAAAAATACCAACTAGGTCCAATGTTTTGCCATATACCACACTCTAAATGGAAAATCAAAGCATTTTTACTGTTCCTAGAGGTGGTGGTAATCACAAGAAAAATAAAACATTTATCATCTTTGTAAATTAATACATTATTGACTATCAGTATTTCAAATATGTAAATAAAATATATAAAGATTTTTTACAATAGTCAATAGACAATAATATGTATGCAGTATGAAAATGTTTAACACGTCTTACAACCATTAAATTCCAGCCGTAACAATAACAACTTAGAATAATCATTAAGGTATTACGTCATCATAAATTATATAAAAATATAATATTAAATCATAAAAAATGTCAACGTTTTTTTTTGAATTATTCAAATACTATGTAATTTTTACATGAATGCGATTTTAGATTTTTCACCAACTCCGTTTTATCAATTTTTATTTTTTATAAATTACAAGAAGGGGTTTTTTGATTACAAGAAAACATCAAGCATCTTACATTTCCTATAAGTACTTATCTTTTACGTTTTTTAATTAAAATAAGGAATTTGAATACTTAGCTACATTGTTATCTGATTAAAGATTAAATTTAAATCATGTTTTTATTTTATTTTTAAAAAAAGATAATATAATGTGATACTAAATATTGATTGATATAAAAAATTATAAATATAATGTACCTATTGTCCATTAAAATATTTTATGATATTAAAGTTAGATCAAAATTAATTCTCAATTATTAAAAATTAATTAACTTTCAAACTTAAATAAGAATAATATGACATTTTTCTTTATATTCTATGTTTCAGTTGATTTGTAGACATTACGTTTTATTTGTTCCAATTATAATTTTATAACTGTATCTGCTAAAAATAAACTAAACATTTAACTTTTGTTCATTGATTTTATATATTAACAGCCTTAATATTAAGTGTTATTTAAAGTAATTATCCACAAATTGAATTAATATCTACGCGAGTTAATAAGGATTTAGGTCTTGTGTCATGGTAATACTATCGAGGTTAATTAATTTATAATCTATAACGAACCCCTCATTATTATTATGAAATTGGTAATGTTGTTACGCTTTAAAAGGATCTATTTATTATATGATCCTTTTAAATGTATTTATAATTTTCAAGTATTAGTTGAAAAATAAATGTATTTAAAATAAATTTAAACTTTGAGGAATTAAATATATATTATTAGCTATTTAAAAATGTAATTTTTAAATTGATAAAAAAAAACATTTAAGTACAATTTGAAAAGTTTTATCATCTAAATCTACAAATAAAGTGTTTCACCTTAATGATACAATCACAGTTGATGGCTTTTAAAATATAAGTAGTTGGATTTAATTACCTATGTGAAACTTATGATTTATGACGTATTTCTAAAATAGTATAATAAATAGATTGAAAACGAAAATACTTTATTACAAAAGTATTTTAATGTGTCTGCCTATAAAAGAAATTGATAGCTATAAATTTAAAACAACAAAATTTAAAATATATTTTTTTTGTAATAATTGATATACCTAATTAAATCAGTTGATATACGATTTTATTTTTAATTTATTCAAGCAGTACTTTTTAGTGTTTTGTAACAATTATAGACTTAGCACATGTTTACGAGTAAAAAGTTATAAAGGTACTTTTCATACTTTCGTAGTATGAATGTTGTTGTGTTGCAATGATTTGTATATAATTTCAGTAATTATTTAATACTAGTTTAAGGATAAAATGTAATCACATTGTACTCAAATATTATGTTAAGCTATGTATTACTCAAAAAGATTATTTTAAAACTCCTGTAAAATATTTATTGAAATTGGGTAAATAAATTTTGAATTTTAAGATATGATTAGGTACAGTTTAAATTGACATAGTAATTATCGTGACTATTGAACGTATTTTGTTTTAAAAGCATTATTATTTAATAATTTGTGTTGTAAAATGTAAGGTACAAACTCATAACAATATTGTTGCGTAATGATAATATTTTAAGTCAAAATGACCTCAAAAAGGTTTAACATTTTGAAAAATCCATTAGAACAGTTATTGTTTTGAATTCATTATTACCAAAGCAATGGAATCGATAAAACTCAAACAAAACGCGTTTTTCAATCAATTTAAAAAATGATATTTTCAATATTTAATAATATTACGTTATCAATTCTTACGCAATAAAATCGTTCGTATCAACCAACTGATTAGCTCCTCTAAATCGTTACACGTAGGTATTACATATTTTAATATATCGCTGTAAAACTCAAAATTATGACTTCCACTTTAATTGTATCATAATATTTTTGTTGACACTACAAAATTGTCGGGTACCTTTCGATATTTTTCTACGAAAGATGTAGACGCCTTCACAGGGTGCGCTAGAAAGGCACTCAGACTAAGTGGGGTGCCAGGGAGGTTACCTCACTAGGCCCCACTCTATCGTCAGCCAAAAACTGTATAAATTGGTCATGTTTAGTAGGTGTAAACATTGGTCATAATTTACCTATACAACCACGTATTGTTTTTATTATTATCATCATCGTTGTAAAAGCTATTTGGAATGTCAGGCTAATAATTTTTGATAGTTAATCATTATTTTTGAATACATCTTATACTGTTTGTGCCTATATAATATACCTAACATAAATTGTTTATGACGTATCTCATTACGGGCCAATTATCGTAGATAATATTAATTTTATATAATACGTTATAGTCATTACGTATCCAATGCTTATACGCGACATTAAAACGTTCGATGTATACGCCGAAGGAGGTTAAACGAGGACTGTAAGTATATAATATTATCGTCATCGTAACGAGCTCACGACCATCGACCTTCGTCTAGACCGGGCGGAGTGAATGCGCGAAAAACACTTTCGTTTTCCGGGTCGGCGGACGGCCGTCGGGGACGATACCGGACCGGAAACGCGTACGGCGGCTAATAACAGATACCTATACATAGTACGACGGTCGTAGACTGTGTTTTCGTCTTACCTGTGTCGTGCGTAGTCGGCTACACGGCGTTTGTGGGCGATCGCGCCGACATTCGGACGTGCCGGTTCAACGGGCGATCATGCCCGCGGGGTAGGTTCGACACTGGCCGGCTGGGCGGAACAGCAGACGGACACGAGCCGGGTCGGACGGATACGCGTCGTGATCGATGCCGCTTGTCGGTGTCGTCGGGTCGTCGTCGTTTTGAACGGTAACGAAATAAAAACGTATACTATATAATATCGTAATATTATCGTATTTTACATCGTAACGTGATTTGTCGCCGAGACGTATTAATAACAATATTATAATAATATATTAGTATTGTACGTTATCGGTCGTCGGAGCGTTTAACTTATTCTCACGATGCGCGGCCACATGGTACGCGTCGCGACCGGCTCTGCGAATGAGGAGAGACCGCACCGCGCGGCAGTCAGCGGGTTTCTCACGTGTTCCGCGGGTCGTATGGTAGTAACAAGCCACGCCGGGGCGAAACACGCCGGCGGAGGTTTTTCGCGTAAACGCGCCCGATCGGACGTGGCAAACGTTTGATTATTGCGACCGTCGCCGCCAACATCGCCACCACTGCCGCCGCCGCCACGGCGATCGTTCGAAAAACCCGTCACGTCACCATATAAATATACTCGTATTTCTGACCGTATATATATATATATATATTATTTTCCGTGTAGACGGACGTTATGAGCTCATAGCAATAGGAAAGTCTAGTCTACGTTCGAGAACAAAATAAAAACGATAATAATGATGAAACTAATAATATGAGGAAAACGCAACGTTAACTTGTCGATTTGCAATAATGATTTGGTTTCTTTATTTAACCCTAAATATATATATATATATGTATATATATATATATATGTGTGTGTGTGTGTGTGTGGGTGTGTGTGTAGGACGGTCTACAGGGTTTTACACACTTAATGTGTATTGTCATGTCAAGTTTATTTTTAGGAAATGGCGAAACGCGAAGACTAACTTCTATAATACTGGATTATGTACTGGAAATGAGAAGGAATTTTTTTTAAGACTATCATTTTTTTTAAAAAAAGATTGATAAATGGATTTAAATTACATTGAACAAATTAAACACATTGTACATTGTACAACGAAGGTTCGGTTTTCTATAGTCAAGTCGTTTACAGCGGATCGGTGACAGCCAGGGATAGATCAACGAGTAAACACCAAACGCCAAAAATAATACTTTATCGTCATGACCCATTTTACAATGGCATTAAATAATAATGGTCTAATAATATGTCGTACTAAAAACTGTAAAAAAAAAACACCATGAAAGTCGTGTTCACATTATAGCATATACAATGAATATTTGTCGACTTTTTCTTTTTATTCGAAAAAAAATAATACATTTTTACAGTGATATTTTACTGTATTCTAATTTAAAATCAAATGTAATAAAATATTTTATGCATGTTTTTGTCATAACATTTAATGAATTATGTAGTTATTATGCTTATGCGATTTGTTTTTGAATTCGCGTCGCTCTCAGTTATAATATGCCGTATTATCTCGTAAAACGTAAATAAAAAAAAGATATTATTATTGTGCCTACTATAGTAGACAGCATCTTAGTGTGTTAAACATATTTTTTATAGGTATAATATACGTATTAAATATAAAACTTCACTGTTAAATAATATTATCCATTTGTCTTTGACAATAATATATGTATTATGTACAGTATACTTACTTTGAATAACTCTCGATTAAAATCGTTGAAGTATAAATTATTATTATAAATAAAAACTTATTTGTGTGTTATTATTTAATTAAAAACATAAAACAATTTATTTATAAATTGTAAAAGTTGTTAGTAAAACTTTTTTATTTTTAATATTCAATCTCGGTATACATTTGTTATATTATACTATATTACATGGTAAAATAACTATGCCCATTGCCCGTGTTTCGGAATCAGAATTTAACAGTGATACACACACATTGGTGATTAATATTGTTTTAATCAACTATATAATTTAAGTAGTTCTTTGGTAATATGATTATAACCAGTGATAGGTATAATACTCATCAGTTCAAAATATTTAATACTATTGAGTGTACATACGCAATGCTATACGCAAATAACGATCGACGCGAGTTCAATAGTTCTATACACTAATAACACTAACAAATACTGACAGAGTATTAAAATAAATTCAAACTGTTATTTTACCTACACAACAGTAATTTTTTTTTTGTTTTTTTTTCAGCTATCTACAGTATAATTTTTATGTAAATGTGAGTATGTCGCATTTAGTAATTTTTAACTAGATGACGATGGTGTTTTTGGTGCTGTTTTGTGACTAATTTGAAAACATTTTATTCTGTTGAAAGGGTTCGTGGACTTAGTTATATTATTACTATATGTTTCGAACATTTATCAATTACCATTTTGGATTGTTGTTGGCGGATTAATGAGTTTTCTATTAAATTGATGAATTTTATGTTGGCTTCTTTAATAAGAAATTGAGGATTCTATCTCTTCTGTCGATATATTTTTAATGTTGTTTTAAATGTTTTTACTATATAGTCTGAAATAGTGGTTGTGTCCGATGTATTCATACTAAAAACAAGTAAACGCGTCTTTCAAAATAAAATATTTCTCAAGTGTTACTTCGTTCAAGTTAACTCCTATTGAAGTATTAAGATTTCCGTCTTAAATTTTTTTCTGGATTAACTTTTTTGCGGTTAGGCATGATGGACATTAATATGAATAGAAGCGTACATTATTCGGCCGTTAAGATCAATTTTAGTATCTTTCGTTCGACTAAGATTTACTAAGCCATAATCTTCTCCTATAGTCTCATCTCAAACTTATTTTTTTAAATTATTTTTTTTCATTTCATACCCATCACCTTATGTTTTGCGCATTTTTTAACATACTGCATAGGCGCATAGCTATGGAGCAAAGTATGGTAGTAAAATTTTTGTGAAATAGGTAATGAAAAGGGTAATCTGCAGTGATTGCTCTTTATTGCTTAATCCAAGCATTATTTCAATTTTATTATAATTTACTTTTATTAAAAATGATTAATACGAAATAAGAAATAATTAAAAATAGGTGTTTGGAGTAGAGAAAAAGTTTGGAGCAGAGACTTATGGAAGTTAAAGATAAGGGTGACCGACCTCAAATAGTCGTGTAAAATGTGTAATCTTATTTTTCCATTGGAATATAGAATTTTGTTTTATTTATCAATTTAAAAATTTAAGATTGTACTGGTTTTGTATAATATGATATAATATTATGTTTAACTAATTTTAATGCATATGCATAATTAAATATTTGTATGTCTTATTTTGTTTTATTTTTCATACTAATACTTTTAAAATCATTTTTTTTTGAAAAAGAAGAATAATAATAATGATTTCAACGATTTTAAAACGGATTTTTATCTCTTTACTTATGCATTATTCTGTAACTCATATAGACAATATATTTTATAAAGTTATAATAATTTATTTTCATTTTAACTTTGATTAAATTAACTTTTATACAAGTAAATATTTCATTTCAATATGTATAGTATTCTAACTATTCAAAAACTATAATTCAACCAATACATTTTTTATTATACTCATCATAAATGTTAATAATAAATGTATTTAACTATTGAGCTTGAATTTAATCTTTTGAATTAAAACGAAATTGTATGTATTTAAAAAAAAAAAAATATTCTACAAAATAAGATATTAAAAATATATTTTAAAAGTACTTAACTGGTCACTCTTTTCTTAAGACTTTTTCTTTTAACCGGACTAATTGAAATAAACAACAGTCTACATTTAGAGTTAATACAATTTTCAACATATATTTCAGTGTCATTTAAGTATCAAGATTATAAAAACTTTTATTTTACATGAAATTATGCTCAGGTCACATGATTAAAGAATGAGAAAAACGTACTGAAGTTTAGTACATATTTATACATTTTTAATAAAACGTAAAAGAAACCATTTATACCTAATAGAATTATTTAACACTTTTTTAACGTTAAAACAGTTTTGATAATCTTATTTGTATGAATATTTTTATTAAATTCTAAATCATATTAGTGATTTCTAAAATAAAACTTATGGCATTGATCCACATCTTAATGTTGAACATTATAGAGTTTATTTTTTATGACATGTTATGAAAATTCACAGTTAATAAATGTAAACGTTTGTTTCATTCAATATTATTCTTGGAATTTGTTTTATGAAAATTAATTTTTGTGTAACGTTAACTATCAATAAAAGATTAAATGAATTTTCAGTATGCAATAACAGGTATGTCAGACACACTCTAAAAATACCAAGATTAGAGAAAATTGAAAATAACCTGGAATGTTAAGTGACATCTTATTTCCATGACAATTGTATAGATTGTAAGTACTATCTGTCTGTTATGAAAATTTTATTTTATAATATTTTTCGTAAATCGAAATGCATTTGACTTTAACAAGATTCATACTCAACAAATTCATTGTAACACTATATAAACAGATAATTGATATTATACACTATGACAACATTTTCTGGTAGATAAAAATTAATTAATATAACATTAAAAAAACTTACAGAAAGTGACTTTTTTGAATGTGTATATTTATATTACTTTTATTTAGTCTTCGAGTTTTTGATGATAGAGATAAAATTATTTTTGTACTGGATTAACAAATTAATCGGATGTAATAGACTATTTTCAACTTTTTTCAATTTAAAATATTAAAGTTAAGTGGAGATGAAAATATGATATCAATCTACGTACAATAATGCTTAATATGCCTTCACTTTCATATTATATAGTAGTGAAAACAAATTATATTTTTAAAGGTGAATTGCCTGTAAGTAACTATATAATAAATAATATAATTTGTTTAAAAAGAAATTGTATGTGATATAAACCTACCCAGTGTGTAATACGAACATTTTTCGAGTAGCGATAATATCTCATAATATTGTCTTTACATACTTTAAGTGCTACCTATACATCAAAAGTACCTAGTGCCTATAACAGAATAATAATTTACCTACTAACTTCGTCATTTTTTCATTTTTTTTTTTTTTTTTTTTTTTTATTTACGTGACTGTAGATATTGAAATATAATATATTTTAAAAAATTCCAAAATACTCTTAGCTCCTACAGCTTCAAAAATAATAAGTTAAATATTGCTCAAACATATTTATTATCG